>NC_092389.1:37866733-38185387 GCF_030028105.1 Mobula birostris
CACAAAAAAGTTGTTATCTCAGTACATGCAATGCTTAGACAATACAAATAGTATACATTTCAATTTTACACCAAAGCACTTACTGCAAACCTAATGTAAACACTTTAGGTTAACTTCCCACATGATTCTGAGATGTCTGAAAGTTGTTTCATACCTGTGCACATAAAGACAAAAAAGTTGATTTCTCAGTGAATAGAATGCTTTGACATAAATGTAGTTTCCATTTCAATTGTACTCAAAAGTCCTGACTGCAAACATAATGGAAACAGCTTAGGTTAACTTTCCACATGATTATGAGTAGTTTGAAAGTTGTTTCATGGCTGTACACATCAACACAAAGAAGTTGTTATCTCAGTGGATGCAATGCTTAGACAATACAAATAGTATACATTTCAATTTTACATCAAAGCACTTACGGCAAACCTAATCGAAACACTTTAGGTTAACTTCCCACAGGATTCTGAGATGTCTGAAAGTTGTTTCATACTTGTGCACATAAAGGCAAAAAAGTTGATTTCTCAGTGAATAGAATGCTTTGACATAAATGTAGTTTCCATTTCAATTGCACTCAAAAGTCCTGACTGCAAACCTAATGGAAACAGCTTAGGTTAACTTTCCACATGATTATTAGTAGTTTGAAAGTTGTTTCATGGCTGTACACTTCAACACAAAAAAGTTGTTATCTCAGTGCATGCAATGCTTAGACAATACAAATAGTATACATTTCAATTTTACACCAAAGCACTTCCTGCAAACCTAATGGAAACAACTTAGATTAACTTCCCACATGATTTTGAGATGTCTGAAAGTTGTTTCATACCTGTGCACATAAAGACAAAAAAGTTGATTTCTCAGTGAATGGAATGCTTTGACATAAATGTAGTTTCCATTTCAATTGTACTCAAAAGTCCTGACTGCAAACCTAATGGAAACAGCTTAGGTTAACTTTCGACATGACTATGAGTAGTTTGAAAGTTGTTTCATGGCTGTACACATCAACACAAAAAAGTTGTTATCTCAGTGCATGCAATGCTTAGACAATACAAATAGTATAGATTTCAATTTTACACCAAAGCACTTACTGCAAACCTAATGGAAACACTTTAGGTTAACTTCCCACATGATTCTGAGATGTCTGAAAGTTGTTTCATGCCTGTGCACATAAAGACAAAAAAGTTGATTTCTCAGTGAATAGAATGCTTTGCCATAAATGTAGTTTCCATTTCAATTGCACTCAAAAGTCCTGACTGCAAACCTAATGGAAACACCTTAGGTTAACTTTCCACATGATTATTAGTAGTTTGAAAGTTGTTTCATGGCTGTACACTTCAACACAAAAAAGTTGTTATCTCAGTGCATGCAATGCTTAGACAATACAAATAGTATACATTTCAATTTTACACCAAAGCACTTCCTGCAAACCTAATGGAAACAACTTAGATTAACTTCCCACATGATTTTGAGATGTCTGAAAGTTGTTTCATACCTGTGCACATAAAGACAAAAAAGTTGATTTCTAAGTGAATAGAATGCTTTGACATAAATGTAGTTTCCATTTCAATTGTACTCAAAAATCCTGACGGCAAACCTAATGGAAACACCTTAGGTGAACTTTCCACGTGATTATGAGCAGTTTGAAAGTTGTTTCATGGCTGTACACATCAACACAAAAAAGTTGTTATCTCAGTGCATGCAATGCTTAGACAATACAAATAGTATACATTTCAATTTTACATCAAAGCACTTACGGCAAACCTAATCGAAACACTTTAGGTTAACTTCCCACAGGATTCTGAGATGTATGAAAGTTGTTTCATACCTGTGCACATAAAGACAAAAAAGTTGATTTCTAAGGGAATAGAATGCTTTGACATAAATGTAGTTTCCATTTCAATTGTACTCAAAAGTCCTGACGGCAAACCTAATGGAAACACCTTAGGTGAGCTTTCCACGTGATTATGAGCAGTTTGAAAGTTGTTTCGTGGCTGTACACATCAACACAAAAAAGTTGTTATCTCAGTGCATGTAATGCTTAGACAATACAAATAGTATACATTTCAATTTTACACCAAAGCACTTACTGCAAACCTAATGGAAACACCTTAGGTTAACTTCCCACATTATTCTGAGATGTCTGAAAGTTGTTTCATACTTGTGCACATAAAGGCAAAAAAGTTGATTTCTAAGTGAATAGAATGCTTTGACATAAATGTAGTTTCCATTTCAATTGTACTCAAAAGTCCTGACTGCAAACCTAATAGAAACAGCTTTGGTTAACTTTCGACATGACTATGAGTAGTTTGAAAGTTGTTTCATGGCTGTACACATCAACACAAAAAAGTTGTTATCTCAGTACATGCAATGCTTAGACAATACAAATAGTATACATTTCAATTTTACACCAAAGCACTTACTGCAAACCTAATGTAAACACTTTAGGTTAACTTCCCACATGATTCTGAGATGTCTGAAAGTTGTTTCATACCTGTGCACATAAAGACAAAAAAGTTGATTTCTCAGTGAATAGAATGCTTTGACATAAATGTAGTTTCCATTTCAATTGTACTCAAAAGTCCTCACTGCAAACCTAATGCAAAACACCTTAGGTTAACTTTCCACATGATTATGAGTAGCTTGAAAGTTGTTTCATGGCTGTACACATCTACACAAAAAAGTTGCTATCTCAGTGCATACAATGCTTAGACAATACAAATAGTATACATTTCAATTTTACACCAAAGCACTTACTGCAAACCTAATGGAAACACTTTAGGTTAACTTCCCACATGATTCTGAGATGTCTGAAAGTTGTTTCATACCTGTGCACATAAAGACAAAAAAGTTGATTTCACAGTGAATGGAATGCTTTGACATAAATGTAGTTTCCATTTCAATTGTACTCAAAAGTCCTGACTGCAAACATAATGGAAACACCTTAGGTTAACTTTCCACATGATTATTAGTAGTTTGAAAGTTGTTTCATGGCTGTACACTTCAACACAAAAAAGTTGTTATCTCAGTGCATGCAATGCTTAACAATACAAATAGTATACATTTCAATTTTACACCAAAGCACTTCCTGCAAACCTAATGGAAACAACTTAGATTAACTTCCCACATGATTTTGAGATGTCTGAAAGTTGTTTCATACCTGTGCACATAAAGACAAAAAAGTTGATTTCTCAGTGAATGGAATGCTTTGACATAAATGTAGTTTCCATTTCAATTGTACTCAAAAGTCCTGACTGCAAACCTAATGGAAACAGCTTAGGTTAACTTTCCACATGATTATGAGTAGTTTGAAAGTTGTTTCATGGCTGTACACATCAACACAAAAAAGTTGTTATCTCAGTGCATGCAATGCTTAGACAATACAAATAGTATACATTTCAATTTTACATCAAAGCACTTACGGCAAACCTAATCGAAACACTTTAGGTTAACTTCCCACAGGATTCTGAGATGTATGAAAGTTGTTTCATACCTGTGCACATAAAGACAAAAAAGTTGATTTCTAAGTGAATAGAATGCTTTGACATAAATGTAGTTTCCATTTCAATTGTACTCAGAAGTCCTGACGGCAAACCTAATGGAAACACCTTAGGTGAGCTTTCCACGTGATTATGAGCAGTTTGAAAGTTGTTTCGTGGCTGTACACATCAACACAAAAAAGTTGTTATCTCAGTGCATGTAATGCTTAGACAATACAAATAGTATACATTTCAATTTTACACCAAAGCACTTACTGCAAACCTAATGGAAACACCTTAGGTTAACTTCCCACATTATTCTGAGATGTCTGAAAGTTGTTTCATACTTGTGCACATAAAGGCAAAAAAGTTGATTTCTAAGTGAATAGAATGCTTTGACATAAATGTAGTTTCCATTTCAATTGTACTCAAAAGTCCTGACTGCAAACCTAATAGAAACAGCTTTGGTTAACTTTCGACATGACTATGAGTAGTTTGAAAGTTGTTTCATGGCTGTACACATCAACACAAAAAAGTTGTTATCTCAGTACATGCAATGCTTAGACAATACAAATAGTATACATTTCAATTTTACACCAAAGCACTTACTGCAAACCTAATGTAAACACTTTAGGTTAACTTCCCACATGATTCTGAGATGTCTGAAAGTTGTTTCATACCTGTGCACATAAAGACAAAAAAGTTGATTTCTCAGTGAATAGAATGCTTTGACATAAATGTAGTTTCCATTTCAATTGTACTCAAAAGTCCTCACTGCAAACCTAATGCAAAACACCTTAGGTTAACTTTCCACATGATTATGAGTAGCTTGAAAGTTGTTTCATGGCTGTACACATCTACACAAAAAAGTTGCTATCTCAGTGCATACAATGCTTAGACAATTCAAATAGTATACATTTCAATTTTACACCAAAGCACTTACTGCAAACCTAATGGAAACACTTTAGGTTAACTTCCCACATGATTCTGAGATGTCTGAAAGTTGTTTCATACCTGTGCACATAAAGACAAAAAAGTTGATTTCACAGTGAATGGAATGCTTTGACATAAATGTAGTTTCCATTTCAATTGTACTCAAAAGTCCTGACTGCAAACATAATGGAAACAGCTTAGGTTAACTTTCCACATGATTATGAGTAGTTTGAAAGTTGTTTCATGGCTGTACACATCAACACAAAGAAGTTGTTATCTCAGTGGATGCAATGCTTAGACAATACAAATAGTATACATTTCAATTTTACATCAAAGCACTTACGGCAAACCTAATCGAAACACTTTAGGTTAACTTCCCACAGGATTCTGAGATGTCTGAAAGTTGTTTCATACTTGTGCACATAAAGGCAAAAAAGTTGATTTCTCAGTGAATAGAATGCTTTGACATAAATGTAGTTTCCATTTCAATTGCACTCAAAAGTCCTGACTGCAAACCTAATGGAAACAGCTTAGGTTAACTTTCCACATGATTATTAGTAGTTTGAAAGTTGTTTCATGGCTGTACACTTCAACACAAAAAAGTTGTTATCTCAGTGCATGGAATGCTTAGACAATACAAATAGTATACATTTCAATTTTACACCAAAGCACTTCCTGCAAACCTAATGGAAACAACTTAGATTAACTTCCCACATGATTTTGAGATGTCTGAAAGTTGTTTCATACCTGTGCACATAAAGACAAAAAAGTTGATTTCTCAGTGAATGGAATGCTTTGACATAAATGTAGTTTCCATTTCAATTGTACTCAAAAGTCCTGACTGCAAACCTAATGGAAACAGCTTAGGTTAACTTTCGACATGACTATGAGTAGTTTGAAAGTTGTTTCATGGCTGTACACATCAACACAAAAAAGTTGTTATCTCAGTGCATGCAATGCTTAGACAATACAAATAGTATAGATTTCAATTTTACACCAAAGCACTTACTGCAAACCTAATGGAAACACTTTAGGTTAACTTCCCACATGATTCTGAGATGTCTGAAAGTTGTTTCATGCCTGTGCACATAAAGACAAAAAAGTTGATTTCTCAGTGAATAGAATGCTTTGACATAAATGTAGTTTCCATTTCAATTGCACTCAAAAGTCCTGACTGCAAACCTAATGGAAACACCTTAGGTTAACTTTCCACATGATTATTAGTAGTTTGAAAGTTGTTTCATGGCTGTACACTTCAACACAAAAAAGTTGTTATCTCAGTGCATGCAATGCTTAACAATACAAATAGTATACATTTCAATTTTACACCAAAGCACTTCCTGCAAACCTAATGGAAACAACTTAGATTAACTTCCCACATGATTTTGAGATGTCTGAAAGTTGTTTCATACCTGTGCACATAAAGACAAAAAAGTTGATTTCTCAGTGAATGGAATGCTTTGACATAAATGTAGTTTCCATTTCAATTGTACTCAAAAGTCCTGACTGCAAACCTAATGGAAACAGCTTAGGTTAACTTTCCACATGATTATGAGTAGTTTGAAAGTTGTTTCATGGCTGTACACATCAACACAAAAAAGTTGTTATCTCAGTGCATGCAATGCTTAGACAATACAAATAGTATACATTTCAATTTTACATCAAAGCACTTACGGCAAACCTAATCGAAACACTTTAGGTTAACTTCCCACAGGATTCTGAGATGTATGAAAGTTGTTTCATACCTGTGCACATAAAGACAAAAAAGTTGATTTCTAAGTGAATAGAATGCTTTGACATAAATGTAGTTTCCATTTCAATTGTACTCAAAAGTCCTGACGGCAAACCTAATGGAAACACCTTAGGTGAGCTTTCCACGTGATTATGAGCAGTTTGAAAGTTGTTTCGTGGCTGTACACATCAACACAAAAAAGTTGTTATCTCAGTGCATGTAATGCTTAGACAATACAAATAGTATACATTTCAATTTTACACCAAAGCACTTACTGCAAACCTAATGGAAACACCTTAGGTTAACTTCCCACATTATTCTGAGATGTCTGAAAGTTGTTTCATACTTGTGCACATAAAGGCAAAAAAGTTGATTTCTAAGTGAATAGAATGCTTTGACATAAATGTAGTTTCCATTTCAATTGTACTCAAAAGTCCTGACTGCAAACCTAATAGAAACAGCTTTGGTTAACTTTCGACATGACTATGAGTAGTTTGAAAGTTGTTTCATGGCTGTACACATCAACACAAAAAAGTTGTTATCTCAGTACATGCAATGCTTAGACAATACAAATAGTATACATTTCAATTTTACACCAAAGCACTTACTGCAAACCTAATGTAAACACTTTAGGTTAACTTCCCACATGATTCTGAGATGTCTGAAAGTTGTTTCATACCTGTGCACATAAAGACAAAAAAGTTGATTTCTCAGTGAATAGAATGCTTTGACATAAATGTAGTTTCCATTTCAATTGTACTCAAAAGTCCTCACTGCAAACCTAATGCAAAACACCTTAGGTTAACTTTCCACATGATTATGAGTAGCTTGAAAGTTGTTTCATGGCTGTACACATCTACACAAAAAAGTTGCTATCTCAGTGCATACAATGCTTAGACAATACAAATAGTATACATTTCAATTTTACACCAAAGCACTTACTGCAAACCTAATGGAAACACTTTAGGTTAACTTCCCACATGATTCTGAGATGTCTGAAAGTTGTTTCATACCTGTGCACATAAAGACAAAAAAGTTGATTTCACAGTGAATGGAATGCTTTGACATAAATGTAGTTTCCATTTCAATTGTACTCAAAAGTCCTGACTGCAAACATAATGGAAACAGCTTAGGTTAACTTTCCACATGATTATGAGTAGTTTGAAAGTTGTTTCATGGCTGTACACATCAACACAAAGAAGTTGTTATCTCAGTGGATGCGATGCTTAGACAATACAAATAGTATACATTTCAATTTTACATCAAAGCACTTACGGCAAACCTAATCGAAACACTTTAGGTTAACTTCCCACAGGATTCTGAGATGTCTGAAAGTTGTTTCATACTTGTGCACATAAAGGCAAAAAAGTTGATTTCTCAGTGAATAGAATGCTTTGACATAAATGTAGTTTCCATTTCAATTGTACTCAAAAGTCCTGACTGCAAGCCTAATAGAAACAGCTTTGGTTAACTTTCGACATGACTATGAGTAGTTTGAAAGTTGTTTCATGGCTGTACACATCAACACAAAAAAGTTGTTATCTCAGTGCATGCAATGCTTAGACAATACAAATAGTATACATTTCAAGTTTACACCAAAGCACTTACTGCAAACCTAATGGAAACACTTTAGGTTAACTTCCCACATGATTCTGAGATGTCTGAAAGTTGTTTCATGCCTGTGCACATAAAGACAAAAAAGTTGATTTCTCAGTGAATAGAATGCTTTGACATAAATGTAGTTTCCATTTCAATTGCACTCAAAAGTCCTGACTGCAAACCTAATGGAAACACCTTAGGTTAACTTTCCACATGATTATTAGTAGTTTGAAAGTTGTTTCATGGCTGTACACTTCAACACAAAAAAGTTGTTAGCTCAGTGCATGCAATGCTTAGACAATACAAATAGTATACATTTCAAGTTTACACCAAAGCACTTCCTGCAAACCTAATGGAAACAACTTAGATTAACTTCCCACATGATTTTGAGATGTCTGAAAGTTGTTTCATACCTGTGCACATAAAGACAAAAAAGTTGATTTCTCAGTGAATGGAATGCTTTGACATAAATGTAGTTTCCATTTCAATTGTACTCAAAAGTCCTGACTGCAAACCTAATGGAAACAGCTTAGGTTAACTTTCCACATGATTATGAGTAGTTTGAAAGTTGTTTCATGGCTGTACAGATCAACACAAAAAAGTTGTTATCTCAGTGCATGCAATGCTTAGACAATACAAATAGTATACATTTCAATTTTACATCAAAGCACTTACGGCATACCTAATCGAAACACTTTAGGTTAACTTCCCACATGATTCTGAGATGTCTGAAAGTTGTTTCATGCCTGTGCACATAAAGACAAAAAAGTTGATTTCTCAGTGAATAGAATGCTTTGACATAAATGTAGTTTCCATTTCAATTGCACTCAAAAGTCCTGACTGCAAACCTAATGGAAACACCTTAGGTTAACTTTCCACATGATTATTAGTAGTTTGAAAGTTGTTTCATGGCTGTACACTTCAACACAAAAAAGTTGTTATCTCAGTGCATGCAATGCTTAGACAATACAAATAGTATACATTTCAATTTTACACCAAAGCACTTCCTGCAAACCTAATGGAAACAACTTAGATTAACTTCCCACATGATTCTGAGATGTCTGAAAGTTGTTTCATACCTGTGCACATAAAGACAAAAAAGTTGATTTCACAGTGAATGGAATGCTTTGACATAAATGTAGTTTCCATTTCAATTGTACTCAAAAGTCCTGACTGCAAACCTAATGGAAACAGCTTCGGTTAACTTTCCACATGATTATGAGTAGTTTGAAAGTTGTTTCATGGCTGTACACATCAACACAAAAAAGTTGTTATCTCAGTGCATGCAATGCTTAGACAATACAAATAGTATACATTTCAATTTTACATCAAAGCACTTACGGCAAACCTAATCGAAACACTCTAGGTTAACTTCCCACAGGATTCTGAGATGTCTGAAAGTTGTTTCATACTTGTGCACATAAAGGCAAAAAAGTTGATTTCTCAGTGAATAGAATGCTTTGACATAAATGTAGTTTCCATTTCAATTGTACTCAAAAGTCCTGACTGCAAGCCTAATAGAAACAGCTTTGGTTAACTTTCGACATGACTATGAGTAGTTTGAAAGTTGTTTCATGGCTGTACACATCAACACAAAAAAGTTGTTATCTCAGTGCATGCAATGCTTAGACAATACAAATAGTATACATTTCAATTTTACACCAAAGCACTTACTGCAAACCTAATGTAAACACTTTAGGTTAACTTCCCACATGATTCTGAGATGTCTGAAAGTTGTTTCATACCTGTGCACATAAGGACAAAAAAGTTGATTTCTCAGTGAATAGAATGCTTTGACATAAATGTAGTTTCCATTTCAATTGCACTCAAAAGTCCTGACTGCAAACCTAATGGAAACACCTTAGGTTAACTTTCCACATGATTATTAGTAGTTTGAAAGTTGTTTCATGGCTGTACACTTCAACACATAAAAGTTGTTATCTCAGTGCATGCAATGCTTAGACAATACAAATAGTATACATTTCAATTTTACACCAAAGCACTTCCTGCAAACCTAATGGAAACAACTTAGTTTAACTTCCCACATGATTCTGAGATGTCTGAAAGTTGTTTCATACCTGTGCACATAAAGACAAAAAAGTTAATTTCACTGTGAATGGAATGCTTTGACATAAATGTAGTTTCCATTTCAATTGTACTCAAAAGTCCTGACTGCAAACCTAATGGAAACAGCTTAGGTTAACTTTCCACATGATTATGAGTAGTTTGAAAGTTGTTTCATGGCTGTACACATCAACACAAAAAAGTTGTTATCTCAGTGCATGCAATGCTTAGACAATACAAATAGTATACATTTCAATTTTACATCAAAGCACTTACGGCAAACCTAATCGAAACACTTTAGGTTAACTTCCCACAGGATTCTGAGATGTATGAAAGTTGTTTCATACCTGTGCACATAAAGATAAAAAAGTTGATTTCTAAGTGAATAGAATGCTTTGACATAAATGTAGTTTCCATTTCAATTGTACTCAAAAGTCCTGACTGCAAACCTAATGGAAACACCTTAGGTTAACTTTCCACATGATTATTAGTAGTTTGAAAGTTGTTTCATGGCTGCACACTTCAACACAAAAAAGTTGTTTTCTCAGTGCATGCAATGCTTAGACAATACAAATAGTATACATTTCAATTTTACACCAAAGCACTTACTGCAAACCTAATGGAAACAACTTAGATTAACTTCCCACATGATTCTGAGATGTCTGAAAGTTGTTTCATACCTGTGCACATAAAGACAAAAAAGTTGATTTCTCAGTGAATAGAATGCTTTGACATAACTGTAGTTTCCATTTCGATTGTACTCAAAAGTCCTGACGGCAAACCTAATGGAAGCACCTCAGGTTAGCTTTCCACGTGATTATGAGTCGTTTGAAAGTTGTTTCATGGCTGTACACATCAACACAAAAAAGTTGTTATCTCAGTGCATGCAGTGCTCTGACAATACAAATAGTATACATTTCAATTTTACACCAAAGGACTTACTACAAAACTAATGGAAACAACTTAGATTAACTTCCCACATGATTCTGAGGTGCCTGAAAGTTGTTTCATACCTGTGCACATAAAGACAAAAAAGTTGATTTCTCAGTGAATAGAATGCTTTGACATAACTGTAGTTTCCATTTCGATTGTACACAAAAGTCCTGACTGCAAACCTAATGGAAGCACCTCAGGTTAGCTTTCCACGTGATTATGAGTAGTTTGAAAGTTGTTTCATGGCTGTACACATCAACACAAAAAAGTTGTTATTTCAGTGCATGCAGTGCTTAGACAATACAAATAGTATACATTTCAATTTTACACCAAAGCACTTACTGCAAACCTAATGGAAACAACTTAGATTAACTTCCCACATGATTCTGAGATGTCTGAAAGTTGTTTCATACCTGTGCACATAAAGACAAAAAAGTTGATTTCTCAGTGAATAGAATGCTTTGACATAACTGTAGTTTCCATTTCGATTGTACACAAAAGTCCTGACTGCAAACCTAATGGAAGCACCTCAGGTTAGCTTTCCACGTGATTATGAGTAGTTTGAAAGTTGTTTCATGGCTGTACACATCAACACAAAAAAGTTGTTATTTCAGTGCATGCAGTGCTTAGACAATACAAATAGTATACATTTCAATTTTACACCAAAGCACTTATGGCAAACCTAATGTAAACACTGTAGGTTAACTTCCCACATGATTCTGAGATGTCTGAAAGTTGTTTCATACCTGTGCACATAAAGACAAAAAAGTTGATTTCTCAGTGAATAGAATGCTTTCACATAAATGTAGTTTCCATTTCAATTGTACTCAAAAGTCCTGACGGCAAACCTAATGGAAACACCTTAGGTTAACTTTCCACATGATTATTAGTAGTTTGAAAGTTGTTTCATGGCTGCACACTTCAACACAAAAAAGTTGTTTTCTCAGTGCATGCAATGCTTAGACAATACAAATAGTATACATTTCAATTTTACACCAAAGCACTTACTGCAAACCTAATGGAAACAACTTAGATTAACTTCCCACATGATTCTGAGATGTCTGAAAGTTGTTTCATACCTGTGCACATAAAGACAAAAAAGTTGATTTCTCAGTGAATAGAATGCTTTGACATAACTGTAGTTTCCATTTCGATTGTACTCAAAAGTCCTGACGGCAAACCTAATGGAAGCACCTCAGGTTAGCTTTCCACGTGATTATGAGTCGTTTGAAAGTTGTTTCATGGCTGTACACATCAACACAAAAAAGTTGTTATCTCAGTGCATGCAGTGCTCTGACAATACAAATAGTATACATTTCAATTTTACACCAAAGGACTTACTACAAAACTAATGGAAACAACTTAGATTAACTTCCCACATGATTCTGAGGTGCCTGAAAGTTGTTTCATACCTGTGCACATAAAGACAAAAAAGTTGATTTCTCAGTGAATAGAATGCTTTGACATAACTGTAGTTTCCATTTCGATTGTACACAAAAGTCCTGACTGCAAACCTAATGGAAGCACCTCAGGTTAGCTTTCCACGTGATTATGAGTAGTTTGAAAGTTGTTTCATGGCTGTACACATCAACACAAAAAAGTTGTTATTTCAGTGCATGCAGTGCTTAGACAATACAAATAGTATACATTTCAATTTTACACCAAAGCACTTACTGCAAACCTAATGGAAACAACTTAGATTAACTTCCCACATGATTCTGAGATGTCTGAAAGTTGTTTCATACCTGTGCACATAAAGACAAAAAAGTTGATTTCTCAGTGAATAGAATGCTTTGACATAACTGTAGTTTCCATTTCGATTGTACACAAAAGTCCTGACTGCAAACCTAATGGAAGCACCTCAGGTTAGCTTTCCACGTGATTATGAGTAGTTTGAAAGTTGTTTCATGGCTGTACACATCAACACAAAAAAGTTGTTATTTCAGTGCATGCAGTGCTTAGACAATACAAATAGTATACATTTCAATTTTACACCAAAGCACTTATGGCAAACCTAATGTAAACACTGTAGGTTAACTTCCCACATGATTCTGAGATGTCTGAAAGTTGTTTCATACCTGTGCACATAAAGACAAAAAAGTTGATTTCTCAGTGAATAGAATGCTTTCACATAAATGTAGTTTCCATTTCAATTGTACTCAAAAGTCCTGACGGCAAACCTAATGGAAACAGCTTTGGTTAACTTTCCACATGATTATGAGTAGTTTGAAAGTTGTTTCATGGCTGCACACATCAACAGAAAAAAGTTGTTATCTCAGTGCATGCAATGCTTAGACAATGCAAATAGTATACATTTCAATTTTACACCAAAGCACTTACTGCAAACCTAATGGAAACACCTTAGGTTAACTTCCCACATGATTCTGAGATGTCTGAAAGTTGTTTCATACCTGTGCACGGAAAAACAAAAAAGTTGATTTCTCAGTGAATAGAATGCTTTGACATAAATCTAGTTTCCATTTCAATTGTACTCAAAAGTCCTGACTGCAAACCTAATGGAAACACTTTAGGTTAGCTTTCCACGTGATTATGAGTAGTTTGAAAGTTGTTTCATGGCTGTACACATCAACACAAAAAAGTTGTTATCTCAGTGCATGCAATGCTCAGACAATACAAGTAGTATACATTTCAAGTTTACGCTAAAGCACTTCCTGCAAACCTACTGGAAACAAATTAGATTAACTTCCCACATGATTCTGAGATGTCTGAAAGTTGTTTCATACTTGTGCACATAAAGACAAAAAAGTTGATTTCTCAGTGAATAGAATGCTTTGACATAAATGTAGTTTCCATTTCAATTGTACTCAAAAGTCCTGACTGCAAACCTAATAGAAACAGCTTTGGTTAACTTTCCACATGACTATGAGTAGTTTGAAAGTTGTTTCATGGCTGTACACATCAACACAAAAAAGTTGTTATCTCAGTGCATACAATGCTTAGACAATACAAATAGTATACATTTCAATTTTACACCAAAGCACTTACTGCAAACCTAATGGAAACAACTTAGATTAACTTCCCACATGATTCTGAGATGTCTGAAAGTTGTTTCATACCTGTGCACATAAAGACAAAAAAGTTGATTTCTCAGTGCATGCAATGGTTTGACAATACAGATAGTATACATATCAATTTTACTCCAAAGAACTTACTGAAAACCTAATGGAAACACCTTAGGTTATATTCCTACATGATTATGATTAGATTTAAAGTTGTTTCATTGCTCTGCTCATCAAGACAAAAAAGTTGCTATTTCAGTGCATACAACGCTCTGACATTAAAGTAGTATACATTTCCATTTTCCACCAAAGTGCAAACTGAAAACCTGATAGAAACACTTTAAGTTAACTTCCCTCATGTTTCTCAGCAGTTTGAAAGTTGTTTCAGGCCTCTGTACATCAAGACAAAAAAGTTGTTTTCTCAGTGCATACAATGCTTTGACAATACAAATAGTATACATTTTAAATTTACACCAAAGTACTTCCTGGAAACCTAATGGAAACACCTTAGTTTAACGTCATACATGATTATGAGTAGTTTGAAATTTGTTTCATGGCTCTGCTCATCACGACAAAAAAGTTGCTATTTCAGTGCATACAATGCGCTGACATTAAAGTAGAAAACATTTCAATTTTCCACCAAAATGCAGACAGCAAACCTGATAGAAACATTTTAAGTTAACTTCCCACATGTTTCTCAGCAGTTTGAAAGTTGTTTTATGCCTCTGTACATCAAGACAGAAAAGACTTTCTCAGTGCATACAATGCTTTGACAATAAAAGTAGTACACATTTCAATTTTGCACAAAAGTACTTACTACGAAGCTAATGGAAACACCTTAGGTTAACTTCCCACATGATTATTAGTAGTTTGAAAGTTGTTTCATGGCTGTACACTTCAACACATAAAAGTTGTTATCTCAGTGCATGCAATGCTTAGACAATACAAATAGTATACATTTCAATTTTACACCAAAGCACTTCCTGCAAACCTAATGGAAACAACTTAGTTTAACTTCCCACATGATTCTGAGATGTCTGAAAGTTGTTTCATACCTGTGCACATAAAGACAAAAAAGTTAATTTCACTGTGAATGGAATGCTTTGACATAAATGTAGTTTCCATTTCAATTGTACTCAAAAGTCCTGACTGCAAACCTAATGGAAACAGCTTAGGTTAACTTTCCACATGATTATGAGTAGTTTGAAAGTTGTTTCATGGCTGTACACATCAACACAAAAAAGTTGTTATCTCAGTGCATGCAATGCTTAGACAATACAAATAGTATACATTTCAATTTTACATCAAAGCACTTACGGCAAACCTAATCGAAACACTTTAGGTTAACTTCCCACAGGATTCTGAGATGTATGAAAGTTGTTTCATACCTGTGCACATAAAGATAAAAAAGTTGATTTCTAAGTGAATAGAATGCTTTGACATAAATGTAGTTTCCATTTCAATTGTACTCAAAAGTCCTGACTGCAAACCTAATGGAAACACCTTAGGTTAACTTTCCACATGATTATTAGTAGTTTGAAAGTTGTTTCATGGCTGCACACTTCAACACAAAAAAGTTGTTTTCTCAGTGCATGCAATGCTTAGACAATACAAATAGTATACATTTCAATTTTACACCAAAGCACTTACTGCAAACCTAATGGAAACAACTTAGATTAACTTCCCACATGATTCTGAGATGTCTGAAAGTTGTTTCATACCTGTGCACATAAAGACAAAAAAGTTGATTTCTCAGTGAATAGAATGCTTTGACATAACTGTAGTTTCCATTTCGATTGTACTCAAAAGTCCTGACGGCAAACCTAATGGAAGCACCTCAGGTTAGCTTTCCACGTGATTATGAGTCGTTTGAAAGTTGTTTCATGGCTGTACACATCAACACAAAAAAGTTGTTATCTCAGTGCATGCAGTGCTCTGACAATACAAATAGTATACATTTCAATTTTACACCAAAGGACTTACTACAAAACTAATGGAAACAACTTAGATTAACTTCCCACATGATTCTGAGGTGCCTGAAAGTTGTTTCATACCTGTGCACATAAAGACAAAAAAGTTGATTTCTCAGTGAATAGAATGCTTTGACATAACTGTAGTTTCCATTTCGATTGTACACAAAAGTCCTGACTGCAAACCTAATGGAAGCACCTCAGGTTAGCTTTCCACGTGATTATGAGTAGTTTGAAAGTTGTTTCATGGCTGTACACATCAACACAAAAAAGTTGTTATCTCAGTGCATGTAATGCTTAGACAATACAAATAGTATACATTTCAATTTTACACCAAAGCACTTACTGCAAACCTAATGGAAACACCTTAGGTTAACTTCCCACATTATTCTGAGATGTCTGAAAGTTGTTTCATACTTGTGCACATAAAGGCAAAAAAGTTGATTTCTAAGTGAATAGAATGCTTTGACATAAATGTAGTTTCCATTTCAATTGTACTCAAAAGTCCTGACTGCAAACCTAATAGAAACAGCTTTGGTTAACTTTCGACATGACTATGAGTAGTTTGAAAGTTGTTTCATGGCTGTACACATCAACACAAAAAAGTTGTTATCTCAGTACATGCAATGCTTAGACAATACAAATAGTATACATTTCAATTTTACACCAAAGCACTTACTGCAAACCTAATGTAAACACTTTAGGTTAACTTCCCACATGATTCTGAGATGTCTGAAAGTTGTTTCATACCTGTGCACATAAAGACAAAAAAGTTGATTTCTCAGTGAATAGAATGCTTTGACATAAATGTAGTTTCCATTTCAATTGTACTCAAAAGTCCTCACTGCAAACCTAATGCAAAACACCTTAGGTTAACTTTCCACATGATTATGAGTAGCTTGAAAGTTGTTTCATGGCTGTACACATCTACACAAAAAAGTTGCTATCTCAGTGCATACAATGCTTAGACAATTCAAATAGTATACATTTCAATTTTACACCAAAGCACTTACTGCAAACCTAATGGAAACACTTTAGGTTAACTTCCCACATGATTCTGAGATGTCTGAAAGTTGTTTCATACCTGTGCACATAAAGACAAAAAAGTTGATTTCACAGTGAATGGAATGCTTTGACATAAATGTAGTTTCCATTTCAATTGTACTCAAAAGTCCTGACTGCAAACATAATGGAAACAGCTTAGGTTAACTTTCCACATGATTATGAGTAGTTTGAAAGTTGTTTCATGGCTGTACACATCAACACAAAGAAGTTGTTATCTCAGTGGATGCAATGCTTAGACAATACAAATAGTATACATTTCAATTTTACATCAAAGCACTTACGGCAAACCTAATCGAAACACTTTAGGTTAACTTCCCACAGGATTCTGAGATGTCTGAAAGTTGTTTCATACTTGTGCACATAAAGGCAAAAAAGTTGATTTCTCAGTGAATAGAATGCTTTGACATAAATGTAGTTTCCATTTCAATTGCACTCAAAAGTCCTGACTGCAAACCCAATGGAAACAGCTTAGGTTAACTTTCCACATGATTATTAGTAGTTTGAAAGTTGTTTCATGGCTGTACACTTCAACACAAAAAAGTTGTTATCTCAGTGCATGGAATGCTTAGACAATACAAATAGTATACATTTCAATTTTACACCAAAGCACTTCCTGCAAACCTAATGGAAACAACTTAGATTAACTTCCCACATGATTTTGAGATGTCTGAAAGTTGTTTCATACCTGTGCACATAAAGACAAAAAAGTTGATTTCTCAGTGAATGGAATGCTTTGACATAAATGTAGTTTCCATTTCAATTGTACTCAAAAGTCCTGACTGCAAACCTAATGGAAACAGCTTAGGTTAACTTTCGACATGACTATGAGTAGTTTGAAAGTTGTTTCATGGCTGTACACATCAACACAAAAAAGTTGTTATCTCAGTGCATGCAATGCTTAGACAATACAAATAGTATAGATTTCAATTTTACACCAAAGCACTTACTGCAAACCTAATGGAAACACTTTAGGTTAACTTCCCACATGATTCTGAGATGTCTGAAAGTTGTTTCATGCCTGTGCACATAAAGACAAAAAAGTTGATTTCTCAGTGAATAGAATGCTTTGACATAAATGTAGTTTCCATTTCAATTGCACTCAAAAGTCCTGACTGCAAACCTAATGGAAACACCTTAGGTTAACTTTCCACATGATTATTAGTAGTTTGAAAGTTGTTTCATGGCTGTACACTTCAACACAAAAAAGTTGTTATCTCAGTGCATGCAATGCTTAACAATACAAATAGTATACATTTCAATTTTACACCAAAGCACTTCCTGCAAACCTAATGGAAACAACTTAGATTAACTTCCCACATGATTTTGAGATGTCTGAAAGTTGTTTCATACCTGTGCACATAAAGACAAAAAAGTTGATTTCTCAGTGAATGGAATGCTTTGACATAAATGTAGTTTCCATTTCAATTGTACTCAAAAGTCCTGACTGCAAACCTAATGGAAACAGCTTAGGTTAACTTTCCACATGATTATGAGTAGTTTGAAAGTTGTTTCATGGCTGTACACATCAACACAAAAAAGTTGTTATCTCAGTGCATGCAATGCTTAGACAATACAAATAGTATACATTTCAATTTTACATCAAAGCACTTACGGCAAACCTAATCGAAACACTTTAGGTTAACTTCCCACAGGATTCTGAGATGTATGAAAGTTGTTTCATACCTGTGCACATAAAGACAAAAAAGTTGATTTCTAAGTGAATAGAATGCTTTGACATAAATGTAGTTTCCATTTCAATTGTACTCAAAAGTCCTGACGGCAAACCTAATGGAAACACCTTAGGTGAGCTTTCCACGTGATTATGAGCAGTTTGAAAGTTGTTTCGTGGCTGTACACATCAACACAAAAAAGTTGTTATCTCAGTGCATGTAATGCTTAGACAATACAAATAGTATACATTTCAATTTTACACCAAAGCACTTACTGCAAACCTAATGGAAACACCTTAGGTTAACTTCCCACATTATTCTGAGATGTCTGAAAGTTGTTTCATACTTGTGCACATAAAGGCAAAAAAGTTGATTTCTAAGTGAATAGAATGCTTTGACATAAATGTAGTTTCCATTTCAATTGTACTCAAAAGTCCTGACTGCAAACCTAATAGAAACAGCTTTGGTTAACTTTCGACATGACTATGAGTAGTTTGAAAGTTGTTTCATGGCTGTACACATCAACACAAAAAAGTTGTTATCTCAGTACATGCAATGCTTAGACAATACAAATAGTATACATTTCAATTTTACACCAAAGCACTTACTGCAAACCTAATGTAAACACTTTAGGTTAACTTCCCACATGATTCTGAGATGTCTGAAAGTTGTTTCATACCTGTGCACATAAAGACAAAAAAGTTGATTTCTCAGTGAATAGAATGCTTTGACATAAATGTAGTTTCCATTTCAATTGTACTCAAAAGTCCTCACTGCAAACCTAATGCAAAACACCTTAGGTTAACTTTCCACATGATTATGAGTAGCTTGAAAGTTGTTTCATGGCTGTACACATCTACACAAAAAAGTTGCTATCTCAGTGCATACAATGCTTAGACAATACAAATAGTATACATTTCAATTTTACACCAAAGCACTTACTGCAAACCTAATGGAAACACTTTAGGTTAACTTCCCACATGATTCTGAGATGTCTGAAAGTTGTTTCATACCTGTGCACATAAAGACAAAAAAGTTGATTTCACAGTGAATGGAATGCTTTGACATAAATGTAGTTTCCATTTCAATTGTACTCAAAAGTCCTGACTGCAAACATAATGGAAACAGCTTAGGTTAACTTTCCACATGATTATGAGTAGTTTGAAAGTTGTTTCATGGCTGTACACATCAACACAAAGAAGTTGTTATCTCAGTGGATGCGATGCTTAGACAATACAAATAGTATACATTTCAATTTTACATCAAAGCACTTACGGCAAACCTAATCGAAACACTTTAGGTTAACTTCCCACAGGATTCTGAGATGTCTGAAAGTTGTTTCATACTTGTGCACATAAAGGCAAAAAAGTTGATTTCTCAGTGAATAGAATGCTTTGACATAAATGTAGTTTCCATTTCAATTGTACTCAAAAGTCCTGACTGCAAGCCTAATAGAAACAGCTTTGGTTAACTTTCGACATGACTATGAGTAGTTTGAAAGTTGTTTCATGGCTGTACACATCAACACAAAAAAGTTGTTATCTCAGTGCATGCAATGCTTAGACAATACAAATAGTATACATTTCAATTTTACACCAAAGCACTTACTGCAAACCTAATGGAAACACTTTAGGTTAACTTCCCACATGATTCTGAGATGTCTGAAAGTTGTTTCATGCCTGTGCACATAAAGACAAAAAAGTTGATTTCTCAGTGAATAGAATGCTTTGACATAAATGTAGTTTCCATTTCAATTGCACTCAAAAGTCCTGACTGCAAACCTAATGGAAACACCTTAGGTTAACTTTCCACATGATTATTAGTAGTTTGAAAGTTGTTTCATGGCTGTACACTTCAACACAAAAAAGTTGTTAGCTCAGTGCATGCAATGCTTAGACAATACAAATAGTATACATTTCAAGTTTACACCAAAGCACTTCCTGCAAACCTAATGGAAACAACTTAGATTAACTTCCCACATGATTTTGAGATGTCTGAAAGTTGTTTCATACCTGTGCACATAAAGACAAAAAAGTTGATTTCTCAGTGAATGGAATGCTTTGACATAAATGTAGTTTCCATTTCAATTGTACTCAAAAGTCCTGACTGCAAACCTAATGGAAACAGCTTAGGTTAACTTTCCACATGATTATGAGTAGTTTGAAAGTTGTTTCATGGCTGTACAGATCAACACAAAAAAGTTGTTATCTCAGTGCATGCAATGCTTAGACAATACAAATAGTATACATTTCAATTTTACATCAAAGCACTTACGGCATACCTAATCGAAACACTTTAGGTTAACTTCCCACATGATTCTGAGATGTCTGAAAGTTGTTTCATGCCTGTGCACATAAAGACAAAAAAGTTGATTTCTCAGTGAATAGAATGCTTTGACATAAATGTAGTTTCCATTTCAATTGCACTCAAAAGTCCTGACTGCAAACCTAATGGAAACACCTTAGGTTAACTTTCCACATGATTATTAGTAGTTTGAAAGTTGTTTCATGGCTGTACACTTCAACACAAAAAAGTTGTTATCTCAGTGCATGCAATGCTTAGACAATACAAATAGTATACATTTCAATTTTACACCAAAGCACTTCCTGCAAACCTAATGGAAACAACTTAGATTAACTTCCCACATGATTCTGAGATGTCTGAAAGTTGTTTCATACCTGTGCACATAAAGACAAAAAAGTTGATTTCACAGTGAATGGAATGCTTTGACATAAATGTAGTTTCCATTTCAATTGTACTCAAAAGTCCTGACTGCAAACCTAATGGAAACAGCTTCGGTTAACTTTCCACATGATTATGAGTAGTTTGAAAGTTGTTTCATGGCTGTACACATCAACACAAAAAAGTTGTTATCTCAGTGCATGCAATGCTTAGACAATACAAATAGTATACATTTCAATTTTACATCAAAGCACTTACGGCAAACCTAATCGAAACACTCTAGGTTAACTTCCCACAGGATTCTGAGATGTCTGAAAGTTGTTTCATACTTGTGCACATAAAGGCAAAAAAGTTGATTTCTCAGTGAATAGAATGCTTTGACATAAATGTAGTTTCCATTTCAATTGTACTCAAAAGTCCTGACTGCAAGCCTAATAGAAACAGCTTTGGTTAACTTTCGACATGACTATGAGTAGTTTGAAAGTTGTTTCATGGCTGTACACATCAACACAAAAAAGTTGTTATCTCAGTGCATGCAATGCTTAGACAATACAAATAGTATACATTTCAATTTTACACCAAAGCACTTACTGCAAACCTAATGTAAACACTTTAGGTTAACTTCCCACATGATTCTGAGATGTCTGAAAGTTGTTTCATACCTGTGCACATAAGGACAAAAAAGTTGATTTCTCAGTGAATAGAATGCTTTGACATAAATGTAGTTTCCATTTCAATTGCACTCAAAAGTCCTGACTGCAAACCTAATGGAAACACCTTAGGTTAACTTTCCACATGATTATTAGTAGTTTGAAAGTTGTTTCATGGCTGTACACTTCAACACATAAAAGTTGTTATCTCAGTGCATGCAATGCTTAGACAATACAAATAGTATACATTTCAATTTTACACCAAAGCACTTCCTGCAAACCTAATGGAAACAACTTAGTTTAACTTCCCACATGATTCTGAGATGTCTGAAAGTTGTTTCATACCTGTGCACATAAAGACAAAAAAGTTAATTTCACTGTGAATGGAATGCTTTGACATAAATGTAGTTTCCATTTCAATTGTACTCAAAAGTCCTGACTGCAAACCTAATGGAAACAGCTTAGGTTAACTTTCCACATGATTATGAGTAGTTTGAAAGTTGTTTCATGGCTGTACACATCAACACAAAAAAGTTGTTATCTCAGTGCATGCAATGCTTAGACAATACAAATAGTATACATTTCAATTTTACATCAAAGCACTTACGGCAAACCTAATCGAAACACTTTAGGTTAACTTCCCACAGGATTCTGAGATGTATGAAAGTTGTTTCATACCTGTGCACATAAAGATAAAAAAGTTGATTTCTAAGTGAATAGAATGCTTTGACATAAATGTAGTTTCCATTTCAATTGTACTCAAAAGTCCTGACTGCAAACCTAATGGAAACACCTTAGGTTAACTTTCCACATGATTATTAGTAGTTTGAAAGTTGTTTCATGGCTGCACACTTCAACACAAAAAAGTTGTTTTCTCAGTGCATGCAATGCTTAGACAATACAAATAGTATACATTTCAATTTTACACCAAAGCACTTACTGCAAACCTAATGGAAACAACTTAGATTAACTTCCCACATGATTCTGAGATGTCTGAAAGTTGTTTCATACCTGTGCACATAAAGACAAAAAAGTTGATTTCTCAGTGAATAGAATGCTTTGACATAACTGTAGTTTCCATTTCGATTGTACTCAAAAGTCCTGACGGCAAACCTAATGGAAGCACCTCAGGTTAGCTTTCCACGTGATTATGAGTCGTTTGAAAGTTGTTTCATGGCTGTACACATCAACACAAAAAAGTTGTTATCTCAGTGCATGCAGTGCTCTGACAATACAAATAGTATACATTTCAATTTTACACCAAAGGACTTACTACAAAACTAATGGAAACAACTTAGATTAACTTCCCACATGATTCTGAGGTGCCTGAAAGTTGTTTCATACCTGTGCACATAAAGACAAAAAAGTTGATTTCTCAGTGAATAGAATGCTTTGACATAACTGTAGTTTCCATTTCGATTGTACACAAAAGTCCTGACTGCAAACCTAATGGAAGCACCTCAGGTTAGCTTTCTACGTGATTATGAGTAGTTTGAAAGTTGTTTCATGGCTGTACACATCAACACAAAAAAGTTGTTATTTCAGTGCATGCAGTGCTTAGACAATACAAATAGTATACATTTCAATTTTACACCAAAGCACTTACTGCAAACCTAATGGAAACAACTTAGATTAACTTCCCACATGATTCTGAGATGTCTGAAAGTTGTTTCATACCTGTGCACATAAAGACAAAAAAGTTGATTTCTCAGTGAATAGAATGCTTTGACATAACTGTAGTTTCCATTTCGATTGTACACAAAAGTCCTGACTGCAAACCTAATGGAAGCACCTCAGGTTAGCTTTCCACGTGATTATGAGTAGTTTGAAAGTTGTTTCATGGCTGTACACATCAACACAAAAAAGTTGTTATTTCAGTGCATGCAGTGCTTAGACAATACAAATAGTATACATTTCAATTTTACACCAAAGCACTTATGGCAAACCTAATGTAAACACTGTAGGTTAACTTCCCACATGATTCTGAGATGTCTGAAAGTTGTTTCATACCTGTGCACATAAAGACAAAAAAGTTGATTTCTCAGTGAATAGAATGCTTTCACATAAATGTAGTTTCCATTTCAATTGTACTCAAAAGTCCTGACGGCAAACCTAATGGAAACAGCTTTGGTTAACTTTCCACATGATTATGAGTAGTTTGAAAGTTGTTTCATGGCTGCACACATCAACAGAAAAAAGTTGTTATCTCAGTGCATGCAATGCTTAGACAATGCAAATAGTATACATTTCAATTTTACACCAAAGCACTTACTGCAAACCTAATGGAAACACCTTAGGTTAACTTCCCACATGATTCTGAGATGTCTGAAAGTTGTTTCATACCTGTGCACGGAAAAACAAAAAAGTTGATTTCTCAGTGAATAGAATGCTTTGACATAAATCTAGTTTCCATTTCAATTGTACTCAAAAGTCCTGACTGCAAACCTAATGGAAACACTTTAGGTTAGCTTTCCACGTGATTATGAGTAGTTTGAAAGTTGTTTCATGGCTGTACACATCAACACAAAAAAGTTGTTATCTCAGTGCATGCAATGCTCAGACAATACAAGTAGTATACATTTCAAGTTTACGCTAAAGCACTTCCTGCAAACCTACTGGAAACAAATTAGATTAACTTCCCACATGATTCTGAGATGTCTGAAAGTTGTTTCATACTTGTGCACATAAAGACAAAAAAGTTGATTTCTCAGTGAATAGAATGCTTTGACATAAATGTAGTTTCCATTTCAATTGTACTCAAAAGTCCTGACTGCAAACCTAATAGAAACAGCTTTGGTTAACTTTCCACATGACTATGAGTAGTTTGAAAGTTGTTTCATGGCTGTACACATCAACACAAAAAAGTTGTTATCTCAGTGCATGCAATGCTTAGACAATACAAATAGTATACATTTCAATTTTACACCAAAGCACTTACTGCAAACCTAATGTAAACACTTTAGGTTAACTTCCCACATGATTCTGAGATGTCTGAAAGTTGTTTCATACCTGTGCACATAAGGACAAAAAAGTTGATTTCTCAGTGCATGCAATGGTTTGACAATACAGATAGTATACATATCAATTTTACTCCAAAGAACTTACTGAAAACCTAATGGAAACACCTTAGGTTATATTCCTACATGATTATGATTAGATTTAAAGTTGTTTCATTGCTCTGCTCATCAAGACAAAAAAGTTGCTATTTCAGTGCATACAACGCTCTGACATTAAAGTAGTATACATTTCCATTTTCCACCAAAGTGCAAACTGAAAACCTGATAGAAACACTTTAAGTTAACTTCCCTCATGTTTCTCAGCAGTTTGAAAGTTGTTTCAGGCCTCTGTACATCAAGACAAAAAAGTTGTTTTCTCAGTGCATACAATGCTTTGACAATACAAATAGTATACATTTTAAATTTACACCAAAGTACTTCCTGGAAACCTAATGGAAACACCTTAGTTTAACGTCATACATGATTATGAGTAGTTTGAAATTTGTTTCATGGCTCTGCTCATCACGACAAAAAAGTTGCTATTTCAGTGCATACAATGCGCTGACATTAAAGTAGAAAACATTTCAATTTTCCACCAAAATGCAGACTGCAAACCTGATAGAAACATTTTAAGTTAACTTCCCACATGTTTCTCAGCAGTTTGAAAGTTGTTTTATGCCTCTGTACATCAAGACAGAAAAGACTTTCTCAGTGCATACAATGCTTTGACAATAAAAGTAGTACACATTTCAATTTTGCACAAAAGTACTTACTACGAAGCTAATGGAAACACCTTAGGTTAACTTCCCACATGATGCTGAGTTGTCTGAAAGTTGTTTCATGCCTCAAGACAAAAAAGTTCATTTCTCAGTGCATGCAATCCTTTGACAATACAAATATTATACATATCAATTTCACACCAAAGAACTTACTGCAAACCTAATGCAAACACCTTAGGTTAACTTCCTACATGATTATGGGTAGTTTGAAAGTTGTTTCATGGCTCTGCTCAAAAGGACAAAAATGTTGTTATTTCACTGCATACAATGCTCTGACATTAAAGTAGTATACATTTCAATTTTACACCAAAGTGCAGACTGAAAACCTGATAGAAACATTTTAAGTTAACTTCCCACATGTTTTTCAGCAGTTTGAAAGTTGTTTCATGCCTCAGTTCATCAAGACAAAAAAGTTCATTTCTCAGTGCATGCAATGCTTTGACAATACAAATAGTATACATATCAATTTCACTCCAAAGAACTTACCGCAAACCTATTGGAAACAATTTAGTTTAACCTCATACATGACTATGAGTAGTTTGAAAGTTGTTTCATGGCTCTGCTCATCAAGACAAAAAAATTGTTTTCTCTGAGCATACAAAGCTTTGACAATACAAATAGTATACATTTTAATTTTACACCAAAGTTCTTCCTGCAAACCTAATGCAGACACCTTAGTTTAACCTCACACATGATTATGAGTAGTTTGAAAGTTGTTTCATGGCTCTGCTCATCAAGACAAAAAAGATGCTGTTTCAGTGCATACAATGCTCTGACATTAAAGTAGTATACATTTCAATTTTCCACCAAAGTGCAGAGTGCGAGCAAGATGGAAACCTTTTAAGTTATCTTCCCACATGTTTCTGAGTTGTTTAAAAGTTGCTTCATGCCCCTGCACTTCAAGACAATAAAAGATGTTTTCTCAGTGCATACAGTGCTTTGACATTACAAATAGTGTACATATCAATTTTTCACCAAAGAACTTACTGTGAACCTAATAGAAACACCTTAGGGTAACTTCATGCATGATTATGATTAGTTTGAAAGTTGTTTCATGGCTCTGCTCATCAAGACAAAAAAGTTATTTTCTCAGTGCATACCCTGCTTACAGAAAAAAAATAGTATACATTTCAATTTTCCACCAAAGTACTTACTACGAAGCTAATGGAAACACCTTATGTTAACTTCCCACATGATGCTGAGTTGTCTGAGTTGTTTCATGCCTCTGCACATCAAGACAAAAAAGTTCATTTTTCAGTGCATGCAATGCTTTGACAATACAAATAAGATACATATCAATTTCACACCAAAGAACTTACTGCAAACCTAATGCAAAACTTTAGGTTAACTTCCTACATACTTACAGAAAAAAAGTTGTATTCATTTCAATTGTACACAAATGTTTTTACTGCAAACCTTATGCAAACACCTTAGGTTAACTTCCTACATGATTATGAGTAGTTTAAAGTTGTTTCATGGCTCTGCTCATCAAGACAAAAAAGTTGCTATTTCAGTGCATACAATGCTCTGACATTAAAGTAGAATACATTTCAATCTTCCACCATAGTGCAGACTGCAAACCTGATAGAAACATTTTAAGTTAACATCCCACATGTTTCTCAGGTGTTTGAAAGTTGTTTGATGCCTCAGTTCATCAAGACAAAAAAGTTCATTTCTCAGTGCATGCAATGCTTTGACAATACAAATAGTACACATATCAATTTCACTCCAAAGAACTTACTGCAAAACTAATGCAAACACCTTAGGTTAATTTCCTATATGATTATGAGTAGTTTGAAAGTTGTTTCATGGCTCTGCTCATCAAGACAAAAAAGTTGCTATTTCAGTGCATACAATGCTCTGACATTAAAGTAGTATACATTCAATTTTCCACCAAAGTGCAGAGTGCAAACAAGATGGAAACATTTTAAGTTAACTTCCCACATGTTTCTGAGTTGTTTGAAAGTTATTTCATGCCTTAGTTCATCAAGAGAAAAAAGTTCATTTCTCAGTGCATGCAATGCTTTGACAATACAAATAGTATACATATGAATTTCACACCTAAGAACTTACCGCAAACCTAACGCAGACACCTTAGGTTAACTTCCTACATGATTATGAGTAGTTTGAAAGTTGTTTCATGGCTCTGCGTATCAAGATAAAAAAGCTGCTATTTCAGGGCACACAATTATCTGACATTAAAGTAGTATTCATTCAATTTTCCACCAAAGTGCAGAGTGCAAACAAGATGGAAACTTTTTAAGTTAACTTCCCACATGTTTCTGAGTTGTTTGAAAGTTGTTTCATGCCTCAGTTCATCAAGACAAAAAAGTTCATTTCTCAGTGCATGCAATGCTTTGACAATACAAATAGTATACATATCAATTTCACTCCAAAGAACTTACCGCAAAACTAATGCAAACACCTTAGGTTAATTTCCTATATGATTATGAGTAGTTTGAAAGTTGTTTCATGGCTCTGTTCATCAAGACAAAAAAGTTGCTATTTCAGTGCATACAATGCTCTGACATTAAAGTAGTATACATTCAATTTTCCACCAAAGTGCAGAGTGCAAACAAGATGGAAACATTTTAAGTTAACTTCCCACATGTTTCTGAGTTGTTTGAAAGTTATTTCATGCCTTAGTTCATCAAGAGAAAAAAGTTCATTTCTCAGTGCATGCAATGCTTTGACAATACAAATAGTATAGATATGAATTTCACACCTAAGAACTTACCGCAAACCTAACGCAGACACCTTAGGTTAACTTCCTACATGATTATGAGTAGTTTGAAAGTTGTTTCATGGCTCTGCGCATCAAGATAAAAAAGCTGCTATTTCAGTGCACACAATTATCTGACGTTAAAGTAGTATTCATTCAATTTTCCACCAAAGTGCAGAGTGCAAACAAGATGGAAACTTTTTAAGTTAACTTCCCACATGTTTCTGAGTTGTTTGAAAGTTGTTTCATGCCTCAGTACATCAAGACAAAAAAGTTGTTTGCTCAGTGCATACAATGCTTTGACAATACAAATAGTATACATTTTAGTTTTACACCAAAGAACTTCCTGCAAACCTAATGGAAACAACTTAGTTTAACCTGATACATGATTATGAGTAGTTTAAAAGTTGTTTCATGGCTCTGCTCATCAAGACAAAAAAGTTGCTATTTCAGTGCATACAATGCTCTGACATTATAGTAGTAAACATTTCCATTTTACACCAAAATGCAGACTGGAAACCTGATAGAAACATTTTAAGTTAACTTCCCACAAGTTTTTCAGCAGTTTTAAAGTTGTTTCATGCCTCTGTACATCAAGACAGAAAAGTTGCTTTCTCAGTGCCTACAATGCTTTGACAATAAAAGTAGTACACATTTCAATTTTCCACCAAAGTACTTACTACGAAGCTAATGGAAACACTTTAGGTTAACGTCCCACATGATGTTGAGTTGTCTGAAAGTTGTTTCATACCTCTGCACATCAAGACAAAGAAGTTCATTTCTCAGTGCATGCAATGCTTTGACGATACAAATAGTATACCTATCAATTTCACACCAAAGAACTTACTGCAAATCTAATGCAAACAGTTTAGGCCAACTTCCTAAATGATTATGGGTAGTTTGAAAGTTTTTTCATGGCTCTACTCATAAGGACAAAAAAGTTGCTATTTCAGTGCATACAATGTCTGACATTAAAGTAGTATACATTTCAATTTTCCACCAAAGTGCAGACTGAAAACCTGATAGAAACATTTTAAGTTAACTTCCCACATGCTTTTCAGCAGTTTGAAAGTTGTTTCATGCCTCTGTACATCAAGACAAAAAAGTTGCTTTCTCAGTGCATACAATGCTTTGACAATAAAAGTAGTACACATTTCAATTTTACACCTAAGAACTTACCGCAAACCTAATGCAAACACCTTAGGTTAACTTCCTACATGATTATGTTTCAATAGTTTCAAAGTTGTTTCATGGCTCTGCTCATCAAGACAAAGAAGTTGCTATTTCAGTGCACACAATGCTCTGACATTAAAGTAGTATTCATTCAATTTTCCACCAAAGTGCAGAGTGCAAACAAGATGGAAACATTTTAAGTTAACTTCCCATATGTTTTTCAGCAGTTTGAAAGTTGTTTCATGCCTCTGTACATCAAGACAAAACAGTTGTTTTCTCAGTGTATACAATGCTTTGACAATACAAATACTATACAATTTAATTTTACACCAAAGTACTTCCTGCAAACCTAATGGAAACACCTTAGTTTAACCTGATACATGATTATGAGTAGTTTAAAATTTGTTTCATGGCTCTGCTCATCAAGACAAAAAGGTTGCTATTTCAGTGCATAGAATGGTCTGACATTAAAGTAGTATACATTTCAATTTTCCATCAAAGTGCAGACTGCAAACCTGATAGAAACACTTCAAGTTAACTTCCCACGTTTCCCAGCAGTTTGAAAGTTGTTTTATGCCTCTGCACATCAAGACAGAAAAGGCTTTCTCAGTGCATACAATGCTTTGACAATAAAAGTAGTACACATTTCAATTTCACACCAAAGTACTTACTACAAAGCTAATGGAAACACCTTAGGTTAACTTCCCACATGATGCTGAGTTGTCTGAAAGTTGTTTCATGGCTCTGCTCATCAAGACAAAGAAGTTGCTATTTCAGTGCACACAATGCTCTGACATTAAAGTAGTATTCATTCAATTTTCCACCAAAGTGCAGATTGCAAACAAGATGGAGACTTTTTAAGTTAACTTCCCACATGTTTCTGAGTTGTTTGAAAGTTGTTTCATGCCTCTGCACATCAAGACAAAAAAGTTCATTTCTCAGTGCATGCAATGCTTTGACAATACAAATAGTATACATATCAATTTCACACCAAAGAACTTACCGCAAACCTAATGCAAACACCTTAGGTTAACTTCCTACATGATTATGAGTAGTTTGAAAGTTGTTTCATGGTTCTGCGCATTAATACAAAGAAGTTGCTATTTCAGAGCATACAATGCTCTGACATTAAAGTAGTATACATTCAATCTTCCACCAAAGTGCAGAGTGCAAACAAGATGGAAACATTTTAAGTTAACTACCCACATGTTTCTGAGTTGTTTGAGAGTTCGTTCATGCCTCTGTACATCAAGTCAAAAAAGTTGTTTTCTCAGAGCATACAAAGCTTTGACAATACAAATAGTATACATTTTAATTTTACACCAAAGTACTTCTGGCAAACCTAATGGAAACACCTTAGTTTAACCTAACACATGATTATGAGTAGTTTGAAAGTTGTTTCAGGGCTCTGCTCATCAAGACAAAATAGATGCTGTTTCAGTGCATACAATGCTCTGACATTAAAGTAGTATACATTTCGATTTTCCACCAGTGCAGACTGCAAAAAAGATGGAAACATTTTAAGTTAACTTCCCACATGTTTCTGAGTTGTTTGAAAGTTGTTTCATGCCTCAGTACATCAAGACAAAAAAGTTGTTTTCTCAGTGCGTACAATGCTTTGACAATACAGATAGTATACATATCAATTTTACACCATAGAACTTACCGCAACCCTAATGCAAACACCTTAGGTTAACTTCCTACATGATTATGAGTAATTTGAAAGTTGTTTCATGGCTCTGTTCATCAAGACAAATAAGTTGCTATTTCAGTTCATACAATGCTCTGACATTAAAGTAGTATACATTCAATTTTCCACCAAAATGCAGAGTGCAAACAAGATGGAAACATTTTAAGTTAACTTCCCACATGTTTCTGAGTTGTTTGAAAGTTGGTTCATGCCTCTGCACATCAACACAAAAAAGTTGTTTTCTCAGAGCATACAAAGCTTTGACAATAGAGATAGTATACATTTTAATTTTACACCAAAGTACTTCCTGCAAACCTAATGGAAACACCTTAGGTTAACTTCTCACATGATGCTGTGTTGTCCGAAAGTTGTTTCATGCCTCAGTACATCTACACAAAAAAGTTGTTTTCTCAGTGCATACAATGCCTTGACAATACAAATAGTATAAATATCAATTTTACACCAAAGAACTTACTGCAAACCTAATGCAAACACCTTAGGTTATCCTCCAACATGATTATGATTAGTTTGAAAGTTGTTTCACGGCTCTGCTCATCAAGACAAAAAAGTTGCTATTTCAGTGCATACAATGGTCTGACATTAAAGTAGTATACATTTCAATTTTCCACCAAAGTGCAGACTGTAAACCTGATAGAAACACTTCAAGTTAACTTCCCACATGTTTCTGAGTTGTTTGAAAGTTGTTTCATGCCTCTGTACATCAAGACAAAACAGTTGTTTTCTCAGTGTATACAATGCTTTGACAATACAAATAGTATACAATTTAATTTTACACCAAAGTACTTCCTGCAAACCTAATGGAAACGCCTTAGTTTAACCTGATACGTGATTATGAGTAGTTTAAAAGTTATTTCATGGCTCTGCTCATCAAGACAAAAAAGTTGCTATTTCAGTGCATAGAATGGTCTGACATTAAAGTAGTATACATTTCAATTTTCCACCAAAGTGCAGAGTGCAAAGAAGATGGAAACATTTTAAGTTAACTTCCCACATGTTTCTGAGTTGTTTGAGAGTTGGTTCATGCCTCTGTACATCAAGTCAAAAAAGTTGTTTTCTCAGAGCATACAAAGCTTTGACAATAGTGATAGTATACATTTTAATTTTACACCAAAGTACTTACTGCAAATCTAAAGGAAACACCTTAGGTTAACTTCTCACATGATGCTGAGTTGTCTGAAAGTTGTTTCATGCCTCTGTACATCAAGACAAAAAAGTTGTTTTCTCAGTGCATAAAATGCTTTGACAATACAAATAGTGTACATATTAATTTTACACCAAAGCACTTACTGCAAACCTAATGGAAACAACTTAGATTAACTTCCCACATGATTCTGAGATGTCTGAAAGTTGTTTCATACCTGTGCACATAAAGACAAAAAAGTTGATTTCTCAGTGAATAGAATGCTTTGACATAAATGTAGTTTCCATTTCAATTGTACTCAAAAGTCCTGACTGCAAACCTAATGCAAACACCTTAGGTTAACTTTCCACATCATTATGAGTAGTTTGAAATTTGTTTCATGGCTGTACACATCTACACAAAAAAGTTGCTATCTCAGTGCATGCAATGCTTAGACAATACAAATAGTATACATTTTAATTTTACACCAAAGTACTTCCTGCAAACCTAATGGAAACACCTTAGTTTAACCTGATACATGATTATCAGTAGTTTAAAAGTTGTTTCATGGCTCTGCTCATCAAGACAAAAAAGTTGCTATTTCATTGCATAGAATGGTCTGACATTAAAGTAGTATACATTTCAATTTTCCACCAAAGTGCAGACGGTAAACCTGATAGAAACACTTCAAGTTAACTTCCCACATGTTTCCCAGCAGTTTGAAAGTTGTTTTATGCCTCTGTACATCAAGACAGAAAAGGCTTTCTCAGTGCATACAATGCTTTGACAATAAAAGTAGTACACATTTCAATTTTACACCAAAGTACTTACTACGAAGCTAATGGAAACACCTTAGGTTAACTTCCCACATGATGCTGAGTTGTCTGAAAGTTGTTTCATGCCTCTGCACATCAAGACAAAAAAGTTCATTTCTCAGTGCATGCAATGCTTTGACAATACAAATAGTATACATATCAATTTCACACCTAAGAACTTACCGCAAACCTAATGCAAACACCTTAGGATAACTTCCTACATGATTATGAGTAGATTGAAAGTTGTTTCATGGCTCTGCTCATCAAGGCAAAAAAGTTGCTATTTCAGTGCACACAATACTCTGACATTAAAGTAGTATACATTCAATTTTCCACCAAAGTGCAGAGTGCAAACAAGATGGAAATATTTTATGTTAACTTCCCACATGTTTCTGAGTTGTTTGAAAGTTGTTTCATGCCTCAGTACATCAACACAAAAAAGTTGTTTTCTCAGTGCATACAATGCTTTGACGATACAAATAGTATACCTATCAATTTCACACCAAAGAACTTACTGCAAACCTAATGCAAACAGTTTAGGCTAACTTCCTAAATGATTATGGGTAGTTTGAAAGTTTTTTCATGGCTCTACTCATAAGGACATAAAAGTTGCTATTTCAGTGCATACAATGTCTGACATTAAAGTAGTATACATTTCAATTTTCCACCAAAGTGCAGACTGAAAACCTGATAGAAACATTTTAAGTTAACTTCCCACATGTTTTTCAGCAGTTTGAAAGTTGTTTCATGCCTCTGTACATCAAGACAAAAAAGTTGCTTTCTCAGTGCATACAATGCTTTGACAATAAAAGTAGTACACATTTCAATTTTACACCTAAGAACTTACCGCAAACCTAATGCAAACACCTTAGGTTAACTTCCTACATGATTATGTTTCAATAGTTTCAAAGTTGTTTCATGGCTCTGCTCATCAAGACAAAGAAGTTGCTATTTCAGTGCACACAATGCTCTGACATTAAAGTAGTATTCATTCAATTTTCCACCATAGTGCAGAGTGCAAACAAGATGGAAACATTTTAAGTTAACTTCCCATATGTTTTTCAGCAGTTTGAAAGTTGTTTCATGCCTCTGTACATCAAGACAAAAAAGTTGCTTTCTCAGTGCATACAATGCTTTGACAATAAAAGTAGTACACATTTCAATTTCACACCAAAGTACTTACTACGAAGCTAATGGAAACACCTTAGGTTAACTTCCCACATGATGCTGAGTTGTCTGAAAGTTGTTTCATGGCTCTGCTCATCAAGACAAAGAAGTTGCTATTTCAGTGCACACAATGCTCTGACATTAAAGTAGTATTCGTTCAATTTTCCACCAAAGTGCAGATTGCAAACAAGATGGAGACTTTTTAAGTTAACTTCCCACATGTTTCTGAGTTGTTTGAAAGTTGTTTCATGCATCTGCACATCAAGACAAAAAAGTTCATTTCTCAGTGCATGCAATGCTTTGACAAAACAAATAGTATACATATCAATTTCACACCAAAGAACTTACCGCAAACCTAATGCAAACACCTTAGGTTAACTTCCTACATGACTATGAGCAGTTTGAAAGTTGTTTCATGGTTCTGCTCATTAAGACAAAGAAGTTGCTATTTCAGAGCATACAATGCTCTGACATTAAAGTAGTATACATTCAATCTTCCACCAAAGTGCAGAGTGCAAACAAGATGGAAACATTTTAAGTTAACTTCCCATATGTTTCTGAGTTGTTTGAAAGTTGTTTCATGCCTCTGCACATCAAGACAAAACAGTTGTTTTCTCAGTGTATACAATGCTTTGACAATACAAATAGTATACAATTTAATTTTACACCAAAGTTCTTCCTGCAAACCAAATGGAAACACCTTAGTTTAACCTGATACATGATTATGAGTAGTTTGAAAGTTGTTTCATGGCTCTGCTCATTAAGACAAAGAAGTTGCTATTTCAGTGCATAGAATGCTCTGACATTAAAGTAGTATTCATTCAATTTTCCACCAAAGTGCAGATTGCAAACAAGATGGAGACTTTTTAAGTTAACTTCCCACATGTTTCTGAGTTGTTTGAAAGTTGTTTCATGCCTCTGCACATCAAGACAAAAAAGTTCATTTCTCAGTGCATGCAATGCTTTGACAAAACAAATAGTATACATATCAATTTCACACCAAAGAACTTACCGCAAACCTAATGCAAACACCTTAGGTTAACTTCCTACATGACTATGAGCAGTTTGAAAGTTGTTTCATGGTTCTGCTCATTAAGACAAAGAAGTTGCTATTTCAGAGCATACAATGCTCTGACATTAAAGTAGTATACATTCAATCTTCCACCAAAGTGCAGAGTGCAAACAAGATGGAAACATTTTAAGTTAACTTCCCATATGTTTCTGAGTTGTTTGAAAGTTGTTTCATGCCTCTGCATATCAAGACAAAACAGTTGTTTTCTCAGTGTATACAATGCTTTGACAATACAAATAGTATACAATTTAATTTTACACCAAAGTTCTTCCTGCAAACCAAATGGAAACACCTTAGTTTAACCTGATACATGATTATGAGTAGTTTGAAAGTTGTTTCATGGCTCTGCTCATTAAGACAAAGAAGTTGCTATTTCAGAGCATACAATGCTCTGACATTAAAGTAGTATACATTCAATCTTCCACCAAAGTGCAGAGTGCAAACAAGATGGAAACATTTTAAGTTAACTTCCCATATGTTTCTGAGTTGTTTGAAAGTTGTTTCATGCCTCTGCATATCAAGACAAAACAGTTGTTTTCTCAGTGTATACAATGCTTTGACAATACAAATAGTATACAATTTAATTTTACACCAAAGTTCTTCCTGCAAACCAAATGGAAACACCTTAGTTTAACATGATACATGATTATGAGTAGTTTGAAAGTTGTTTCATGGCTCTGCTCATTAAGACAAAGAAGTTGCTATTTCAGTGCATAGAATGGTCTGACATTAAAGTAGTATACATTTCAATTTTCCACCAAAGTGCAGACTGTAAACCTGATAGAAACACTTCAAGTCAACTTCCCACATGTTTCCCAGCAGTTTGAAAGTTGTTTTATGCCTCTGTACATCAAGACAGAATAGGCTTTCTCAGTGCATACAATGCTTTGACAATAAAAGTAGTACACATTTCAATTTTACACCAAAGTACTTACTACGAAGCTAATGGAAACACCTTAGGTTAACTTCCCACATGATGCTGAGTTGTCTGAAAGTTGTTTCATGCCTCTGCACATCAAGACAAAAAAGTTCATTTCTCAGTGCATGCAATGCTTTGACAATACAAATAGTATACATATCAATTTCACACCAAAGAACTTACCGCAAACCTAATGCAAACACCTTAGGTTAACTTCCTACATGATTATGAGTAGTTTGAAAGTTGTTTCATGGCTCTGCTCATTAAGACAAAGAAGTTGCTATTTCAGAGCATACAATGCTGACATTAAAGTAGTATACATTCAATTTTCCACCAAAGTGCAGAGTGCAAAGAAGATGGAAACATTTTAAGTTAACTTCCCACATGTTTCTGAGTTGTTTGAGAGTTGGTTCATGCCTCTGTACATCAAGTCAAAAAAGTTGTTTTCTCAGAGCATACAAAGCTTTGACAATACAAATAGTATACATTTTAATTTTACACCAAAGTACTTCCTGCAAACCTAATGGAGACACCTTAGGTTAAGTTCTCACATGATGCTGAGTTGTCTGAAATTTGTTTCATGCTTCTGTACATCAAGACAAAAAAGTTCTTTCTCAGTGCATGCAATGCTTTGACAATACAAATAGTATACATATCAATTTTACACCAAAGAACTTACCGCAATCCTAATGCAAACACCTCAGGTTAACTTCCTACATGATTATGAGTAGTTTGAAAGTTGTTTCATGGCTCTGCTCATTAAGACAAAGAAGTTGCTATTTCAGAGCATACAATGCTCTGACATTAAAGTAGTATACATTTAAATTTCCCACCAAAGTGTAGACTGCAAAACTGATAGAAACATTTTAAGTTAATTCCCACATGTTTCTGAGTTGTCTGAAAGTTGTTTCATGCCTCTGCACATCAAGACATAAAAGTTGCTATTTCAGTGCATACAATGCTCTGACATGAAAGTAGTATACATTTCAATTTCCACCAAAGTGCAGAGGGCAAACCTGATAGAAACATTTTAATTTAACTTCCCACATGTTTCTCAGCAGTTTGACAGTTGTTTCATGCCTCTGCACATCAAGACAAAAAAGTTGTTTTCTCAGTGCATACAATGTTTTGACAATAGTGATAGTATACATTTTAATTTTACACCAAAGTACTTACTGTAAACCTAATACAAACACCTTAGGTTAACTTCCTACATGATTATGACTAGTTTGAAAGTTGTTTCATGCCTCTGGACATCAAGACAAAAAGGTCGTTTTCTCAGCGCATACAATGCTTTGACAATACAAATAGTATACATTTTAATTTTACACCAAAGTACTTCCTGCAAGCCTAATGGAAACACCTTAGTTTAACCTCATACATGATTATGAGTAGTTTGAAAGTTGTTTCATGGCTCTACTCATCAAGACAAAAAAGTTGCTATTTCAGTGCACACAATGCTCTGATATTAAAGTAATATACATTTCAATTTTCCACCAAAGTGCAGACTGCAAACCTGATAGAAACATTTTATGTTAACTTCCCACATGTTTCTCAGCAGTTTGAAAGTTGTTTCATGCCTCTGTACATCAAGACAGAAAAGTTTCTTTCTCAGTGCATACAATGCTTTGACAAGAAAAGTAGTACACCTTTCAATTTTCCACCAAAGTGCTTACTACGAATCTGATGGAAACACCTTAGGTTAACTTCCCACATGATGCTGAGTTGTCTGAAAGTTGTTTCATGCCTCTGCACATCAAGACAAAAAAGTACATTTCTCAGTGCAAGCAATGCTTTGACAATACAAATAGTATAAATATCAATTTCACACCAAAGAACTTACTGCAAACCTAATGCAAACACCTTAGGTTAACTCCTACATGATTATGAGTAGTTTGAAAGTTGTTTCATGGTTCTGCTCATCAAGACAAAAAAGTTGCTATTTCAGTGCATGCAATGCTCTGACATTAAAGTAGTATACATTTCAATTTTCCACCAAAGTGCAGACTGCAAACCTGATAGAAACATTTTAATTTAACTTCCCACATGATGCTGAGTTGTCTGAAAGTTGTTTCATGCCTCTGCACACAAAGAGAAAAAAGTTCATTTCTCAGTGCATGCAATGCTTTGATAATACAAATAGTATACATATTAATTTCACACAAAAGAACTTACTGCACCCTAATGCAAACACCTTAGGTTAACTTCCTACATGATTATGAGTAATTTGAAAGTTGTTTCATGGCTCTACTCATCAAGAGAAAAAAGTTGCTATTTCAGTGAATACAATGCTCTGTCATTAAAGTAGTATACATTCAATTATCCACCAAAATGCAGAGTGCAAACAAGATGGAAACATTTTAAGTTAGCTTCCCACATGTTTCTCAGCAGTTTGAAAGTTGATTCATGCCTTTCTACATCAAGACAGAAAAGTTGCTTTCTCAGTCCTAACAATGCTGTGACAATACAAATAGTGTACATATCAAATTTACACTAAAGAACTTACTGCAAACCTAATGGAAACACCTTAGTTTTACCTCACACATGATTATGAGTAGTTTGAAAGTTGTTTCATGCCTCTGCACATCCAGACAAAAAAGTTCATTTCTCAGTGCATGCAATGCTTTGACAATACAAATAGTACACATATCAATTTTACACCAAAAAACTTACTGCACACCTAATGCAAACACCTTAGGTTATCTTCCAGCATGATTATGATTAGTTTGAAAGTTGTTTCATGCCTCTGCTCATCAAGACAAAAAAGTTATTTTCTCAGTGCATACCATGCTTACAGAAAAGAAGTAGTATACATTTCAATTTTACACAAAAGTTCTTACTGCAAACCTTATGAAAACACCTTCCAATAACTTCCCACATGATCGTTAGTAGTTTGAAAGTTGTTTCATGGCTCTGCACATCAAGACAAAAAAGTTGCTATTTCAGTGCATACAATGCTCTGACATTAAAGTAGTATACATTCAATTTTCCACCAAAATGCAGAGTGCAAACAAGATGGAAACATTTTAAGTTTACTTCCCACATGTTTCTGAGTTGTTTGAAAGTTGGTTCATGCCTCAGTACATCAAGACAAAAAAGTTGTTTTCTCAGTGCATACAATGCTTTGACAATACAAAGAGTATACATATCAATTTTACACCAAAGAACTTACCGCAATCCTAATGCAAACACCTTAGGTTATCTTCCTACATGATTAGGAGTAGTTTGAAAGTTGTTTCATGGCTCTGCTCATCAAGACAAAATAGTTGGTATTTCAGTGCATACAATGCTCTGACATTAAAGTAGAATACATTTCAATTTTCCACCAAAGTTTAGACTGCAAAGCTGATAGAAATATTTTAAGTTAACTTCCCACATGTTTCTGAGTTGTTTGAAAGTTGTTTCATGCCTCTGTACATCAAGACAAAAAATTGTTTTCTCAGTGCATTCAGTGCTTTGACAATACAAATAGAATACATATCAATTTTTCACCAAAGAACTTACTGCAAACCTAATACAAACACCCTAGGTTAACTTCCTGCATGATTATGCTTAGTTTGAAACTTGTTTCATGGCTCTGCTCATCATGACAAAAAAGTTGTTTTCTCTGTGCATACGATGCTTACAGAAAAAAAGTAGTATACATTTCAATATTACACAAAAGTTCTTACTGCAAGCCTAATGCAAACACCATAGGTTAACTTCCTACATGATTATGAGTAGTTTGAAAGTTGCTTCATGGTTCTGCTCATCAAGACAAAAAAGTTGCTATTTCAGTGCATACAATGCTCTGCCATTAAAGTAGTATACATTTCAATTTTCCACCAAAGTGCAGACTGCAAACCTGATAGAAACATTTTAAGTTAACTTCTCACGTTTCTGAGTTGTTTGAAAGTTGTTTCATGGCTCTGCTCATCAAGAGAATGAAGTTATTTTCTCAGTGCATACCATGCTTACAGAAAAAAAGCTGTATTCATTTCAATTTTACTCAAAGGTTCTTACTGCAAACCTTATGAAAACACCTTAGGTTAACTTCCTACATGATTATGAGTAGTTTGAAATTTGTTTCATGGCTCTGCTCATCAAGACAAAATAGATGTTGTTTCAGTGCATACAATGCTCTGACATTAAAGTAGTATACATTTCAATTTTCCACCAGTGCAGACTGCAAACAAGATGGAAACATTTTAAGTTAACTTCCCACATGTTTCTGACTTGTTTGAAAGTTGTTTCATGCCTCAGTATATCAAGACAAAAAAGTTGTTTTCTCAGTGCATGCAATGCTTTGACAATACAAATAGTATACATATCAATTTCACACCAAAGAACTTACTGCAAACCTAATGCAAACACCTTAGGTTAACTTCCTACATGATTATGAGTAGTTTGAAAGTTGTTTCATGGTTCTGCTCATCAAGACAAAAAAGTTGCTATTTCAGTGCATGCAATGCTCTGACATTAAAGTAGTATACATTTCAATTTTCCACCAAAGTGCAGACTGCAAACCTGATAGAAACATTTTAAGTTAACTTCCCACATGTTTCTGAGTTGTCTGAAAGTTGTTTCATGGCTCTGCTCGTCAAGACAAAAAAGTTATTTTCTCAGTGCATACCATGATTACAGAAAAAAAGTTGTATTCATTTCAATTTTACACACAAGTTCTTACTGCAAACCTGATGGAAACATTTTAAGTTAACTTCCCACATATTTCTGAGTTGTTTGAAAGTTGTTTCATGCCTCTGTACATCAAGACAAAAAAGTTGTTTTCTCAGAGCATACAAAGCATTGACAATACAAATAGTATACATTTTAATTTTACACCAAAGTATTCCTGCAAACCTAATGGAAACACCTTAGTTTAACTTCCCACATGATGCTGAGTTGTCTGAAAGTTGTTTCATGCCTCTGCACACAAAGACAAAAAAGTTCATTTCTCAGTGCATGCAATGATTTGATAATACAAATAGTATACTTATCAATTTCACACCAAAGAATTTACTGCACCCTAATGCAAACACCTTAGGTTAACTTCCTACATGATTATGAGTAATTTGAAAGTTGTTTCATGGCTCTGCTCATCAAGACAAAAAAGTTGCTATTTCAGTGCATACAATGCTCTGACATTAAAGTAGAAAACATTTCAATTTTCCACCAAAATGTAGACAGCAAACCTGATAGAAACATTTTAAGTTAACTTCCCACATGATTCTGAGTTGTTTGAAAGTTGTTTCATGCCTCCGTACATCGAGTCAGAAAAGTTGCTTTCTCAGTGCATACAATGCTTTGACAAGAAAAGTAGTACACCTTTCAATTTTCCACCAAAGTACTTACTACGAAGCTAATGCAAACACCTTAGGTTAACTTCCTACATGATTATGAGTAATTTGAAAGTTGTTTCATGGCTCTGCTCATGAAGACAAAAAATTTGCTATTTCAGTGCATACAATGCTCTGACATTAAAGTAGTATACATTTAAATTTTCCACCAAAGTGTAGACTGCAAACCTGATAGAAACATTTTAAGTTAACTTCCTACATGTTTCTGAGTTGTTTGAAAGTTGTTTCATGCCTCAGTACATCAAGACAAAAAAGTTGTTTTCTCAGTGCATACAATGCTTTGACAATACAAATAGTATACATATCAATTTTTCACCAAAGAACCTACTGCAAACCCAATACAAACACCCTAGGTTAACTTCCTACATGATTATGCTTAGTTTGAAAGTTGTTTCATGGCTCTGCTCATCAAGACAAAAAAGTTATTTTCTCAGTGCATACCATGCTTACAGAAAAAAAGCTGTATTCATTTCAATTTTACTCAAAGGTTCTTACTGCAAACCTTATGAAAACACCTTAGGTTAACTTCCTACATGATTATGAGTAGTTTGAAAGTTGTTTCATGGTTCTGCTCATCAAGACAAAAAAGTTTTTTTATCAGTGTATACAATGCTTTGACAATACAAATAGTATAGATTGTAATATTGCACCAAAGTACTTCCTGCAAACCTAATGGAAACACCTTAGTTTAACCTCATACATGATTATGAGTAGTTTGAAAGTTTTTTCATGGCTCTGGTCATTAACACAAAAAAGTTGCTATTTCAGTGCATACAATGCTCTGACATTAAAGTAGTATACATTTCAATTTTCCACCAAAGTGCAGACTGGAAACCTGATAGAAACATTTTAAGTTAACTTCTCACGTTTCTGAGTTGTTTGAAAGTTGTTTCATGGCTCTGCTCATCAAGAGAATGAAGTTATTTTCTCAGTGCATACCATGCTTACAGAAAAAAAGCTGTATTCATTTCAATTTTACTCAAAGGTTCTTACTGCAAACCTTATGAAAACACCTTAGGTTAACTTCCTACATGATTATCAGTAGTTTGAAAGTTGTTTCATGGTTCTGCTCATCAAGACAAAAAAGTTTTTTTATCAGTGTATGCAATGCTTTGACAATACAAATAGTATACATTGTAATATTACACCAAAGTACTTCCTGCAAACCTAATGGAAACACCTTAGTTTAACCTCATACATGATTATGAGTAGTTTGAAAGTTTTTTCATGGCTCTGGTCATTAAGACAAAAAAGTTGCTATTTCAGTGCATACAATGCTCTGACATTAAAGTAGTATACATTTCAATTTTGCACCAAAGTGCAGACTGCAAACCTGATAGAAACATTTTAAGTTAACTTCCCACATGTTTCTCAGCAGTTTGAAAGTTGTTTCATGCCTTTGTACATCAAGACAGAAAAGTTGCTTTCTCAGTGCTAACAATGCTTTGACAATACAAATAGTGTACATATCAAATTTACACCAAAGAACTTACTGCAAACCTAATGGAAACACCTTAGTTTTACCTCACACATGATTATGAGTAGTTTGAAAGTTGTTTCATGCCTCTGCACATCAAGACAAAAAAGTTCATTTCTCAGTGCATGCAATTCTTTGACAATACAAATAGTATACATATCAATTTCACACCAAAGAACTTACCGCAAACCTGATGCAAACACCTTAGGATAACTTCCTACATGATTATGAGTAGTTTGAAAGTTGTTTCATGGCTCTGCTCATCAAGACAAAAAAGTTGCCATTTCAGTGCATACAATGATCTGACATTAAAGTAGTATACATTCAATTTTCCACCAAAGTGCAGGGTGCAAACAAGATGGAAACATTTTAAGTTAACTTCCCACATGTTTCTGAGATGTTCGAAAGCTGTTTCATACCTCAGTACATCAAGACAAAAAAGTTCTTTCCTCAGTGCATACAATGCTTTGACAATACAAATAGTATGCATATCAATTTTACACCAAAGAACTTACTGCAAACCTAAGGCAAACGCCTTAGGTTATCTTCCTACATGATTATGAGTAGTTTGAACGTTGTTTCATGGCTCTGCTCATCAAGACAAAAAAGATGCTGTTTCAGTACATACAATGCTCTGACATTAAAGTAGTATACATTTCGATTTTCCACCAAAGTGCAGACTGCAAACCTGATGGAAACACCTTACGTTAACTTCCCACATGATGCTGAGTTGTCTGAAAGTTGTTTCATGCCTCTGCACATCAAGACATAAAAGTTGTTATTTCAGTGCATACAATTCTCTGACATGAAAATAGTATACATTTCAATTTTGCACCAAAATGCAGACTGCAAACCTGATAGAAACATTTTAAGTGAACTTCCCACATGTTTTTCAGCAGTTTGAAAGTTGTTTCATGCCTCTGTACATCAAGACAAAAAAGTTGTTTTCTCAGTGCATGCAATGCTTTGACAATACAAATAGTATACATATCAATTTCACACCAAAGAACTTACTGCAAACCTAATGCAAACACCTTAGGTTAACTTCCTACATGATTATGAGTAGTTTGAAAGTTGTTTCATGGTTCTGCTCATCAAGACAAAAAAGTTGCTATTTCAGTGCATGCAATGCTCTGACATTAAAGTAGTATACATTTCAATTTTCCACCAAAGTGCAGACTGCAAACCTGATAGAAACATTTTAAGTTAACTTCCCACATGATTCTGAGTTGTTTGAAAGTTGTTTCATGCCTCTGTACATCGAGTCAGAAAAGTTGCTTTCTCAGTGCATACAATGCTTTGACAAGAAAAGTAGTACACCTTTCAATTTTCCACCAAAGTACTTACTACGAAGCTAATGCAAACACCTTAGGTTAACTTCCTACATGATTATGAGTAATTTGAAAGTTGTTTCATGGCTCTGCTCATGAAGACAAAAAATTTGCTATTTCAGTGCATACAATGCTCTGACATTAAAGTAGTATACATTTAAATTTTCCACCAAAGCGTAGACTGCAAACCTGATAGAAACATTTGAAGTTAACTTCCCACATGTTTCTGAGTTGTTTGAAAGTTGTTTCATGCCTCAGTACATCAAGACAAAAAAGTTGTTTTCTCAGTGCATACAATGCTTTGACAATACAAATAGTATACATATCAATTTTTCACCAAAGAACCTACTGCAAACCCAATACAAACACCCTAGGTTAACTTCCTACATGATTATGCTTAGTTTGAAAGTTGTTTCATGGCTCTGCTCATCAAGACAAAAAAGTTATTTTCTCAGTGCATACGATGCTTACAGAAAAAAAGTAGTATACATTTCAAAATTACACAAAAGTTCTTACTGCAAACCTAATGCAAACACCTTAGGTTAACTTCCTACATGATTATGAGTAGTTTGAAAGTTGTTTCATGGTTCTGCTCATCAAGACAAAAAAGTTGCTATTTCAGTGCATGCAATGCTCTGACATTAAAGTAGTATACATTTCAATTTTCCACCAAAGTGCAGACTGCAAACCTGATAGAAACATTTTAAGTTAACTTCCCACATGTTTCTGAGTTGTCTGAAAGTTGTTTCATGGCTCTGCTCGTCAAGACAAAAAAGTTATTTTCTCAGTGCATACCATGATTACAGAAAAAAAGTTGTATTCATTTCAATTTTACACACAAGTTCTTACTGCAAACCTGATGGAAACATTTTAAGTTAACTTCCCACATATTTCTGAGTTGTTTGAAAGTTGTTTCATGCCTCTGTACATCAAGACAAAAAAGTTGTTTTCTCAGAGCATACAAAGCATTGACAATACAAATAGTATACATTTTAATTTTACACCAAAGTATTCCTGCAAACCTAATGGAAACACCTTAGTTTAACTTCCCACATGATGCTGAGTTGTCTGAAAGTTGTTTCATGCCTCTGCACACAAAGACAAAAAAGTTCATTTCTCAGTGCATGCAATGATTTGATAATACAAATAATTTCACACCAAAGAATTTACTGCACCCTAATGCAAACACCTTAGGTTAACTTCCTACATGATTATGAGTAATTTGAAAGTTGTTTCATGGCTCTGCTCATGAAGACAAAAAATTTGCTATTTCAGTGCATACAATGCTCTGACATTAAAGTAGTATACATTTCGATTTTCCACCAAAGTGCAGACTGCAAACCTGATGGAAACATTTTAAGTTAACTTCCCACATGTTTCTGAGTTGTCTGAAAGTTGTTTCATGGCTCTGCTCGTCAAGACAAAAAAGTTATTTTCTCAGTGCATACCATGATTACAGAAAAAAAGTTGTATTCATTTCAATTTTACACACAAGTTCTTACTGCAAACCTGATGGAAACATTTTAAGTTAACTTCCCACATATTTCTGAGTTGTTTGAAAGTTGTTTCATGCCTCTGTACATCAAGACAAAAAAGTTGTTTTCTCAGAGCATACAAAGCATTGACAATACAAATAGTATACATTTTAATTTTACACCAAAGTATTCCTGCAAACCTAATGGAAACACCTTAGTTTAACTTCCCACATGATGCTGAGTTGTCTGAAAGTTGTTTCATGCCTCTGCACACAAAGACAAAAAAGTTCATTTCTCAGTGCATGCAATGATTTGATAATACAAATAATTTCACACCAAAGAATTTACTGCACCCTAATGCAAACACCTTAGGTTAACTTCCTACATGATTATGAGTAATTTGAAAGTTGTTTCATGGCTCTGCTCATGAAGACAAAAAATTTGCTATTTCAGTGCATACAATGCTCTGACATTAAAGTAGTATACATTTCGATTTTCCACCAAAGTGCAGACTGCAAACCTGATGGAAACATTTTAAGTTAACTTCCCACATGTTTCTGAGTTGTTTGAAAGTTGTTTCATGCCTCATACATCAAGACAAAACAGTTGTTTTCTCAGAGCATACAAAGCTTTGACAATAGAGTAGTATACATTTTAATTTTACACCAAAGTACTTCCTACAAACCTAATGGAAATATGTTAAGTTAACTTCCCACATGCTTCTGAGTTGTTTGAAAGTTGTTTCATGCCTCAGTTCATCAATACAAAAAAGTTGTTTTCTCAGTGCATACAATGCTTTGACAATACAAATAGTATACATATCAATTTTACACCAAAGAACTTACCGCAACCCTAATGCAAACACCTTAGGTTATCTTCCTCCATGATTAGGAGTAGTTTGAAAGTTGTTTCATGGCTCTGCTCATCAAGACAAAAAAGTTGCTATTTCAGTGCATACAATGCTCTGACATTAAAGTAGTATACATTTCAATTTTCCACCAAAGTGCAGACTGCAAACCTGATAGAAACATTTTAAGTTAACTTCCCACATGATTCTGAGTTGTTTGAAAGTTGCTTCATGCCTCTGTACATCGAGTCAGAAAAGTTGCTTTCTCAGTGCATACAATGCTTTAACAAGAAAAGTAGTACACCTTTCAATTTTCCACCAAAGTACTTACTACGAAGCTAATGCAAACACCTTAGGTTAACTTCCTACATGATTATGAGTAATTTGAAAGTTGTTTCATGGCTCTGCTCATGAAGACAAAAAATTTGCTATTTCAGTGCATACAATGCTCTGACATTAAAGTAGTATACATTTAAATTTTCCACCAAAGCGTAGACTGCAAACCTGATAGAAACATTTTAAGTTAACTTCCCACATGTTTCTGAGTTGTTTGAAAGTTGTTTCATGCCTCAGTACATCAAGACAAAAAAGTTGTTTTCTCAGTGCATACAATGCTTTGACAATACAAATAGTATACATATCAATTTTTCACCAAAGAACCTACTGCAAACCCAATACAAACACCCTAGGTTAACTTCCTACATGATTATGCTTAGTTTGAAAGTTGTTTCATGGCTCTGCTCATCAAGACAAAAAAGTTATTTTCTCAGTGCATACGATGCTTACAGAAAAAAAGTAGTATACATTTCAAAATTACACAAAAGTTCTTACTGCAAACCTAATGCAAACACCTTAGGTTAACTTCCTACATGATTATGAGTAGTTTGAAAGTTGTTTCATGGTTCTGCTCATCAAGACAAAAAAGTTGCTATTTCAGTGCATGCAATGCTCTGACATTAAAGTAGTATACATTTCAATTTTCCACCAAAGTGCAGACTGCAAACCTGATAGAAACATTTTAAGTTAACTTCCCACATGTTTCTGAGTTGTCTGAAAGTTGTTTCATGGCTCTGCTCGTCAAGACAAAAAAGTTATTTTCTCAGTGCATACCATGATTACAGAAAAAAAGTTGTATTCATTTCAATTTTACACACAAGTTCTTACTGCAAACCTGATGGAAACATTTTAAGTTAACTTCCCACATATTTCTGAGTTGTTTGAAAGTTGTTTCATGCCTCTGTACATCAAGACAAAAAAGTTGTTTTCTCAGAGCATACAAAGCATTGACAATACAAATAGTATACATTTTAATTTTACACCAAAGTATTCCTGCAAACCTAATGGAAACACCTTAGTTTAACTTCCCACATGATGCTGAGTTGTCTGAAAGTTGTTTCATGCCTCTGCACACAAAGACAAAAAAGTTCATTTCTCAGTGCATGCAATGATTTGATAATACAAATAATTTCACACCAAAGAATTTACTGCACCCTAATGCAAACACCTTAGGTTAACTTCCTACATGATTATGAGTAATTTGAAAGTTGTTTTATGGCTCTGCTCATGAAGACAAAAAATTTGCTATTTCAGTGCATACAATGCTCTGACATTAAAGTAGTATACATTTCGATTTTCCACCAAAGTGCAGACTGCAAACCTGATGGAAACATTTTAAGTTAACTTCCCACATGTTTCTGAGTTGTTTGAAAGTTGTTTCATGCCTCATACATCAAGACAAAACAGTTGTTTTCTCAGAGCATACAAAGCTTTGACAATAGAGTAGTATACATTTTAATTTTACACCAAAGTACTTCCTACAAACCTAATGGAAATATGTTAAGTTAACTTCCCACATGCTTCTGAGTTGTTTGAAAGTTGTTTCATGCCTCAGTTCATCAATACAAAAAAGTTGTTTTCTCAGTGCATACAATGCTTTGACAATACAAATAGTATACATATCAATTTTACACCAAAGAACTTACCGCAACCCTAATGCAAACACCTTAGGTTATCTTCCTCCATGATTAGGAGTAGTTTGAAAGTTGTTTCATGGCTCTGCTCATCAAGACAAAAAAGTTGCTATTTCAGTGCATACAATGCTCTGACATTAAAGTAGTATAAATTTAAATTTTCCACCAAAGTGCAGACTGCAAACCTGCTGGAAACATTTTAAGTTAACTTCCCACATGTTTCTGAGTTGTCTGAAAGTTGTTTCATGCCTCTGTACATCAAGAGAAAAAAGTTGTTTTCTCAGTGCATACAATGCTTTGACAATACAAATAGTATAGATTTTAATTTTACATCAAAGTACTTCCTGCAAACCTAATGGAAACACCTTAGTTTAACCTCACACATGATTATGAGTAGTTTGAAAGTTGTTTCATGGCTCTGCTCATCAAGACAAAATAGATGCTGTTTCAGTGCATACAATGCTCTGCCATTAAAGTAGTATACATTTCAATTTTCCACCAGTGCAGAGTACAAACAAGATGGAAACATTTTAAGTTAACTTCCCACATGTTTCTGAGTTGTTTGAAAGTTGTTTCATACCTCAGTACATCAAGACAAGAAAGTTGTTTTCTCAGTGCTTTCAGTGCTTTGACAATACAAATAGAATACATATCAATTTTTCACCAAAGAAATTACTGCAAACCTAATACAAACACCCTAGGTTAACTTCCTACATGATTATGCTTAGTTTGAAACTTGTTTCATGGCTCTGCTCATTAAGACAAAAAAGTTATTTTCTCTGTGCATACGATGCTTACAGAAAAAAAGTCGTATTCATTTCAATTTTACTCAAAGGTTCTTACTGCAAACCTTATGAAAACACCTTAGGTTAACTTCCTACATGATTATGAGTAGTTTGAAAGTTGTTTCATGGTTCTGCTCATCAAGACAAAAAAGTTGCTATTTCAGTGCATACAATGCTCTGACATTAAAGTAGTATACATTTCAATTTTCCACCAAAGTGCAGACTGCAAACCTGATAGAAACATTTCAAGTTAACTTCCCACATGTTTCTGAATGGTTTGAAATTTGTTTCATGCCTTTGTACATCAAAACAGAAAAGTTGCTTTCTCAGTGCTAACAATGCTTTGACAATACAAATAGTGTACATATCAAATTTACACCAAAGAACTTACTGCAAACCTAATGGAAACACCGTAGTGTTACCTCACACATGATTATGACTAGTTTGAAAGTTGTTTCATGCCTCTGCACATCAAGACAAAAAAGTTCATTTCTCAGTGCATGCAATGCTTTGACAATACAAATAGTATACATATCAATTTCACACCAAAGAACTTACCGCAAACCTGATGCAAACACCTTAGGATAACTTCCTACATGATTATGAGTAGTTTGAAAGTTGTTTCATCGCTCTGCTCATCAAGACAAAAGAGTTGCTATTTCAGTGCATACAATGATCTGACATTAAAGTAGTATACATTCAATTTTCCACCAAAGTGCAGGGTGCAAACAAGATGGAAACATTTTAAGTTAACTTCCCACATGTTTCTGAGATGTTTGAAAGTTGTTTCATGCCTCAGTACATGAAGACAAAAAAGTTCTTTCCTCAGTGCATACAATGCTTTGACAATACAAATAGTATACATATCAATTTTACACCAAAGAACTTACTGCAAACCTAATGCAAACACCTTAAGTTATCTTCCTACATGATTATGATTAGTTTGAAAGTTGTTTCCTGACTCTGCTCATCAAGACAAAAAAGTTGCTATTTCAGTGCATACAATGCTCTGACATTAAAGTGGTATACATTTCAATTTTCCACCAAAGTGCAGACTGCATACCTGATAGAAACACTTTAAGTGAACTTCCCACACGTTTCTCAGCAGTTTGAAAGTTGTTTCATGCCTCTGTACATCAAGACAGAAAAGTTGCTTTCTCAGTGCACACAATGCATTGACAATAAAAGTAGTCCACATTTCAATTTTACACCAAAGTACTTACTACGAAGCTAATGGAAACACCTTAGGTTGACTTCCCACATGATGCTGAGTAGTCTGAAAGTTGTTTCATGCCTCTGAACATCAAGATAAAAATGTTCATTTCTCAGTGCATGCAATGCTTTGACAATATAAATAGTATACACATCAATTATACACCAATGAACTTACTGCAAACCTAATGCAAACTAGTTAGTTTAACCTCATACATGATTATGAGTAGTTTGAAAGTTGTTTCATGCCTCTGCTCATCAAGACAAAAAAGTTGCTATTTCTCAGCAGTTTGAAAGTTGTTTCATGCCTCTGTACATCAAGACAGAAAAGTTTCTTTCTCAGGGCATACCATGCTTACAGAAAAAAAGTTGTATTCATTTCAATTTTACAACAAAGAACTTACTGCAAACCTAATACAAACACCTTAGGTTAACTTCCCACATGATTATGAGTAGTTTAAAAGTTGTTTCATGGCTCTGCTCATCAAGACAAAAAAGTTGCTGTTTCAGTGCATACAATGCTCTGACATTAAAGTAGTATACATTTCAAATTTCCACCAAAGTGCAGACTGCAAACCGGATAGAAAATTTTAAGTTTACTTCCCACATGTTTCTGAGTAGTTTCAAAGCTGTTTCATGCCTCTACTCACAAGAGAAAAATGTGATTTTCTCAGTGTATACCATGCTTTCGGAAAAAAAGTAGTATACATTTCAATTTTACACAAAAGTTCTTACTGCAAACCTTATGGAAACACCTTAGATTAACTTCACACATGATTATGAGTAGTTTGAAAGTTGTTTCATGGCTCTGCTCATCAAGAGAAAAAAGTTGCTATTTCAGTGCATACAATGTTCTGACATTAAAGTAGTATACATTTCAATTTTCCACCAAAGTGCAGACTGTCAACCTGATAGAAACATTTTAACTTAACTTCCCACATGTTTCTCAGCAGGTTGAAAGGTGTTTCATGCCTCTGCACATCAAGACAAAAACGTTGTTTTCTCAGTGCATACAATGCTTTGACAATACAAATAGTATACGTTTTAATTTTACACCTTAGTTTAACTTCCTACATGATTATGATTAGTTTGAAAGTTGTTTCATGGCTCTGCTCATCAAGACGAAAAAGTTGTTTTCTCAGAGCAAACAAAGCTTTGAGAATAGAAATAGTATATATTTTAATTTTACACCAAAATACTTCCTGCAAACCTAATGGAAACACCTTAGGTTAACTTCTCACATGATGCTGAGTTGTCTGAAAGTTGTTTCATGCCTCTGTACATCAAGACAAAAAAGTTGCTTTCTCAGTGCATACAATGCTTTGACAATAAAAGTAGTACAGATCTCAATTTTACACCAAAGTACTTACTACAAAGCTAATGGAAACACGTTAGGTTAACATCCCACATGATGCTGAGTTGTCTGAAAGTTGTTTCATGCCTCTGCACATCAAGACAAAAAAGTTTCTTTCTCAGTGCATGCAATGCTTTGACAATACAAATAGTATACATATCAATTTCACACCAAAGAACTTACCGCAAACCTAATGCAAATACCTTAGGTTAACTTCACACACGATTATGAGTAGTTTGAAAGTTGTTTCATGTCTCTGCTCATCAAGACAAACAAGTTGCTATGTCAGTGCATACAATGCTCTGACATTAAAGTAGTATACATTTCAATTTTCTACCAAAGTGCAGACTGCAAACGTGATACAAACATTTTAAGTTAAATTCCCACATGTTTCTCAGTAGTTTAAAAGTTGTTTCATGCCTCTGCCTATCACAACAAAAAAGTTGTTTTCTCAGTGCATGCAATGTATTGACAATACAAATAGTATACATATCAATTCTACACCAAAGAACTTACTGCAAACCTAATGCAAACACCCTAGGTTAACTTCCTACATGATTATGATTAGTTTGAAAGTTGTTTCAAGGCTCTGCTCATCAAGACAAAAAAGTTATTTTCTCAGTGCATACCATGCTTACAGATAAAAAGTAGTATACATTTCAATTTTACACAAATGTTCTTACTGCAAACCTGATGGAAACACCTTAGGTTAACTTCCCACATCAATATGAGTAGTTTGAAAGTTGTTTCATGGCTCTGCTCATCAAGACAAAAAAGTTGCTATTTGACTGCATACAATGCTCTGACATTAAAGTAGTATAGATTTCAATTTTCCACCAAAGTGCAGAGTGCAAACAAGATGGAAACATTTTAAGTTAACTTCCCAGATGTTTCTGAGTTGTTTGAAAGTTGTTTCTTGCCTCTGTACGTCATGAGAAAAAAGTTGTTTCTCAGTGCATAAAATGCTTTGACAATACAAATAGTATACATATCAATTTTACACCAAAGAAGTTACTGCAAACCTAATGCAAACACCTTAGGTTAGCTTCCCACATGATTCTGAGTTGTCTGAAAGTTTTTTCATGCGTCTGCTCAGCAAGACAATAAAGTTGCTTTCTCAGTGTATACACTGCTCAGACATTAAAGTAGTATACATTTCAATTTTCTACCAAAGTGCAGAGTGCAAACAAGATGGAAACATTTTAAGTTAACTTCCCACAAGTTTCTGAGTTGTTTAAAAGTTGTTTCATGCCTCGGTACATAAAGACAAAAAAGTTATTTTCTCAGTGCATACCATGCTTACAGAAAAAAAGTAGTAAGCATTTCAATTTTACACCAAAGGGCAGACTGCAAACCTGATAGAAACATTTTAAGTTAACTTCCCATATGTTTCTCAGCAGTTTGAAAGTTGTTTCATGCCACTGCACATCAAGACAAAAAAGATATTTTCTCAGTGCATACAAAGCTTTGACAATAGAAATAGTATACATTTTAATTTTACACCAAAGTACTTACTGCAAACCTAATGGAAACACCTTAGTTTAACATCACACATGATTCTGAGTAGTTTCAAAGCTGTTTCATGCCTCTACTCACAAGAGAAAAATGTTATTTTCTCAGTGTATACCATGCTTTCGGAAAAAAAGTAGTATACATTTCAATTTTACACAAAAGTTCTTACTGCAAACCTTATGGAAACACCATAGATTAACTTCACACATGATTATGAGTAGTTTGAAAGTTGTTTCATGGCTCTGCTCATCAAGAGAAAAAAGTTGCTATTTCAGTGCATACAATGTTCTGACATTAAAGTAGTATACATTTCAATTTTCCACCAAAGTGCAGACTGTCAACCTGATAGAAACATTTTAACTTAACTTCCCACATGTTTCTCAGCAGGTTGAAAGGTGTTTCATGCCTCTGCACATCAAGACAAAAAAGTTGTTTTCTCAGTGCATGCAATGTATTGACAATACAAATAGTATACATATCAATTTTACACCAAAGAACTTACTGCAAACCTAATGCAAACACCCTAGGTTAACTTCCTACATGATTATGATTAGTTTGAAAGTTGTTTCAAGGCTCTGCTCATCAAGACAAAAAAGTTATTTTCTCAGTGCATACCATGCTTACAGATAAAAAGTAGTATACATTTCAATTTTACACAAATGTTCTTACTGCAAACCTGATGGAAACACCTTAGGTTAACTTCCCACATCAGTATGAGTAGTTTGAAAGTTGTTTCATGGCTCTGCTCATCAAGACAAAAAAGTTGCTATTTGACTGCATACAATGCTCTGACATTAAAGTAGTATAGATTTCAATTTTCCACCAAAGTGCAGAGTGCAAACAAGATGGAAACATTTTAAGTTAACTTCCCAGATGTTTCTGAGTTGTTTGAAAGTTGTTTCTTGCCTCTGTACGTCATGAGAAAAAAGTTGTTTCTCAGTGCATACAATGCTTTGACAATACAAATAGTATACATATCAATTTTACACCAAAGAAGTTACTGCAAACCTAATGCAAACACCTTAGGTTAGCTTCCCACATGATTCTGAGTTGTCTGAAAGTTTTTTCATGCGTCTGCTCAGCAAGACAATAAAGTTGCTTTCTCAGTGTATACACTGCTCAGACATTAAAGTAGTATACATTTCAATTTTCTACCAAAGTGCAGAGTGCAAACAAGATGGAAACATTTTAAGTTAACTTCCCACAAGTTTCTGAGTTGTTTAAAAGTTGTTTCATGCCTCGGTACATAAAGACAAAAAAGTTATTTTCTCAGTGCATACCATGCTTACAGAAAAAAAGTAGTAAGCATTTCAATTTTACACCAAAGGGCAGACTGCAAACCTGATAGAAACATTTTAAGTTAACTTCCCATATGTTTCTCAGCAGTTTGAAAGTTGTTTCATGCCACTGCACATCAAGACAAAAAAGATATTTTCTCAGTGCATACAAAGCTTTGACAATAGAAATAGTATACATTTTAATTTTACACCAAAGTACTTACTGCAAACCTAATGGAAACACCTTAGTTTAACGTCACACATGATTCTGAGTAGTTTCAAAGCTGTTTCATGCCTCTACTCACAAGAGAAAAATGTTATTTTCTCAGTGTATACCATGCTTTCGGAAAAAAAGTAGTATACATTTCAATTTTACACAAAAGTTCTTACTGCAAACCTTATGGAAACACCATAGATTAACTTCCTACATGATTATGAGTAGTTTGAAAGTTGCTTCATGGTTCTGCTCATCAAGAGAAAAAAGTTGCTATTTCAGTGCATACAATGTTCTGACATTAAAGTAGTATACATTTCAATTTTCCACCAAAGTGCAGACTGTCAACCTGATAGAAACATTTTAACTTAACTTCCCACATGTTTCTCAGCAGGTTGAAAGGTGTTTCATGCCTCTGCACATCAAGACAAAAAAGTTGTTTTCTCAGTGCATACTATGCTTTGACAATAAAAATAGTATTCATATCAATTTTACAACAAAGAAATTACTGCAAACCTAATGCAAACACCTTAGGTTAACTTCCTACATGATTATGATTAGTTTGAAAGTTGTTTCATGGCTCTGCTCATCAAGACAAAAAAGTGGCTATCTCAGTGCATACAATGCTCTGATATTAAAGTAGTATACTTTTCAATTTTCCACCAAAGTGCAGAGTGCAAAGAAGATGGAAACATTTTAAGTTGACTTCCCAGATGTTTCTGAGTTGTTTGAAAGTTGTTTCATGCCTCTGTACATCATGAGAAAAAAGTTGTTTCTCAGTGCATACAATGCTTTGACAATCCAAATAGTATACATATCAATTTTACACCAAAGAAGTTACTGCAAACCTAATGCAAACACTTTACGTTAACTTCCCACATGATTCTGAGTTGTCTGAAAGTTTTTTCATGCGTCTGCTCAGCAAGACAATAAAGTTGCTTTCTCAGTGCATGCACTGCTCAGACATTAATGTAGTATACATTTCAATTTTCCACCAAAGTGCAGAGTGCAAACAAGATGGAAACATTTTAAGTTAACTTCCCACATGTTTCTGAGTTGTCTGAAAGTTGTTTCATGCCTCTGCACATCAAGACAAAAAAGTTCATTTCTCAGTGCATGCAATGCTTCGACAATACAAATATTATACATATCAATTTTACACCAAAGAACTTACTGCAAACCTGATGCAAACACCTGAGGTTAACTTCCTACATGATTATGATTAGTTTGAAAGTTGTTTCATGGCTCTGCTCATGAAGACAAAAAAGTTGCTATCTCAGTGCATACAATGCTCTGACATTAAAGTAGTATACATTTCAATATTCCACCAAAGTGCAGAGTGCAAACCTGATGGAAACATTTTAAGTTAACTTCCCACATGTTTCTCAGTCGTTTAAAAGTTGTTTCATGCCTCTGCACATCACGACAAAAAAGTTGTTTTCTCAGTGCATACAATGTTTTGACAATACAAATAGTATACATTTCAATTTTACACCAAAGTACTTACTGCAAACCTGATGGAAACACGTTATCTTAACTTCCCACATGATTCTGAGTTGTCTGAAAGGTTTTTCATGTGTCTGCTCAGTAAGACAATAAAGTTGCTTTCTCAGTGCATACAATGCTCTAACATTAAAGTAGCATACATTTCAATTTTCCACCTAAGTGCAGATTGGAAACAAGATGGAAACATTTTAAGTTAACTTCCCACATGTTTCTGAATTGTTTGAAAGTTGTTTCATGCCTCGGTACATAAAGACAAAAAAGTTGTTTTCTCAGTGCATACAATGCTTTGACAATACAAATAGTATACATTTTAATTTTACACCTTAGTTTAACTTCCTACATGATTATGATTAGTTTGAAAGTTGTTTCATGGTTCTGCTCATCAAGACAAAAAAGTTATTTGCTCAGTGCATACCATGCTTACAGAAAAAAAGTAGTATACATTTCAATTTTACACAAAAGTTGTTACTGCAAACCTTATGGAAACAACTTAGGTTAACTTCCCACATGCTTATGAGTAGTTTGAAAGTTGTTTCATAGCTCTGCTCATCAAGACAAAAAAGTTGCTATTTCAGTGCATACAATGCTCTGACATTAAAGTAGTATACATTTCAATTTTCTACCAAAGTGCAGACTGCAAACGTGATACAGACATTTTAAGTTAAATTCCCACATGTTTCTCCGTAGTTTAAAAGTTGTTTCATGCCTCTGCACGTCACAACAAAAAAGTTGTTTTCTCAGTGCATACAATGCTTTGACAATACAAATAGTATACATATCAATTTTACACCAAAGAACTTACTGCAAACCTAATGCAAACACCTTAGGTTAACTTCCCACATGATTATGATTAGTTTGAAAGTTGTTTCATGGCTCTGCTCATCAAGACCAAAAAGTTGCTATCTCAGTGCATACAATGCTCTGACATTAAAGAAGTATACATTTCAATTTTCCACCAAAGTGCACAGTGCAAACGTGATAGAAAATTTGAAGTTAAGTTCCCACATGTTTCTCAGAGGTTTGAAAGTTGTTTCATGCCTCTGCACATCAAGACAAAATAGTGATTTCTCAGTGCATACAATGCTTTGACAATACAAATAGTATACATTTTAATTTTACACCAAAGTACTTACTGCAAACCTAATGGAAACACCTTAGTTTAAACTCACACATGATTCTGAGTAGTTTGAAAGTTATTTCATGCCTCTGCTCACAAGACAAAAAAGTTATTTTCTCAGTGGATACCATGCTTTTGGAAAAAAAGTAGTATACATTTCAATTTTACACAAAAGTTCTTACTGCAAACCTTATGGAAACACATTAGGTTAACTTCCAACTTGATTATGAGTAGTTTGAAAGTAGTTTCATAGCTCTGCTCATCAAGACAAAAAAGTTGCTATCTGAGTGCTTACAATGCTCTGACATTAAAGTAGTATACATTTTAATTTTCCACCAAAGTGCAGAGTGTAAACCTGATGTAAACATTTTAAGTTAACTTCCCAAATGATGCTGAGTTGTCTGAAAGTTGTTTCATGCCTCTGCAGATCAGGAAAAAAAAAGTTGTTTTCTCAGTGCATACAATGCTTTGACAATACAAATAGTATTCATATCAACTTTACACCAAAGAAATTACTGCAAACCTAATGCAAACACCTTAGGTCAACTTCCCCCATGATTATGATTAGTTTGAGAGTTGTTTCATGCCTCTGCACATCAAGAGAAAAAGGTTGTTTTCTCAGTGCATACCATGGATTAACAATACAAATAGCATACATATCAATTTTACACCAAAGAACTTACTGCAAACCTAATGCAAACACCTTAGGTTAACTTCCCACATGATTATGATTAGTTTGAAAGTTGTTTCATGGCTCTGCTCATCAAGACCAAAAAGTTGCTATCTCAGTGCATACAATGCTCTGACATTAAAGAAGTATACATTTCAATTTTCCACCAAAGTGCACACTGCAAACGTGATAGAAAATTTGAAGTTAAGTTCCCACATGTTTCTCAGAGGTTTGAAAGTTGTTTCATGCCTCTGCACATCAAGACAAAATAGTTGATTTCTCAGTGCATACAATGCTTTGACAATACAAATAGTATACATTTTAATTTTACACCAAAGTACTTACTGCAAACCTAATGGAAACACCTTAGTTTAAACTCACACATGATTCTGAGTAGTTTGAAAGTTATTTCATGCCTCTGCTCACAAGACAAAAAAGTTATTTTCTCAGTGGATACCATGCTTTTGGAAAAAAAGTAGTATACATTTCAATTTTACACAAAAGTTCTTACTGCAAACCTTATGGAAACACATTAGGTTAACTTCCAACTTGATTATGAGTAGTTTGAAAGTAGTTTCATAGCTCTGCTCATCAAGACAAAAAAGTTGCTATCTGAGTGCTTACAATGCTCTGACATTAAAGTAGTATACATTTTAATTTTCTACCAAAGTGCAGAGTGTAAACCTGATGTAAACATTTTAAGTTAACTTCCCAAATGATGCTGAGTTGTCTGAAAGTTGTTTCATGCCTCTGCAGATCAAGAAAAAAAAAGTTGTTTTCTCAGTGCATACAATGCTTTGACAATACAAATAGTATTCATATCAACTTTACACCAAAGAAATTACTGCAAACCTAATGCAAACACCTTAGGTCAACTTCCCCCATGATTATGATTAGTTTGAGAGTTGTTTCATGCCTCTGCACATCAAGAGAAAAAGGTTGTTTTCTCAGTGCATACCATGGATTAACAATACAAATAGCATACATATCAAATTTACACTAAAGAACTTAATGCAAACCTAATGCAAACACCTTAGGTTAACTTCCCACATGATTATGATTAGTTTGAAAGTTGTTTCATGGCTCTGCTCATCAAGACAAAAATGTTGCTATCTCAGTGGTTACAATTCTCTGACATTAAATTAGTATACATTTCAATTTTCCACCAAATTGCAGACTGCAACCTGATAGAAAGATTTTAAGTTAACTTCGCACATGTTTCTGAGCAGTCTGAAAGTTGTTTCATGCCTCTGCACAACAAGACAAACAAGTTGTTTTGTCAGTGCACACAATGCTTTGACAATGCAAGTAGTATTCATATCAATTTTACACCAAAGAAATTACGGCAAACCTAATGCAAACACCTTAGGTTAACTTCTTACATGATTATGATTAGTTTGAAAGTTGTTTCATGGCTCTGCTCATCAAGACCAAAAAGTTGCTATTTCAGTGCATACAATGCTCTGACATTAAAGAAGCATACATTTCAATTTTCCACCAAAGTGCAGAGTGCAAACGTGATAGAAACTTTTTAAGTTAAGCTCCCACATGTTTCTCAGAGGTTTGAAAGTTGTTTCATGCCTCTGCACATCAAGTCAAAATAGTTGTTTTCTCAGTGCATACAATGCTTTGACAATACAAATAGTATACATTTTAATTTTACACCAAAGTACTTACTGCAAGCCTAATGGAAACACCTTAGTTTAAACTCACACATGATTCTGAGTAGTTTGAAAGTTATTTCATGCCTCTGCTCACAAGACAAAAAAGTTATTTTCTCAGTGCATACAATGCTTTAACAATACAAATAGTATTCATATCAATTTTACACCAAAGAAATTACTGCAAACCTAATGCAAACACCTTAGGTTAACTTGCTACATGATTATCATTAGTTTGAAAGTTGTTTCATGGCTCTGCTCATCAAGACAAAAAAGTTGCTATCTCAGTGCATACAATGCGCTGACATTAAAGCAGCATACATTTTAATTTTCCGCCAAAGTGCAGAGTGGAAAGCGGATGGAAATATTTAAAGTTAACTTCACACATGATGTTGAGTTGTCTGAAAGTTTTCTCATGCCTCTGCACATCAAGACAAAAAAGTTGCTATCTCAGTGCATACAATGCTTTGACATTAAAGTAGTATTCCTTTCAATTTTCCACCAAAGTGCGGAGTGCAAACCTGATAGAAACACTTTAAGTTAAGTTCCCACATGTTTCTCAGTAGTTTGAAAGTTGTTTCATGCCTCTGCACATCAAGACAAAAGAGTTGCTATGTCAGTGCTTACAATGCTCTGACATTAAAGCAGTATGCATTTTAATTTTCCGCCAAAGTGCAGAGTGGAAAGCTGATGGAAATATTTAAAGTTAACTTCACACATGATGTTGAGTTGTCTGAAAGTTTTCTCATGCCTCTGCACATCAAGACAAAAAAGTTGATTTCTCAGTGCATGCAATGCTTGACAATACAAATAGTATACATTTCAATTTTACACCAAAGAACTTACTGCAAACCTAATGGAAACACCTTAGATTAACTTCCTGCATGATTGTGATCAGTTTGAAAGTTGTTTCATGGCTCTGCTCATCAAGACGAAAAAGTTAATTTTTTCAGTGCATACCATGCTTTCAGAAAAAAAGCAGTATACATTTCAATTTTATACAAAAGTTCTTACTGCAAACCTTCTGGAAACACCTTAGGTTAACCTCACACATGATTATGATTAGTTTCAAAGTTGTTTCATGGCTCTGCATATCAAGACAAAAAAGTTGTTTTCTCAGTGCATACAATGCTTTAACAATACAAATAGTATACATATCAATTTTACATGAAAGAACTTACTGCAAACCTAATGTAAACACCTTAGGTTAACTTGCTACATGATTATCATTAGTTTGAAAGTTGTTTCATGGCTCTGCTCATCAAGACAAAAAAGTTGCTATCTCAGTGCATACAATGCTCTAACATTAAAGTAGTATACATTTCAATTTTCTACCAAAGTGCAGACTGCAAACGTGATACAGACATTTTAAGTTAAATTCCCACATGTTTCTCCGTAGTTTAAAAGTTGTTTCATGCCTCTGCACGTCACAACAAAAAAGTTGTTTTCTCAGTGCATACAATGCTTTGACAATACAAATAGTATACATATCAATTTTACACCAAAGAACTTACTGCAAACCTAATGCAAACACCTTAGGTTAACTTCCCACATGATTATGATTAGTTTGAAAGTTGTTTCATGGCTCTGCTCATCAAGACCAAAAAGTTGCTATCTCAGTGCATACAATGCTCTGACATTAAAGAAGTATACATTTCAATTTTCCACCAAAGTGCACAGTGCAAACGTGATAGAAAATTTGAAGTTAAGTTCCCACATGTTTCTCAGAGGTTTGAAAGTTGTTTCATGCCTCTGCACATCAAGACAAAATAGTGATTTCTCAGTGCATACAATGCTTTGACAATACAAATAGTATACATTTTAATTTTACACCAAAGTACTTACTGCAAACCTAATGGAAACACCTTAGTTTAAACTCACACATGATTCTGAGTAGTTTGAAAGTTATTTCATGCCTCTGCTCACAAGACAAAAAAGTTATTTTCTCAGTGGATACCATGCTTTTGGAAAAAAAGTAGTATACATTTCAATTTTACACAAAAGTTCTTACTGCAAACCTTATGGAAACACATTAGGTTAACTTCCAACTTGATTATGAGTAGTTTGAAAGTAGTTTCATAGCTCTGCTCATCAAGACAAAAAAGTTGCTATCTGAGTGCTTACAATGCTCTGACATTAAAGTAGTATACATTTTAATTTTCCACCAAAGTGCAGAGTGTAAACCTGATGTAAACATTTTAAGTTAACTTCCCAAATGATGCTGAGTTGTCTGAAAGTTGTTTCATGCCTCTGCAGATCAGGAAAAAAAAAGTTGTTTTCTCAGTGCATACAATGCTTTGACAATACAAATAGTATTCATATCAACTTTACACCAAAGAAATTACTGCAAACCTAATGCAAACACCTTAGGTCAACTTCCCCCATGATTATGATTAGTTTGAGAGTTGTTTCATGCCTCTGCACATCAAGAGAAAAAGGTTGTTTTCTCAGTGCATACCATGGATTAACAATACAAATAGCATACATATCAATTTTACACCAAAGAACTTACTGCAAACCTAATGCAAACACCTTAGGTTAACTTCCCACATGATTATGATTAGTTTGAAAGTTGTTTCATGGCTCTGCTCATCAAGACCAAAAAGTTGCTATCTCAGTGCATACAATGCTCTGACATTAAAGAAGTATACATTTCAATTTTCCACCAAAGTGCACACTGCAAACGTGATAGAAAATTTGAAGTTAAGTTCCCACATGTTTCTCAGAGGTTTGAAAGTTGTTTCATGCCTCTGCACATCAAGACAAAATAGTTGATTTCTCAGTGCATACAATGCTTTGACAATACAAATAGTATACATTTTAATTTTACACCAAAGTACTTACTGCAAACCTAATGGAAACACCTTAGTTTAAACTCACACATGATTCTGAGTAGTTTGAAAGTTATTTCATGCCTCTGCTCACAAGACAAAAAAGTTATTTTCTCAGTGGATACCATGCTTTTGGAAAAAAAGTAGTATACATTTCAATTTTACACAAAAGTTCTTACTGCAAACCTTATGGAAACACATTAGGTTAACTTCCAACTTGATTATGAGTAGTTTGAAAGTAGTTTCATAGCTCTGCTCATCAAGACAAAAAAGTTGCTATCTGAGTGCTTACAATGCTCTGACATTAAAGTAGTATACATTTTAATTTTCTACCAAAGTGCAGAGTGTAAACCTGATGTAAACATTTTAAGTTAACTTCCCAAATGATGCTGAGTTGTCTGAAAGTTGTTTCATGCCTCTGCAGATCAAGAAAAAAAAAGTTGTTTTCTCAGTGCATACAATGCTTTGACAATACAAATAGTATTCATATCAACTTTACACCAAAGAAATTACTGCAAACCTAATGCAAACACCTTAGGTCAACTTCCCCCATGATTATGATTAGTTTGAGAGTTGTTTCATGCCTCTGCACATCAAGAGAAAAAGGTTGTTTTCTCAGTGCATACCATGGATTAACAATACAAATAGCATACATATCAAATTTACACCAAAGAACTTAATGCAAACCTAATGCAAACACCTTAGGTTAACTTCCCACATGATTATGATTAGTTTGAAAGTTGTTTCATGGCTCTGCTCATCAAGACAAAAATGTTGCTATCTCAGTGGTTACAATTCTCTGACATTAAATTAGTATACATTTCAATTTTCCACCAAATTGCAGACTGCAACCTGATAGAAAGATTTTAAGTTAACTTCGCACATGTTTCTGAGCAGTCTGAAAGTTGTTTCATGCCTCTGCACAACAAGACAAACAAGTTGTTTTGTCAGTGCACACAATGCTTTGACAATGCAAGTAGTATTCATATCAATTTTACACCAAAGAAATTACGGCAAACCTAATGCAAACACCTTAGGTTAACTTCTTACATGATTATGATTAGTTTGAAAGTTGTTTCATGGCTCTGCTCATCAAGACCAAAAAGTTGCTATTTCAGTGCATACAATGCTCTGACATTAAAGAAGCATACATTTCAATTTTCCACCAAAGTGCAGAGTGCAAACGTGATAGAAACTTTTTAAGTTAAGCTCCCACATGTTTCTCAGAGGTTTGAAAGTTGTTTCATGCCTCTGCACATCAAGTCAAAATAGTTGTTTTCTCAGTGCATACAATGCTTTGACAATACAAATAGTATACATTTTAATTTTACACCAAAGTACTTACTGCAAGCCTAATGGAAACACCTTAGTTTAAACTCACACATGATTCTGAGTAGTTTGAAAGTTATTTCATGCCTCTGCTCACAAGACAAAAAAGTTATTTTCTCAGTGCATACAATGCTTTAACAATACAAATAGTATTCATATCAATTTTACACCAAAGAAATTACTGCAAACCTAATGCAAACACCTTAGGTTAACTTGCTACATGATTATCATTAGTTTGAAAGTTGTTTCATGGCTCTGCTCATCAAGACAAAAAAGTTGCTATCTCAGTGCATACAATGCGCTGACATTAAAGCAGCATACATTTTAATTTTCCGCCAAAGTGCAGAGTGGAAAGCGGATGGAAATATTTAAAGTTAACTTCACACATGATGTTGAGTTGTCTGAAAGTTTTCTCATGCCTCTGCACATCAAGACAAAAAAGTTGCTATCTCAGTGCATACAATGCTTTGACATTAAAGTAGTATTCCTTTCAATTTTCCACCAAAGTGCGGAGTGCAAACCTGATAGAAACACTTTAAGTTAAGTTCCCACATGTTTCTCAGTAGTTTGAAAGTTGTTTCATGCCTCTGCACATCAAGACAAAAGAGTTGCTATGTCAGTGCTTACAATGCTCTGACATTAAAGCAGTATGCATTTTAATTTTCCGCCAAAGTGCAGAGTGGAAAGCTGATGGAAATATTTAAAGTTAACTTCACACATGATGTTGAGTTGTCTGAAAGTTTTCTCATGCCTCTGCACATCAAGACAAAAAAGTTGATTTCTCAGTGCATGCAATGCTTGACAATACAAATAGTATACATTTCAATTTTACACCAAAGAACTTACTGCAAACCTAATGGAAACACCTTAGATTAACTTCCTGCATGATTGTGATCAGTTTGAAAGTTGTTTCATGGCTCTGCTCATCAAGACGAAAAAGTTAATTTTTTCAGTGCATACCATGCTTTCAGAAAAAAAGCAGTATACATTTCAATTTTATACAAAAGTTCTTACTGCAAACCTTCTGGAAACACCTTAGGTTAACCTCACACATGATTATGATTAGTTTCAAAGTTGTTTCATGGCTCTGCATATCAAGACAAAAAAGTTGTTTTCTCAGTGCATACAATGCTTTAACAATACAAATAGTATACATATCAATTTTACATGAAAGAACTTACTGCAAACCTAATGTAAACACCTTAGGTTAACTTGCTACATGATTATCATTAGTTTGAAAGTTGTTTCATGGCTCTGCTCATCAAGACAAAAAAGTTGCTATCTCAGTGCATACAATGCTCTAACATTAAAGTAGTATACATTTCAATTTTCCATCAAGTGCAGAGTGCAATCCTGATAGAAACATTTTAAGTTAACTTGCCACATGGTGCTCAGTTGTCTGAAAGTTCTTTCATGCCTCTGCTCAGCAAGACAATAAAGTTGCTTTCTCAGTGCATACAATGTTTTGACAATACAAATAGCATACATTTCAACTTTCCACCAAAGTGCACAGTGCAAACAAGATGGAAACATTTTAAGTTAACTTCCCACATGTTTCTGAGTTGTTTGAAAGTTGTTTCATGCCTCTGCACATCAAGACAAAAAAGTTGATTTCTCAGTGCATTCAATGCTTTGACAATAAAAGTAGTATACATTTCAATTTTCCACAAAAGTTTTTACTGAAAACCTAATGGAAGCACCTTAGGTTAACTTCCCACATGATTCTGAGTTGTTTCATGCCTCTGCACATCGAGACAAAAAAGTTGTTTTCGCAGTGCATACAATGCTTTGACAATGCAAATAGTATTCATATCAATTTTACACCAAAGAAATTACTGCAAACCTAATGCAAACATTTAGGTTAACTTCCTACATGATTATGATTAGTTTGAAAGTTGTTTCATGGCTCTACTCATCAAGACAAAAAAGTTGCTATCTCAGTGCATACAATGCTCTGACATTAAAGTAGTATACATTTTAATTTTCCACCAAAGTGCAGAGTGCAAACCTGATGGAAACATTTTAAGTTAACTTCCCACATGATGTTGAGTTGCCTGAAAGTTGTTTCATGCCTCTGAACATCAAGAAAAAAAATGTTTATTTCTCACTGCATACAATGCTTTGACAATACAAATAGTATACATTTTAATTTTAAAACAAAGTACTTACTGCAAACCCAATGGAAACACCTTAGTTTAACTTCACACATGATTCTGAGTAGTTTGAAAGTTGTTTCATGCTTCTGCACATCAAGACAAAAAAGTTGTTTTCTCAGTGCATACAATGTTTTGACACTACAAATAGTACACATTTCAATTTTACACGAAAGTACTTACAGCAAAGCTAATGGAAACACCTTATCTTAACTTCCTACATGATTCTGAGTTGTCTGAAAGTTCTTTCATGCCTCTGCTCATCAAGACAAAAAGTTGCTTTCACAGTGCATACACTGCTCAGACATTAAAGTAATATACATATCAATTTTCCACCAAAGTGCAGAGTGCAAACCTGATGGAATTTTTTAAGTTAACTTCCCACATGATATTGAGTTGTCTGAAAGTTGTTTCATGCCTCTGCACATCAAGACAAAAAAGTTCATTTCTCAGTGCATACAATGTTTTGACAATACAAATAGTATACATTTCAATTTTACACCAAAGTACTTACTGCAAACCTAATGCAAACACCTAAGTTTAACCTCACACATGATTCTGAGTAGTTTGAAAGTTGTTTCATGACTCTGCACATCAAGAGAAAAAAGTTGCTATCCCAGTGCATACAATGCTCTGACATTAAAGTAGTATACATTTCAATTTTACACCAAAGTGCAGAGGGCAAACCTGATGGAAACATTTTAAGTTAACTTCTCACATGTTTCTGAGTTGTTTGAAAGTTGTTTCATGCCTCTGCACATCAAGACAAAAAAGATGTTTTCTCCGTGCATACAATGCTTTGTCAATACAAACAGTATACATATCAATTTTACAATAAAGTATTTACTGCAAAGCTAATGGAAACACCTTAGGTTAACTTCCCACATGATTCTGAGTTGTTCGAAAGTTGCTTCATGTCTCTGCTCATCAAGACAAAAAAGTTGCTTTCTCAGTGCATACACTGCTCAGACATTAAAGTCGTTTTCATTTCAATTTTCCACCAAGGTGCAGAGTGCAAACCTGATGGAAACATTTTAGGTTAACTTCCCGCAAGTTTCTGAGTTGTTTGAAAGTTGTTTCATGCCTCTGCACATCAAGACAAAAAACTTGTTTTCTCAGTGCATACAATGCTTTGACAATACAAATAGTATACATTTTAATTTTAAAACAAAGTACTTACTGCAAATCCAATGGAAACAACTTAGTTTAACTTTACACATGATTCTGAGTAGTTTGAAAGTTGTTTCATGCTTCTGCATATCAAGACAAAAAAGTTGTTTTCTCAGTGCATACAATGTTTTGATACTACAAATAGTACACATTTCAATTTTACACGAAAGTACTTACAGCAAAGCTAATGGAAACACCTTATCTTAACTTCCTACATGATTCTGAGTTGTCTGAAAGTTTTTTCATGCCTCTGTTCATCAAGACAAAAAGTTGCTTTCTCAGTGCATACACTGCTCAGACATTAAAGTAGTATACATTTCAATTTTCCACCAAAGTGCAGAGTGCAAACCTGATGGAAACATTTTAAGTTAACTTCCCACATGTTTCTGAGTTGTTTGAAAGTTGTTTCATGCCTCTGTACATCAAGACAAAAAACTTGTTTTCTCAGTGCATACGATGCTTTGACAATACAAATAGTATACATTTTAAGTTAACTTCCCACATGTTTCTGAGTTGTTTGAAAGTTGTTTCATGCGTCTGTACATCAAGACAAAAAACTTGTTTTCTCAGTGCATACAATGCTTTGACAATACAAATAGTATACATTTTAATTTTACAACAAAGTACTTACTGCAAACCCAATGGAAACAACTTAGTTTAACTTCACACATGATTCTGAGTAGTTTGAAAGTTGTTTCATGCCTCTGCTCATCAAGACAAAAAAAGTTGATTTCTCAGTGCTTACAATGCTTTGACAATACAAATAGTATACATATCAATTTTACACCAAAGAGCTTACTGCAAACGTAATGGAAATACCTTAGGTTAACTTCCCACATGATTATGATTAGTTTGAAGGTTGTTTCATGGCTCTGCTCATCAAGAATAAAAGTTGCTATCTCAGTGCATACAATGCTCTGACATTAAAGTAGTATACATTTCAATTTTACACCAAAGTGCAGAGTGCAAACCTGATGGAAACATTGTAAGTTAACTTCTCACATGTTTCTGAGTTGTTTGAAAGTTGTTTCATGCCTCTGCACATCAAGACAAAAAAGTTGTTTTCTCAGTGCATACAATGCTTTGACAATAGAAATAGTATACATTCCAATTTTACACCAAAGTACTTACTGCAAACCTAATGCTAACACCTTAGGTTATCTTCCCAAATGATTATGATTAGTATGAAGGTTGTTTCAAGGCTCTGCTCATGAAGACAAAAAAGTTGTTCTCTCAGTGCATACACTGCTCTGACATTAAAGTAGTATACATTTCAATTTTCCACCGAAGTGCAGAGTGCAAACCTGATAGAAACATTTTAAGTTAACTTCCCACATGCTTCTCAGTAGTTTGAAAGTTGTTTCATGCTTCTGCACATCAAGACAAAAAAGTTGTTTTCTCAGTGCATACAATGTTTTGACACTACAAATAGTACACATTTCAATTTTACACGAAAGTACTTACAGCAAAGTTAATGGAAACACCTTATCTTAACTTCCTACATGATTCTGAGTTGTCTGAAAGTTCTTTCATGCCTCTGCTCATCAAGACAAAAAGTTGCTTTCACAGTGCATACACTGCTCAGACATTAAAGTAATATACATATCAATTTTCCACCAAAGTGCAGAGTGCAAACCTGATGGAATTTTTTAAGTTAACTTCCCACATGATATTGAGTTGTCTGAAAGTTGTTTCATGCCTCTGCACATCAAGACAAAAAAGTTCATTTCTCAGTGCATACAATGTTTTGACAATACAAATAGTATACATTTCAATTTTACACCAAAGTACTTACTGCAAACCTAATGCAAACACCTAAGTTTAACCTCACACATGATTCTGAGTAGTTTGAAAGTTGTTTCATGCCTCTGCTCATCAAAACAAAAAAGTTATTTTCTCAGTGCATACCATGCTTTCAGAAAAAAAGTAGTATACATTTCAATTTTACACAGAAGTTCTTACTGCAAACCTTATGGAAACACCTTATCTTAACTTCCCACATGATTCTGAGTTCTCTGAAAGTTCTTTCATGCCTCTGCTCAGCAAGAAAATAAAGTTGCTTTCTCAGTGCATACACTGCTCAGACATTAAAGTAGTATACATTTCAATTTTCCACCAAAGTGCAGAGTGCAAACCTGATGGAATTTTTTAAGTTAACTTCCCACATGATATTGAGTTGTCTGAAAGTTGTTGCATGCCTCTGCACATCAAGACAAAAAAGTTCATTTCTCAGTGCATACAATGCTTTGACAATACAAATAGTATACATTTCAACTTTACACAGAAGTTCTTACTGCAAACCTAATGCAAACACCTTAGGTTAACTTCCCTCATGATTATGATTAGTTTTAAAGTTGTTTCATGGCTCTACTCATCAAGACAAAAAAGTTGCTATCTCAGTGCATACAATGCTCTGACATTAAAGTAGTATACATTTCAATTTTCCACCAAAGTGCAGAGTTCAAACCTGATAGAAACATTTTAAGTTAACTTCCCACATGTTTCTCAGTAGTTTGAAAGTTGTTTCATGCCTCTGCACATTAAGACACAAAAGTAGCTATGTCAGTGCTTACAATGCTCTGACTTCAAGTAGTATACATTTTAATTTTCCACCAAAGTGCAGAGTGCAAATCTGATGGAAACATTTTAAGTTAACTTCCCACATGATGTTGAGTTGTCTGAAAGTTGTTTCATGCCTCTGAACATCAAGACAAAAAAGTTGATTTCTCATTGCATACAATGCTTTGACAATACAAATGGTATACATTCCGATTTTACACCGAAGTACTTACTGCAAAGCTAATGGAAAACACCCTATCTTAACTCTCCACATGATTCTGAGTTGTCTGAAAGTTCTTTCATGCCTCTGCTCATCAATACAAAAAGGTTGCTTTCTCCGTTCATACACCGCTCAGACAGTAAAGTGGTATACATTGCAATTTTACATCAAAGTGCAGAGTGGAAACATGATGGAAACATTTTAAGTTAACTTCCCAAATGTTTCTGAGTTGTTTGAAAGTTGTTTCATGCCTCTGCACATCAAGACAAAAAAGTTGTTTTCTCAGTGCATACAATGCTTTGACAATACAAATAGTATATATTCCAATTTTACACCAAAGTATTTACTGCAAACCTAATGCAAACACCTTAGGTTAACTTCTCACACGATTATGATTAGTTTGAAGGTTGTTTCATGGCTCTGCTCATGAAGACAAAAAAGTTGCTTTCTCAGTGCATACACTGCTCAGACATTAAAGTAGTATACATTTCAATTTTCCAACAAAGTGCAGAGTGCAAACAAGATGGAAACATTTTAAGTTAACTTCCCAGATGTTTCTGAGTTGTTTGAAAGTTGTTTCATGCCTCTGCACATGAAGACAAAAAAGTTGTTTTCTCAGCGCATACAATGCTTTGACAAAACAAATAGTATACATTTTAATTTTACACCAAAGTACTTACTGAAAACCTAATGGAAACACCTTAGGTTATCTTCCCACATGATTCTGAGTAGTTTGACAGTGGTTTCATGCCGTGCTCATCAAGACAAAAAAGTTGATTTCTCAGTGCTTACAATGCTTTGACAATACAAATAGTATACATATCAATTTTACACTAAAGTACTTCCTGCAAACCTAATGGAAACACCTCAGTTTTATTTCCCACATGATTCTGAGTTGTCTGAAAGTTGTTGCATGCCTCTGCTCATCAAGACAAAAAAGTTCCTTTCTCAGTGCATACACTGCTCAGACATTAAAGTAGAATACACTTCAATTTTTCAACAAAGTGCAGAGTGCAAACAAGATGGAAACATTTTAAGTTAACTCCGCACATGTTTCTGAGTTGTTTGAAAGTTGTTTCATGACTCTGCACATCAAGAGAAAAAAGTTGCTATCCCAGTGCATACAATGCTCTGACATTAAAGTAGTATACATTTCAATTTTACACCAAAGTGCAGAGGGCAAACCTGATGGAAACATTTTAAGTTAACTTCTCACATGTTTCTGAGTTGTTTGAAAGTTGTTTCATGCCTCTGCACATCAAGACAAAAAAGATGTTTTCTCCGTGCATACAATGCTTTGTCAATACAAACAGTATACATATCAATTTTACAATAAAGTATTTACTGCAAAGCTAATGGAAACACCTTAGGTTAACTTCCCACATGATTCTGAGTTGTTCGAAAGTTGCTTCATGTCTCTGCTCATCAAGACAAAAAAGTTGCTTTCTCAGTGCATACACTGCTCAGACATTAAAGTCGTTTTCATTTCAATTTTCCACCAAGGTGCAGAGTGCAAACCTGATGGAAACATTTTAGGTTAACTTCCCGCAAGTTTCTGAGTTGTTTGAAAGTTGTTTCATGCCTCTGCACATCAAGACAAAAAACTTGTTTTCTCAGTGCATACAATGCTTTGACAATACAAATAGTATACATTTTAATTTTAAAACAAAGTACTTACTGCAAACCCAATGGAAACAACTTAGTTTAACTTCACACATGATTCTGAGTAGTTTGAAAGTTGTTTCATGCTTCTGCATATCAAGACAAAAAAAGTTGATTTCTCAGTGCTTACAATGCTTTGACAATACAAATAGTATACATATCAATTTTACACCAAAGAGCTTACTGCAAACGTAATGGAAATACCTTAGGTTAACTTCCCACATGATTATGATTAGTTTGAAGGTTGTTTCATGGCTCTGCTCATCAAGAATAAAAGTTGCTATCTCAGTGCATACAATGCTCTGACATTAAAGTAGTATACATTTCAATTTTACACCAAAGTGCAGAGTGCAAACCTGATGGAAACATTGTAAGTTAACTTCTCACATGTTTCTGAGTTGTTTGAAAGTTGTTTCATGCCTCTGCACATCAAGACAAAAAAGTTGTTTTCTCAGTGCATACAATGCTTTGACAATAGAAATAGTATACATTCCAATTTTACACCAAAGTACTTACTGCAAACCTAATGCTAACACCTTAGGTTATCTTCCCAAATGATTATGATTAGTATGAAGGTTGTTTCAAGGCTCTGCTCATGAAGACAAAAAAGTTGTTCTCTCAGTGCATACACTGCTCTGACATTAAAGTAGTATACATTTCAATTTTCCACCGAAGTGCAGAGTGCAAACCTGATAGAAACATTTTAAGTTAACTTCCCACATGCTTCTCAGTAGTTTGAAAGTTGTTTCATGCTTCTGCACATCAAGACAAAAAAGTTGTTTTCTCAGTGCATACAATGTTTTGACACTACAAATAGTACACATTTCAATTTTACTTTCGTGTACTTAACTTTTTCTTAACTTCCTACATGATTCTGAGTTGTCTGAAAGTTCTTTCATGCCTCTGCTCATCAAGACAAAAAGTTACTTTCTCAGTGCATACAATGCTCTGACATTAAAGTAGTATACTTTTCAATTTCCACCAAAGTGCAGAGTGCAAACCTGATTGAAACATTTTAAGTTAACTTCCCACATGTTTCTGAGTTGTTTGAAAGTTGTTTCATGCCTCTGTACATCAAGACAAAAGACTTGTTGTCTCAATGCATACAATGCTTTGACGATACAAATAGTATACATTCTAATTTTACAACAAAGTACTTACTGCAAACCCAAAGGAAACACCTTAGTTTAACTTCACACATGATTCTGAGTAGTTTGAAAGTTGTTTCATGCCTCTGCTCATCAAGACAAAAAAGTTGATTTCTCAGTGCTTACAATGCTTTGACAATACAAATAGTATGCATATCAATTTTACACCAAAGAGCTTACTGCAAACCTAACGCAAATACCTTAGGTTAACTTCCCACATGATTCTGAGTAGTTTGAAAATTGTTTCATGCCTCTGCTCATCAAGACAAAAAAGTTATTTTCTCAGTGCATACCATGCCTTCACAATAAAAGTAGTATACATTTGAATTTTCCAACAAAGTGGAGAGTGCAAACAAGATAGAAACATTTTAAGTTACCTTCACACATGATTCTGAGTAGTTTGAAAATTGGTTCATGCCTCTGCTCATCAAGACAAAGAAGTTATTTTCTCAGTGCATACCATGCTTTCACAATAAAAGTAGTATACATTTCAATTTTACAGAAAAATTCTTAGTGCAAACCAAATGTAAACACCTTAGGTTAACTTCCCACATGATTATGAGTAGTTTGAAAGTTGTTTCATGGCTCTGCTCATCAAGACAATAAAGTTGCTTTCTCCGTGCATACACTGCTCAGACATTAATGTAGAATACACTTCAATTTTACAACAAAGTGCAGAGTGCAAACAAGATGGAAACACCTTATCTTAACTTCCTACATGATTCTGAGTGGTCTGAAAGTTCTTTCATGCCTCTGCTCATCAAGACAAACAAGTTGCTTTATCAGTGCATACACTGCTCAGACATTAAAGTAGTATACATATCAATTTTCCACCAAAGTGCAGCGTGCAAACCTGATGGAAACATTTTAAGTTAACTTCCCACATGTTTCTGAGTTGTTTGAAAGTTGTTTCATGCCTCTGTACATCAAGACAAAAAAGTTGTTTTCTCAGTGCATACAGTGCTTTGACAATACAAATAGCATACATTTTAATTTTACACCAAAGTACTTACTGCAAACCCAATGGAAACACCTTAGTTTAACTTCACATATGATTCTGAGTAGTTTGAAAGTGGTTTCATTCCCTGCTCATCAAGACAAAAAAGTTGATTTCTCAGTGCTTACAATGCTTTGACAATACAAATAGTATACATATCAATTCTACACCAAAGAACTTACTGCAAACCTAATGCAAATACCTCAGGTTAACTTCCCACATGATTATGATTAGTTTGAAGTTTGTTTCCTGGCTCTGCTCGTCAAGAAAAAAAGTTGCTATCTCAGTGCATACAATGCTCTGTCATTAAAGTAGTATACATTTCAATTTTACACCAAAGTGCAGAGCGAAAACAAGATGGAAACATTTTAAGTTAACTTCCCACATGTTTCTGAGTTGTTTGAAAGTTGTTTCATGCCTCTGCACATCAAGACAAAAAAGTTGTTTTTTCAGTGCATACAATGCTTTGACAAAACAAATAGTATACATTTTAATTTTACACCAAATTACTTACTGGAAACCTAATGGAAAAAACCTTAGGTTAACTTCACACATAATTCTGAGTAGTTTGAAAGTTGTTTCGTGCCACTGCTCATCAAGACAAAAAAGTTGTTTTCTCAGTGCATACAATGTTTTAACAATACAAATAGTATACATTTCAATTTTACACCAAAGTACTTACTGCAAAGCTAATGGAAACACCTTAGCTTAATTTTCCACCTGATTCTGAGTTGTTTGAAAGTTGTTTCATGCCTCTGATCATCAAGACAAAAAAGTTGTTTTCTCAGTGCATACAATGCTTTGACAGTACAAATAGTATACATTCCAATTTTGCACCAAAGTACTTACTGCAAACCTAATGCAAACCCCTTAGGTTATCTTCCCAAATGATTATGATTAGTTTGAAGGTTGTTGCATGGCTCTGCTCATCAAGACAAAAAAGTTGCTTTCTCAGTGCATACACTGCTCAGACATTAAAGTAGTATACATTTCAATTTTCCACCAAAGTGCAGAGTGCAAACCTGATGGGCACATTTATTTAACTTCCCACATGTTTTTGAGTTGTTTGAAAGTTGTTTCATGCCTCTGTACATCAAGACAAAGAAGTTGTTTTCTCAGTGCATACAATGCTTTGACAATAAAATACTATACATTTTAATTTTACAACAAAGTACTTACTGCAAACCCAAAGGAAACACCTTAGCTTAATTTTCCACATGATTTTGAGTTGTTTGAAAGTTGTTTCATGCCTCTGATCATCAAGAGAAAGAAGTTGCTATCTCAGTGCATACAATGCTGTGACATTAAAGTAGCATACATTTCAATTTTACACCAAAGTGCAGAATGCAAACCTGATGGAAACTTTTTAGGTTAACTTCCCACATGTTTCTGAGTTGTTTGAAAGTTGTTTCATGCCTCTGCACATCAAGACAACAAAGTTGTTTTCTCAGTGCATACAATGCTTTGACAATACAAATAGTATACATTCCGATTTTACACCGAAGCGCTGACTGCAAAGCTAATGGAAACACCTTATCTTAACTCTCCACATGATTCTGAGTTGTCTGAAAGTTCTTTCATGCCTCTGCTCATCAAGACAAAAAGGTTGCTTTCTCAGTTCATGCACTGCTCAGACAGTAAAGTAGTATACATTTCAATTTTCCAACAAGGTGCAGAGTGCAAGCAAGATGGAAACATTTTAAGTTAACTTCCCAGATGTTTCTGAGTTGTTTGAAAGTTGTTTCATGTCTCTGCACATGAAGACAAAAAAGTTGTTTTCTCAGTGCATACAATGCTTTGACAATACAAGTAGTATACATTCCAATTTTACACCAAAATACTTACTGCAAAGCTAATGGAAACACCTGAGTTTAACTTCCCACACGATTATGATTAGTTTGAAGGTTGTTTCATGGCTCTGCACATCAAGCTTAAAAAGTTGCTATCTCAGTGCATACAATTCTCTGACATTAAAGTAGTATAAATTTCAATTTTCCAACAAAGTGCAGAGTGCAAAGAAGATGGAATCATTTTATGTTAACTTCCCACATGTTTCTGAGTTGTTTGAATGTTGTTTCATGCCTCTGGACATCAAGATAAAAAAGTGGTTTTCTCAGTGCATACAATGCTTTGACAATACAAATAGTATACATTTCAATTTTACACTAAAGTACTTACTGCAAACCTAATGGAAACAGCTTAGCTTAATTTCCCACATGATTCTGAGTTGTCTGAAAGTTGTTTCATGCTTCTGCTCATCAAGACAAAAAAGTCGCTTTCTCAGTTCATACACTGCTCAGAGATTAAAGTTGTATACATTTCAATTTTCCAAGGAAGTGCAGAGCGCAAACAAGGTAGAAATATTTTATGTTAACTTCCCACATGTTTCTGAGTTGTTTGAAAGTTGTTTCTTGCCTCTGCACATCAAGAGAAAAAAGTTGTTTTCTCAATGCATACAATGCTTTGACAATACAAATAGTGAACATTTTAATTTTACACCAAAGTACTTAATGCAAACTTAATGGAAACACCTTAGGTTAACTTCACACATGATTCTGAGTAGTTCGAAAGTTGTTTCATGCCTCTGCTCATGAAGACAAAAAAGTTATTTTCTCAGTGGATACCATGCTTTCACAATAAAAGTAGTATACATTTCAGTTTTACACAAAAATACTTACTGCAAACCTAATGGAAACACTTTAGGTTAACTTCCCAGATGAAAATGAGTAGTTTGGAAGTTATTTCATGACTCTGCTCATCAACACAAAAAAAGTTGAAATTCTCAGTGCTTACAATGCTCTGACATTAAAGTAGTATACATTTCAATTTTACACCAAAGTGCAGAGTGCAAGCCTGATGGAAACATTTTAAGCTAACTTCCCACATGTTTCTGAGTTGTTTGAAAGTTGTTTCATGCCTCTTCACATCAAGACAAAAAAGTTGTTTTCTCAGTGCATACCATGCTTTGATAATACATATAGTATACATTCCAATTTTACACCAAAGTACTTACTGCAAGGCTAATGGAAAAACCTTATCTTAACTTCCCACATGATTCTGAGTTGTCTGAAAGTTCTTTCATGCCTCTGCTCATCAAGACAAACAGGTTGCTTTCTCAGTGCATACACTGCTCAGACATTAAAGTAGTATACATTTCAATTTTACACGAAAGTGCAGAGTGGAAACCTGATGGAAACATTTCAACTTAACCTCCCACATGTTTCTGAGTTGTTTGAAAGTTTTTTCATGCCTCCGCACATCAAGACAAAAAAGTTGTTTTCTCAGTGCATACAATGCTTTGACAATACAAATAGTATACATTCCAATTTAACACCAAAGGAATTATTGCAAACCTAATGCAAACACCTTAGGTTAACTTCCCACATGATTATGATTAGTTTGAAGGTTTTTTCATGACTCTGCTCATGAAGACAAAAAAGTTGCTTTCTCAGTGCATACACTGCTCAGACATTAAAGTAGTATACATTTCAATTTGCCAAAGCACTCTATGCACTGAGAGATCAACTTTTTTATCTTGAATACCTGAGTGATATAACAGGTATCAAACATCTCAGAATCTTGTGAGGAGTGGTGTTGAGATGTTTCCAACAGTTTGGCAGTCAGTAGTTTTGAGTAAAATTGAAATATATAGTCCCTCAATGCCAAAGCACTTGATGCACTGAGACTTCAACTTTTTTATGTTGAAGAGCTAAGTGATGCAGCAGGTCTCAAACAACTCAAAATCATATGGGGAGTTCTGTTATGATCTTTCCATCAAGTTTGCAGTCAGTACTTTTGAGTAAAATTGAAATGTATACTTTTTTAATACCAAAGAACTGTATGCACTGAGAAATCAACTTTTCTATCTTGAATAGTTAAGTGATATATCAGGTCTCAAACAACACAGAATCATGAGGGGAGTAATGTTGAAATGTTTCTATCAGGTTTGTAGCCCGTACTTCTGAGTAAAATTGAAATGTATACTTTTTTATGCCAAAGATCTGGATACACTGAGAAATCAACTTTTCAATCAAGAGTAGCTAAGTGATATAACAGGTCTCAAACTACTCAGAATCATGTGGGGAGTTATGTTAAAATGTTTCCAACAGGTTTCCAGTCAGTACTTTTGAGTAAAATTGAAATGTATACTTCTTTTAATGGCAAAGCACTGCATGCACTGAGAAATCAACTTTGCTATCTTGAAAAGCTAAGTGATATAACGGGTCTCAAACAACTCAGAATCATAGAAACATAGAAACATGGAAACATTGAAAATTGGTGCAGGAGTAGGCCATTCGGCCTTTCGAGCCTGCACCGCCATTTATTATGATCATGGCTGATCATCCAACTCAGAACTGTGCACCCCCTGATCCCTGTAGCCACAAGGGCCATATCTAACTCCCTCTTAAATATAGCCAATGAACTGGCCTCAACTGTTTCCTGTGGCAGAGAATTCCACAGATTCACCACTTTCTGTGTGAAGAAGTTTTTCCTAATCTCGGTCCTAAAAGGCTTACCCTTTATCCTCAAACTGTGACCCCTCGTTCTGGACTTCCCCAACATCGGAACAATCTTCCTGCATCTAGCCTGTCCAATCCCTTTAGGATTTTATATGTTTCCCCCCCCTCAATCTTCTAAATTCCAACGAGTACAAGCCCAGTTCATCCAGTCTTTCTTCATATGAAAGTCCTGCCATCCCAGGAATCACTCTGGTGAACCTTCTTTGTACTCCCTCTATGGCAAGGATGTCTTTCCTCAGATTAGGGGACCAAAACTGCACACAATACTCCAGGTGTGGTCTCACCAAGGCCTTGTGCAACTGCAGTAGTACCTCCGTGCTCCTGTACTCGAATCCTCTCGCTATAAATGCCAGCATACCATTCGCCTTTTTCACGCCTGCTGTATCTGCATGCCCACTTTCAATGACTGGTGTATAATGACACTCAGGTCTCGTTGCACCTCCCCTTTTCCTAATCGGCCACCATTCAGATAATATTCTGTTTTCCTATTTTTGCCACCAAAGTGGATAACTTCACATTTATCCACATTAGATTGCATCTGCCATGAATTTGCCCACTCACTCAACCTATCCAAGTCACCCTGCATCCTCTTAGCATCCTCCTCACAGCTACCACTGCCGCCCAGCTTCGTGTCATCCGCAAACTTGGAGATGCTGCATGTAATTCCCTCATCCAAGTCATTAATATATATTGTATACAACTGGGGTCCCAGCACTGAGCCTTGCGGTACCCCACTAGTCACTGCCTGCCATTCTGAAAAGGTCCCGTTTATTCCCACTCTTTGCTTCCTGTCTGCTAACCAATTCTCTATCCACATCAATACCTTACCCCCAATACCATGTGCTTTAACTTTGCACACTAATCTCCTGTGTGGGACCTTGTCAAAAGCCTTTTGAAAATCCAAATATACCACATCCACTGGTTCTCCCCTATCCACTTTACTAGTTACATCCTCAAAAAGTTCTATGAGGGGAGTTGTGGGGAGTTTATGTTAAAATGTTTCGAACTGGTTTGCAGTCAGTACTTTTGAGTAAAATTGAATTGTATACTTCTTTCAATGCCAATGCACTTTATGCACTGAGAAACCAACTTTTTTATCTTGAAGAGCTAAGTGATGAACCATGTCTCAAACAACTCAGAGTCATATGGGAGTTCTCTTATGATGTTTCCATCAGGTTTGTAGTCAGTACTTTTGAGCAAAATTGAAATGTATACTTTATTAATGCCAAAGAGCTGCATGCACTGAGAAATCAACTGCTCATCTTGAAGAGCTCAGTGATATAGCAGCTATCAAACAACTCAGGATCATATGGGGTGTTTTGTATTGATATTTCCAACAAGTTTGCAGTCATTGCATTTGAGTAAAATTGCAATATATACTTCTCTCAATGCCAAAGCGATGTATGCACTGAGAAATCAACTTTTTTATCTTGAAGAGCTAAGTGAAGTAGGAGGTCTCAAACAATTCAGAATCATATGGGGAGTTATGTTATGATGTTTCCAACAGGTTTGCAGTCAGTACTTTAGAGTAAAATTGAAATTTATACTTCTTTCAATGCCAAAGCATTGTATGCACTGAGAAATCAATTTTTTTTATCTTGAATACCTAAGTGATATAACAGGTGTCAAACATCTTAGAATCATGTGCGGAGTTATGTTAAGATGTTTCCAACAGGTTTGCAGTCATTACTTTAGAGTAAAATTGAAATGTATTCTTCTTTCAATGCCGAAGCATTGTATGCACAGAGAAATCAACTTTTTTATCTTGAATACCTAAGTGATATAACAGGTCTCAGGCAACTCAGAATCATGTGGGGAGTTGTATTAAGATGTTTCCATAAGGTTTGCATTCAGTACTTTAGAGTAAAATTGAAATATATACTTCTGATGCCAAAGCACTCTATGCACTGAGAGATCAGCTTTTTTATCTTGAATACCTGAGTGATATAACAGGTGTCAAACGTCTCAGAATCATGTGGTGAGTGATGTTAAGATATTTCCATCATGTTTGCATTCAGTACTATTGAGCAAAATTGAAATACATACTTCTTTTAATTCCCAAGCACTGTATGCACTGACAAAATCAATTTTTTATCTTGAATACCTAAGTGATATAACAGGTCTCAAACATCTCAGAATCATGTGGGGAGTTATATTAAGATGTTTCCATAAGGTTTGCATTCAGTACTTTAGAGTAAAATTGAAACATATACTTTTGATGCCAAAGCACTGTATGCACTGAGAGATCAACTTTTTTATCTTGAATACCTGAGAGATATAACTGGTGTCAAACATCTCATGATCATGTAGGGAGTGATGTTAAGATGATCCATCAGGTCTGCATTCAGTACTATTGAGTAAAATTGAAATACATACTTCTTTTAATGCCAAAGCACTTTATGCACTGAGAAATCAATTTTTTTATCTTGAATACCTAAGTGATATAAGAGGTGTCAAACATCTCAGAATCATGTGGGGAGTGATGTTAAGATGTTTCCAACAGTTCGGCAGTCAGTAGTTTTGAGTAAAATTGAAATGTATACTTTTTTAATGCCAAAGAACTGTATGCACTGAGAAATCAACTTTTCTATCTTGAATAGTTAAGTGATATATCAGGTCTCAAACAACACAGAATCATGAGGGGAGTAATGTTAAAATGTTTCCATCAGGTTTGTAGTCCGTACTTCTGAGTAAAATTGAAATGTATACTTTTTTATGCCAAAGATCTGTATACACTGAGAAATCAACTTTTTAATCTTGAGTAGCTAAGTGATATAACAGGTCTCAAACTACTCAGAATCATGTGGGGAGTTATGTTAAAATGTTTCCAACAGATTTCCAGTCAGTACTTTTGAGTAAAATTGAAATGTATACTTCTTTTAATGGCAAAGCACTGTATGCACTTGAAATCAACTTTGCTATCTTGAAAAGCGAAGTGATATAACAGGTCTCAAACAATTCAGAATCATAGAAACATAGAAACATAGAAAATAGGTGCAGGAGTAGGCCATTCGGCCCTTCGAGCCTGCACCGCCATTTATTATGATTATGGCTGATCATCCAACTCAGAACCCTGCACTCGCCTTCCCTCCATACCCTCTAATCCCCGTAGCCACAAGGGCCATATCTAACTCCCTCTTAAATATAGCCAATGAACTGGCCTCAACTGTTTCCTGTGGCAGAGAATTCCACAGATTCACCGCTCTCTGTGTAAAGAAGTTTTTCCTAATCTCGGTCCTAAAAGGCTTCCCCTTTATCCTCAAGCTGTGACCCCTTGTTCTGGACTTCCCCAACATCGGGAACAATCTTCCTGCATCTAGCCTGTCCAATCCCTTTAGGATTTTATACGTTTCAATCAGATACCCCCCTCAATCTTCTAAATTCCAACCAGTACAAGCCCAGATCATCCAGTCTTTCTTCATATGAAAGTCCTGCCATCCCAGGAATCAATCTGGTGAACCTTCTTTGTACTCCCTCTATGGCAAGGATGTCTTTCCTCAGATTAGGGGACCAAAACTGCACACAATACTCCAGGTGTGATCTCACCAAGGCCTTGTACAACTGCAGTAGCACCTCCCTGCTCCTGTACTTGAATCCTCTCGCTATAAATGCCAGCATACCATTTGCCTTTTTCACCGCCTGCTGTACCTGCATGCCCACTTTCAATGACTGGTGTATAATGACACCCAGGTCTCGTTGCACCTCCCCTTTTCCTAATTGGCCCCCATTCAGATAATAATCTGTTTTCTTATTTTTGCCACCAAAATGGATAACTTCACATTTATCCACATTAAATTGCATCTGCCATGAATTTGCCCACTCACCCAACCTATCCAAGTCACCCTGCATCCTCTTAGCATCCTCCTCACAGCTAACACTGCCGCCCAGCTTCGTGTCATCCGCAAACTTGGAGGTGCTGCATTTAATTCCCTCATCCAAGTCATTAATATATATTGTAAACAACTGGGGTCCCAGCACTGAGCCTTGCGGTACCCCACTAGTCACTGCCTGCCATCCTGAAAAGGTCCCGTTTATTCCCACTCTGTTTCCTGTCTGCTAACCAATTCTCTATCCACATCAATACCTTGCCCCCAATACCGTGTGCTTTAACTTTGCACACTAATCTCCTGTGTGGGACCTTGTCAAAAGCCTTTTGAAAATCCAAATATACCACATCCACTGGTTCTCCCCTATCCACTCTAATAGTTACATCCTAAAAAAGTTCTATGAGGGGAGTTGTGGGGAGTTATGTTAAAATATTTCGAACAGGTTTGCAGTCAGTACTTTTGAGTAAAATTGAATTGTATACTTCTTTCAGTGCCAATGCACTGAGAAACCAACATTTTTTATCTTGAAGAGCTAAGTGATGAACCATGTCCCAAACAACTCAGAATCGTATGGGGAGTTCTGCTATGATGTTTCCATCAGGTTTGCAGTCAGTACTTTTGAGTATATTTGAAATGTATACTTCTTTAAAGCCAATTAACTGTATCCACTGAGAAATCAACTTTTCTATCTTGAATAGCTGAGTGATATAACAGGTCTCAAACAACTCAGAATCATTTGTGGAGTTATGTTAAAATGTTTCCATCAGGTTTGCAGTGAGTACTTTTGAGTAAAATTCTAATCTATACTTTTTTGCTGCCAATGAACTGTATGCACTGTGAAATCAACTTTTCTATCTTGAGTAGCTAATTGATATAACAGGTGTCAAACAACTCAGAATCATGTGGGGAGATATGTTAAATGTTTCCATCAGGTTTGGAGTCAGTACTTTTGAGTAAAATTGAAATGTATACTTATTTCAATGCCAATGCACTTTTTGCACTGCGAAATCACCTTTTTTATCTTGAAGAGCTAAGTTATGTAGCAGGTCTCAAACAGCTCAGAATCATATGGGGAGTTCTGTTAGGATGTTTCCATCAGGTTTGCAGTGAGTACTTTTGAGTAAAATTGAAATGTATACTTCTTTCAATGCCAAAGCACTGTATGCACTGAGAAATCAACTTTTTTATCTTAAAGATCTCAGTGATATAACAGTCTCAAACAACTCAGAATCGTGTGTTGAGATCTGTTCTGATATTTCCATCAGGTTTGCAGACAGTACTTCTGAAGAAAATTCAAATGTATTCTTGTTCTAATGCCACAGTACTGTAAGCACTGAGAAATCAACTTTTTTCTCATGAAGAGCTCAGTGATAGAACAGATCTCATACAACTCAGAATCATATGGGGAGTTATGTTAAAATGTTTCCATCTGGTTTGCTGTCTGTACTTTTGAGTAAAATTGAAATATATACTTCTTTCATTGCTAAAGCACTGTATGCACTGAGAAATCAACTTTTTTATCTTGAAGAGCTGAGTGATGTAGCAGGTCTCAAACAACTCATAATCATGTGGGGAGTTATGTTAAATGTTTCCATTAGGTTTGAAGTCAGTACTTTTGAGTAAAATTGAAATGTATACTTCTTTCAATGCCAATGCACTTTCTGCACCGAGATATCACCTTTTTTATCTTGAAGAGCTAAGTGATGTAGCAGGTCTCAAACAACTCAGAATCATATTGGGAGTTCTGTTATGATGTTTCCATCAGATTTGCATTTAGTGCTTTTGAGTAAAATTGAAATGTATTCATTTTTAAAGCCAAATAACTGTGTGCACTGAGAAATCAACTTTTTTATCATGAATAGCTAAGTGCAATAACAGGTCTCAAACATCTCAGAATCATGTGGGGAGTTAGGCTAAAATGTTTCCAACAAGTTTGCAGTCAGTACTTTTGAGTAAAATTGAAATGCATTCTTCTTTTAATGCCAAAGCAGTGTATGCACTGAGAAATTAACTTTTCTATCTTGAATAGCTAACTGATAGAACAGGTCTCTAACAACTCAGAATCATGTGGAGAGTTATGTTAAAATGTTTCCATCAGGTTTGGAATCAGTACTTTTGAGTAAAATTGAAACGTATTCTTCTTTTAAAGCCGAAGCACTGTATGCACTGAGAAATCAAGTTTTCTGTCTTGAATAGCTAAGTGATATAACAGGTCTCAAACAACTAAGAATCATGTGGAGAGCTATGTTAAAATGTTTCCATCAGGTTTGGAGTCAGTACTTCTGAGTAAAATTGAAATATATTCTTCTTTTAATGGCAAAGCACTGTATGCAGTGAGAAATAATTTTATTATCTTGAATAGCTAAGTGCTATAGCAGGTCTCAAAAAACTCAGAATCATATGTAGAGTTATGTTAAAATGCTTCCATTAGGTTTGCAGTCAGTACTTTTTAGTAAAATTGAAATGTATACTTCTTTTATGGCCAAAGCACCATATGCACTGAGAAATGAACTTTTTTATCTTGATTAGATAAGTGCTATAACAGGTCTCAAACAACTCAGAATCATGTGGGGAGTTATGTAAAAATGTTTCCACCAAGTTTGCAGTCAGTACTTTTGTGTAAAATTGAAATGCATTCTTCTTTTAATGCCAAAGCTCTGTTCGCACTGAGAAATCAACTTTTCTATATTGAATAGCTAAGTGATATAATAGGTCTCAAAGAACTCAGAATCGTATGGGGAGTGATGTTCAGATGTTTCTATCAGGTTTGCATGCAGTACTTTTGATTAAAATAGAAATGTATACTTCTTTTAATGCCAAAACACTGTACGCACTGAGAAATCAACTTTGTTATCTGGACTAGCAAAGTGCTATAACAGTTCTGAAACAACTCAGAATCATTTGGGGAGTTCTGCTATGATGTCTCCATCAGGTTTGCAGTCAGTACTTTTGAGTAAAATTGCAATATATACTTCTTTCAATGCCAAAGCCCTGTATGCACTGAGAAATCAACTTCTTTATCTTGAAGAGCTAAGTGAAGTAGCAGGTCTCAAGTAACTCAGAATCATATGGGGAGTTATATTATGATGTTTCCATGAGGTTTGCAGTCAGTGCTTTTGAGTAAAATTGAAAAGTATACTTTTTTAAAGCCAATTAACTGTATCCACTGAGAAATCAACTTTTCTATCTTGAATAGCTAAGTGATATAACAGGTCTCAAACAACTCAGAATCATTTGTGGAGTTATGTTAAACTGTTTCCCTCAGGTTTGCAGTGAGTGCTTTTGAGTAAAATTGAAATGTATAGTTTTTTAAAGCCAAATAACTGTATGCACTGAGAAATCAACGTTTCTATCTTGAATAGCTCAGTGATATAGCAGGTCTCAAACAACTCAGAATCATTTGGGGAGTTCTGCTATGATGTTTCCATCAGGTTTGCAGTCAGTACTTTTGCGTAAAATTGCAATATATACTTCTTTCAATGCCAAAGCCCTGTATGCACTGAGAAATCAACTTTTTTATCTTGAAGACCTAAGTGAAGTAGCAGGCCTCAAAAAACTCAGAATCATATGGGGAGTTCTTTTATGATGTTTCCATCAGGTTTACAGTTAGTACTTTTGAGTAAAATTGAAAAGTATACTTTTTTAAAGCCAATTAACTGTATCCACTGAGAAATCAACTTTTCTATCTTGAATAGCTAAGTGATATAACAGGTCTCAAACAACTCAGAATCATTTGTGGAGTTATGTTAAAATGTTTCCATCAGGTTTGCAGTGAGTTGAGTAAAATTGAAATCTATACCTTTTTGCTGCCAATGAACTGTATGCACTGAGAAATCAACACTTTTATCTTGAAGAGCTAAGTGAAGTAGCAGGTTTCAAACAACTCAGAATCATATGGGGAGTTATGTTAAATGTTTCCATCAGGTTTGAAGTCAGTACTTTTGAGTAAAATTGAAATGTATACTTCTTTCAATGCCAATGCACTTTCGGCACTGAGAAATCACCTTTTTTTATCTTGAAGAGTAAAATTGAAATGTATTCTTCTTTTAATGCCAATGCAGTGTACGCACTGAGAAATCAACTTTTTTGTCTTGAAGAGCTCATTGATATAACCGGTCTCAAGCAACTCAGAATCATATGGGGAGTTATATTAACATGTTTCCATCAGGTTTGCATTCAGTACTTTTGAGTAAAATTGAAATGTATTCTTCTTTTAATGGCAAAGCACTGTATGCAGTGAGAAATCATTTTATTATCTTGAATAGCTAAGTGCTATAACAGCTCTCAAAATACTCAGAATCATATGTAGAGTTATGTTAAAATGTTTCCATTAGGTTTGCAGTCAGTACTTTTTAGTAAAATTGAAATGTATACTTCTTTTATGGCCAAAGCACCGTATGCACTGAGAAATGAACTTCAGATTTCCCAAAGTGAGGACATGGAATAGCACGGTAGGCATTCTTGATGGTGGCGTAGCAATGGTCCAGTGTGTTGTTTCCTCTGGTACTGTAAGTCATCTGTTGCTGGAAATTGCTCAGCGATTTTTTTCAGACTGGCCTTGTTAAAATCTCCCAAAATGATGGCGAAGGCATTATGGTGAGCTGTTTCATGCATGTTGATCCCATTGCTCAGATCATAGTTAAATCGTACATAGTTTGATAACAAATTCATTTGGACTTCGACCTTAACCTCTGACTCTTCGTGCTTCACTGTAGGACTAACCAAAGAGTTACCCTGTGACCCCTCATTCATCTTCATCCACGGCAGCATACTTTCCTCCAAAGGTAAATAGCCCCATCACCGAGAATCGGCCTCACAACACTCCGATACTGCACCTCCCCACCCACCACCCAAATATCAGGCTTCAGCATCTCCTTCCTGATGGTAGCAATGAGAACAGGGCATGTCTTGGGTGGTGGGAGTACTTCAATGATCGAGCTCTCTCTGCAATACTTCCAGTATTTGTGATCTTCGAAGCATTAACTTAAATTTCAAAACGATAAAACCATTGCCACTTCCGTGTCCCTCCCCTGGGGTGACACACACTTTCATTGTTCGAGGGTCTTGTTCTAACGAACTCAGCCCCTCCACATGTGGACCATCAGTCCCTTGAACTTGTTCAGTCATTCACTGTCTAATTTGTATTTTATTTTGATTGTGGTTATAGATACAGCACAGAGTAGGCCCATTGGCCCTTCAAGCTGGGCCACCAGTAACCTGTGATTTGACCCTAGCCTAATCACTGGACAATTTGCAATGACCAATTAGCCTCCTAACTGGCATGATAGGTACGTGACAAAACACATGTAGCCTGGCGAAAAGTACACACTCAGGACAACAAATACTTTTTCGGTTTTAATTCCTTTGTCTGTTTTAGATGTTTAAGTGCCAGAAGAGGGTCACAAAACAAAGCGAACGAACTTACAACCAATTCTTGCCATTACAATTTCAGTTTAACCTTCGATCCACACCCTCGTGTATGGACAAAATTGCATAGGCAGTATAAAAAATACCAGAACTAATATGGTAGTGGCAATCCTGACAGAACACAATACAAACAACAATAGAATCCCACACACCCTGCATCTTATGCATAGCAATGAAAAATGTAAACGAATACATCTCATCTAAGACGTACACACGTGCTGAACTTCCGAACAGCGACCAAACATTCACGTTAGGCGGTTACATGCACAATCAGTCAGGATACAATAAAGTTAGACAAAAGGTATGAGACACTTTGGCACAACTTTTACAAGGTATTGCCTGGTAGTTACATTACAGGAAGACTGACCTACTTGGATGGTGAGGAATTTTGCATAAGCCACGCTACCCAGCATCGATTTCTTCATTCGTGGAAATCTAAAGCATCCACATGTAAAACATGTCAAATTACCGATATTCTCGATCCGCCAACAAGCATAAACGAATTCACATGGATATTGTCAGTTAATGCTCACCTTTCTCACCATGCCCAGTCTTGAATATTAATTGAATATTACATCCTAAAATTTGGCAAAGCCATACCACCATCATTTTTTAATTTCTGAAATAAAGGTTTACTCAATCTAGGATTTTTATTATTGCAAATGTAAGATAAGATTATAGAATCTATTCTATCAAAAAATGTTTTTGGAACAAACGTAGGAACTGCCTGAAATGTATACAAGAATTTCAGTAAAACTACCATTTTAATAGCATTAATTCGACCTATTAATGATAACGTCACAGGTGACCATTTAGAAATCATTTCTTGGGTGTAATCAATTAATAGGAGAACATTATATTTATACAGGTCCTTAAAGTTTGTAGTAATTTTAATACCAAGATAAGTAAAGTAATTTTTAGCAATACTAAAAGGTACTTGATGATATTCATCCGAGTAATTATTAAGGGAAACTCTATTTGCCAATGTGGAGCAGACAGCAAGATGACAAATCTGGTGAGAGCAGAGGATGCTGGGAAAGTCAAGGGTGGAGCTCCATGGGAGGGGTGGGGGACAGGTGGGAGAGAAGGAGAGCCGGGGCCGTGGGTGGTGCAGGTGCAGACCATAGCCAGCCTGAAGACATCAGGCAAGGTCATTTGTTTCCAAACAATTGTTTTATTGATCAATACAGGATCTCTTTAACCGTGGACATCTTCAAGAATCTGTCTGTGCCTGAAGAAGGTGGCATTCATTATGAAGGACCTTCACCAAACCGAACAAGCCCACTTCTTGTTGCTACCATCGGGGAGGAGGTACAAGAGCCTGAAGAGCCACACGCCGCAATTTAGGAAAACTTGCTCCCCTCCTCCATCAGATTTATGAAAGGTCCGTGAACCCATGGACACCACCTCATTGTTCCTTTGCCGGTGTTTCTAATCACAGCAAGACACACACAAAATGCACAAAGAACTCAGTAGGTCAGGCAGCATCTATGGAGAAGAATAAACAGTCGACGTTTTGGGCTGAGACCCTTCATCAGGACCTCTTCTATTCAGCCCTCCCACTGCGGTCTGCTCTAAACTGAGGGGTGGATGATGGAGAGAAACACCGATTCAGATTACGGAAAAAGCAGAACTTGCCGGTGACTCAACATTTTAATTCCGACATGTCGGTCCATGGCCTGCTCTTGTGCTATGATGAGGCCACCCTCAGGGTGGAGGAGCAACACCTTATATTCCATCTTGGTAACTTCCCCACTTCTATCCCCCACTCTGGCCTCTTCACTCTTCTCACTTGTCTATCCTCTCCTCCTTCCCTTTCTCCTATGGTCCACTCTCCTGTCTCAGCAGATTCCTTCCTCTGCAGCCCTTTAACTTAGCTAGCCGCCGAGCTTCACCTATCACCTTCCACTCCCCCCCACCTTTTTATTCTGGGGCCGTCCCCCTTCCTTTAAAATCCTGAAGCAGGGTCCCAGCCCAAAACGTCAACTGTTTGTTTATTTCCACAGATGCTGCCTGGCCGGCTGAGTTCCTCCAGAATTTTGTGTGTGTTGATTGAAATCTCTTGTATTACTGATTCTGATTCCTCTATTCTGCTCATGAGTGTGACCCAAAGCTTCCAATCTCACTCCCACTGGTACCTCTCAGACCCAGGCCTCTAAAAATACTGTAAAAAAATCAGTGACGCCTGAGGATTAGATTTATCTTCCGACCATGTGCACTCCTGCCTGTAGGACTCAGTAACTGAGATTAACAATTACAAATAATTAGCAGTTTCTGTTCATATTTGTTCAGCTTCCAGTTTCCTGTAAAGGGAGAAGCCAAATCAATATATTTCAACTGTTTCTCCCTTCACAACTTCCTGAATTCGTTCATGTTCATTGTCATTCAACCATACACATGTATACTGCCGAACAAGACAAAGTTCCTCCAGACCAAGGTGAACCTCACAGTGCATATAAAAACTTTTGCACAGTTACGTATTTGTCAACAGGGAGTGGAGAGCAAGTTTGTAACTCTGGCAGGAGCAAAGGATGTTGGGAATAGCGAGGTTGGTGTACCATGGGAGGGTTGTGGGTCAGGTGAGAGAGAAGGAGTGTTGGAGTGGGGGTGGGGATTGGGGCGAGTGCAGGCAAACCCAGCCCTGAGGTACCAGGCAAGCTCATTTGATTCCAAACGATTAGTTTATTGATCATTGTAGAACGTCTCTCTGGTGCTTCCCACTCCTTCCCCTCTCTCTTCCCTTTTTCCCATCCATGATTCCCCTCTCCCTACCCCCTTCCTACCCTCAGTCCACAATAGAGACCCTTATCAGAATCAGGTTTATCATCACACACATATGGCATGATATATTGTTGCAGCAGCAGTACAGTGTAATACATAAAATTATTACAGTTCTGTGAAAAAGTCTTAGGCACAATCACACACCAAGATTGGGAAGATTCCTACTAAAGGTGACTTCAGCACCCTCTCCGATGGAGAAGGTCGACCAATGCTCCTGCTATCCGTTATAATCCAATCCCTTGTGTGTGGACCGTAGGATATTCCTTTAAATTCAGCACAAGTATTGGAATGCATCACTGGCACCAGCCTACCTGTCATCGAGGTTTATAAGGCATTGGTGAGGCCTCACTTGGAGTACTATGAGCAGTTTTAGGCCCCTTATCGAAGAAAGGATGTGCTGACATTGCAGAGGTTTCAAAGGAGGTTCAGGATAATGAGTCTGCGATAGAAAGGCTGATTATAAGAGGAGCATTTGATGGCTCTCGGCCTGTACTCACTGGAAATCAGAAGAATGAGGGGACACCTGCTTGAAACTGATCAAATGTTAAAAGGCCTCAACAGAACAGATGTAGAGAGGATGTTTCCTGTGGTGGGAGAGTCTAAGAACTGAGGATGCTGTCTCAGAATCCTTTTAGACTGGAGATGAGGAGAAATTTCTTTGGGCAGAGAGTGGTGAAGCTGTGGAATTCATTGCCACTGGTGGCTCAGAGGTCGTCATTGGGTATATTTAAAGAAGCGGTTGATGGATTCTTGATTAGTCAGGTCGTGGAGGATATGGGGAGAAGGCAGGAGATTGGAGCTGCGAGGAAAATGGATCAGTCATGATGAAATGGCACAGCAGACTCGATGGGCCAAATGTCAGAGTTCTGCTCGTATATCTTACGGTCTTATTTTCAGAAAGGTACTGGAAAAGGGCCAGTAGCACTAAGGACTAAGGTTGCCAACTGTCCCGTATTAGCCAGGACATCCCGTATATTGTGCTAAATTGGTTTGTCCCATCCGGGACCGCCCTTGTCCCGTATTCCCCCCGCCAAGGTAGAGCGTTCCTGGGAAACCTCTCGTGCCGAAATGGCGTAAAAAGAAGAAGCAATTACCATTAATTTATATGGGAATAATTTTTGAGCGTTCCCAGACCCAAAAAATAACCAACCAAATGATACCAAATAACACATAAAACCTAAAATAACACTAACATATAGTAAAAGCAGAAATGATATGATAAATACACAGCCTATATAAAGTAGAAATAATGTATGTACAGTGTAGTGGGGAAGATTAAGTCAAATCCGATCTGTAGAAAAAAATCAGCACGTACACGCATGCGCACACAGGTGCCCGCGCAAGGCTTCATGGTCATGGTAGTCTTTCTCAGGGTAAACACAAGTGTCCCAGATTTGACTGCTACTTTTGTCCCTTATATGGGAGTGAGAAAGTTCGCAACCCTATTTCGGTTAGCCTCGGACCCCTTGATGAAGATTCAATAGGTGGGGCAGTCAACGGCTGACTACACAATCGAATTTTGGACCTTGGCTCAAGAGATTGTTTGGAATGGGAAGGCCTTGGCCACTCTATACCACCACAGCCTCCGAGATGAACTGAAGGATGCCCTCACCTTGGGAGAGCCAGCAGAGAACTTAAAGACTCTGACCGACCAGTCCATCCATCTCGATAATCATCTGGCAGAGCGAAAGTGTGGCCACTTCAGGAGGTCGAAGGGAGCCGGTCCCTACACATCACAGTTCCTCTCTCCAACCTCGGACTGTGACCAGCCCATCTCCTGCTCAGGATGCTGTCGAGCACGTGCAGGTTGGCTGCACTAGACTCTCCGCCAATGAGAGATCCCACCATCGGAGTCAAGGTCACTGTGTGACTGTGAGGAAGCAGATCTCCTGCAGGCTGCAACTGTGCTGCTAAGACTGTCCAGTGTCGGGAGGACGGTGATAGTAGGGGCCACTATTCCCAATCCTCCCGATTCTGGTTTCATGCTGAAGGGGGAATGCACCTGGTGTAAGAGCATGAGGCCGGTGAAAGCCCACCATCATCAGCCCTGCTGCTACCCGGGTTTATCGAGGGTTAACAGGTCTTCACGGTGAGAAGACTTTGGGACTCACGTACTGTTCGGGGTGTTCGGCAATTCCTTGTGGACTAGGAATGATTCAGACCCGAGGAGAGGTGCTGATGCCTGAAAGAGACATCTTGGATCCAGTTCTCATCCACGACAATCATCGCTGACTAAAGAGGGCCAAGTCCCTTTTTAGAGTTTGGACAGACCAAAAGAACCTGGCTTATATTCAGGAGGCCAAGAGGCTGAATTCCAGGCAGGCCAGGTGGTCTTTGTTCTTTAACCACTTTAATTTCATCCTGACCTGTTGACTAGGGTCAAAGAACAAGAAACCAGATGCTTTGTCTTGTCAGTTTGATGAACCAGAACAAGAGGAGCAGCCTACCACCATTTTGTCAGCCAAGATGGCAGAACCAATTCATCAGGGAATCGATGCACTTGGGTGCAGGGCCCAAGCACAGGGGGAGATTCCTACGAATGGTCCTCTGGGTCAGCTGTTTGTACCAAGTCCCAGCTGGTCCCAGATACTCCAATGGGGACATTAGTCAAGAATGACCATTCACCCAGGGATTGCCAAGACCCTCAAGTTTATCAAGAGTTGGCACTGGTGGCCTGGAATGATGAAAGAGGTTCGGCAGTACGTTCAGGCATGCAAGGTGTGCACTCGGAACAAGCAGCCTCGTACCCGACCTCAAGGGCTCCTCCACCCCCTACCTGTTCTGGACAGGCCATAGCTGCAAGTCTCCATGGACTTAGTCATGGGTGTTCTGCCAACCAAGGGGAAGACTGTCATCATGGAAATTATCAATCCATTTTCAAAAGCCATTTTCAGAATCCACAACCTATGGGCTCACTGCTAAGGACTCTACTATTTATTATTATTATTATTGTATTTGACCAAATTATCTTAATTTGCAAACAGGTTGTTTGTCAGTCTTTATATGTGGTTTTTCACTGATCTGTTGTAGTTCTTGGTTCTACTGTTAATGCCCGCAGTAATCTCAGTGTAGTGTATGGTGCACATTCCTGCTAGTAAATTTACTTTGAACTTCGAACAATCAGCAGAACATGTTAACTGGTTCTGGTCTTAAATTCTTACTCTCTTGCTTCTCAGAATATCCACATAATTTAGTCATCAGTCCCCAATTTATTTCACCTTTTTCACAATCTGTTACTGGATAAACCATGTTCTGGCATCGGGGATGATCTGTCCGGACGGCAACAGCGGGCGGAACAATTTCCGGGCATGTGTGGTCCCTCCGCTGCGCAGGGGAGTCTGAGCTGTCACCATCGCCTTCACCGGACAGAGAGATCAGAGGTGTCGGTTGGGACAGAGGCGGATGTGTGCCGAGAGGGAATTGAGTTGGGAAGAGACACGAAACACCGCACCTCAATCATCGGTGATGGAGTTCAGGCTGAGGAACGGAGTGGTCCAGTCACAAAACTCTTCCGGCTGGGTAAATGGCGAAGATACAACGTTCCTGGGGGCAGTCTCCTGACCGACGTACCCCGCCCCCCAACCCCCAACTTGCTCTCCACACTGTTGCTCTATGTCCCGGCATCTGCATTCTCCTGTCTTTCCACATCCCATTCCTACTTACTTGCAGCTCAGTTGTAGTTCCGCTTGAAGTGACCCACTACCCTGACACACACGGCTCCCTGCTCTTGGAGCCTCGGGACCACCTGATCTCATTCACTGGTAGATTTCTCTTTGAAGCTTACTGAACAGCAATAGGTTGAAGAATGTTGAAAGAGAGAGAGGCAGAGGATGATTTTAATGTTGAACTGTTTGAATGTTTGATGGGTATTTGACAGCAATGAAACTCTGCAATCTGAGTTTTGCATCACAACCCACTGCCTGTGGCTCCCAGTGCAAGGAGAGGGTATTCAGTTGGGGTAATCTCCGAGGATCTCTCTTTCAGAATTGGCTCTGCCAGAGGGAAGTTATGAAGGACATCAATTGCAGGGAGGTAAGAGAAGGTCTTGAATCTCTGAAATTTGTTGCCACTGAGAGCTGTGGAGGCCAGAATATTATCTGTATTTAAGGCAAAAATTTATAGGTTCCTGTTTTGCAAGAGAGTTGGTTGTTACAAGGAGAAGGCAGGGAGAAAAGCAGAGATTTATGCTGTGGGAAACGGCACATACACGCATGCGCAGACAGGTACCCGCGCAAGGCTTCATGGTCATCGTAGTCTTTCTCGGGGTAAACTCAAGTGTCCCATATTGGACTGCTACTTTTGCCCCTTATTTGGGAGTGAGAAAGTTGGCAACCCTAGTCTTAGCCCACATTGTAATCTCTATTTGGAGGCTGATAGTATCTCCCACCCATGCACAGCTTGATGATGAGGACTGTGATTATCAGCCCCACCCTTGTTATCTGTGTCTCAGACAATAAACAGCAAGAACTCAAACAGAAGCCACAATACCAACAGCAGTTGTGAAAGAGGCATCTCCAACAGCAATAAGCATGACAGCCTCAGCCACAATACAAACTGCAGCAATAATACTAACAGAATTACTATGTTACTCTAATACTAACAGAGACTCATTCCACCGAGAAGCAACACAGAGCATCATAGGAAGTCATTCCTGCCTGTGGCCATCAAACTTTACAACTCCTCCCTTGGAGGGTCAGACACCCTGAGCCAATGGGCTGGTCCTGGACTTATTTCCTGGCATAATTTATATATTATTATTTATGGTGCAACTGTAACAAAAACCAATTTTCCCCGGGATCAATAAAGTATGACTAGAAGCAGCAATGACAGTCATAAACTCACCTGTAGGGTGAGCTTGAATCTATGTCTGTCTGATGCAGTGGGAGTTTTGCTCCAGATTTACCACACTTAAGTTTTCTGCTGACACCACTGCTGTTGGCCAAATCGAAGGTTGTAATGAACCAGCCTAGAAGAGGGAGATTCAAAATCTGACTGAGTGGCACCACAACAACCTGTCACTCAATGTCAACAAGACCAAGGAGCAGATTATTGAATTCAGGAGAAGGAAACAGGAGATCCATGAGCCTGTCCTCAACAGGGGATCAGAGGTGGAGTGGCTCAGCAACTTTATATTCGTCAGTGTTATAATTTCACAGGATCTGTCCTGGGGTCAGCATGTAAGTGCAATTATGAAGAAAGCATTGCAGCGCCTCTGCTTTCTTAGAGCTTTGCACAGATTCAGCACGTCATCTAAAACTTTGACAAACTTCTAATGAGAATATATTGACTGGTTGATGGACTGGGCCATATTCACTACTTTTGCAGGATTTTTCATTCACGTTTAATTGTCATTCAATCACACATTTATACCCATGAATACAGGCAAACAATGTTTTATAAAGCAAAAGATAAACTGTGGCCATATTATTCCATTATAACCTGAATTCTACTCATCACAATGCCAGGCCATCATATGTGAGATCTTGTTGGTCTCCTTTGTGCTGATGGCATTATTTTAAAGAATCTTTCCTAAAACTGAGACATATCAGCTGCTGGATTGAAAAAAAAAGTCACGTTGTTTCAGTAAGTGGACAGTTTTCAATCTTTTCCAACTGTACCTTTTTCTATCAACCGATATTCTCTTTGCAGACCCAAATGCAGGGTTTTCCAATCTTTTTAATGCCATGGACATATACGATTAAGCAAGAGATCCGTAAACCCCAGGGTGGGAACCTCCACCCACATTTGTCTGTGTGTGTGTGTGAAAGAGATTATTGATTGTGAGATATGGGTGCCAACGTGAGAGACTGTGTATTCACAACAGCAAAGGTTACAGTTTGTTTCCCAGTGAGTGCAAGTGGTGAATAGAAGTGAGTGTGAGAGAATTGTGAGGAAGCACACTCGAGAGAGCGAATATCAGTGCATGTGGATGAGTGTGAGCAAAAAGTACAAGTGTGAAGCAAGATTCCTGTAAGTGAGAACTTCAGTGTGCGGGAAAAACTGTCTCTGTGCGTACACGTGTTTGGTGTGTTCATGGTGAAACTGAATGAACCTCACTTCATATTTTGGGGTTTCTCAGCTTCACCTCTCCTTTGTACAAATTTGCCATCCAGAGAATCTGTATAGTTTTTTCCCAGTACCTTTTCACTGAGATCATTCAAGACCCGATCTTGACCTTGATGCAGTAGTTGATATGGAACTTGGAAATGAGTCCAGTGAGTCAATGTGCCTACGTGTTCCACTTAGCTATAAAGACTGATTTATACTTGTGCATCAAATGTACGCCTAGGTGTGGCGTAGCAGCGTACCCTATGCTGTACTCTACGCCAACCCTACGCTGTAGCCTGCGCCACTCTCCCAAAATGTAACTGTGCGTCACCGCAACGCAGACTGAACAACTGTGATTGGTCCGCTTGGTAGCATCGCATTTCCTCCTGTGCTGCAATAGCTTCCCATTGGGCGACTGAAGGGCAGGGAAGGAACTCTGGCTGCAATGCTTTCCATAAAGCTTTACAGACCTCCGAAATTATGGAGGACCCTGTGCTTGACACCAGTTTGCAGCTAGCTGCTACAGCCTGTTGACTTCCACCTGAAGCTAAAACTCAAATGGTGATTGCCAGTCTCAGAGTATACTGTGCGTACACTGATGCAAAATGGTTGGAGACGATGAACCAGATCGTCAAATCTACCTGCCGACATCCGAAAATATTTGAAATGCATTTCCTCGTCCATGTCTGTCAGTGGTCGGACAAGCACAGAAAATTCACCCTCCTTCAGTTTCAGTCGCCATTGTTTGAAGTTTGAGTTCTATGCAACACAGTGGCATAGAAACCCCACTGCCAACTAGCGTTTTGGCGGTTAATTGCAGAGCGACGCAGACAGACCAATGCATACAAATAAATGCTCACAACGGCATAGCCCACTTGCGTGGGCTGCGGTGTAAGCTAGTACGCACAAGTAAACACGAGGAAATCTGCAGATGCTGGAATTTCAAGCAACACACATAAAAATTGTTGGTGAACACAGCAGGCCAGGCAGCATCTCTAGGAAGAGGTACAGTCGATGTTTCCGGCCAAGACCCTTCATCAGGACTAACTGAAAGAAGAGCTAGTAAGAGATTTGTAAGTGGAAGGGGGAGGGGGAGATCTGAAATGATTGGAGAAGACAGGAGGGGGAGGGATGGAGCTAAGAGCTGGACAGTTGATTGGCAATAGGGATATGAGAGGATCATGGGACAGGAGGCCCAGGGAGAAAGAAAGGGGGAGGGGGAAATACAAAGGATGGGCAAGGAGTATACTGAGAGGAACAGATTATTGCCGTTGAATGATTTTGCTGGTGGGAGGATTTGCTTTCTCTGCCCAGCCCTCAGTCTTACAATGACCCACTGCAGAGACTGTTGGCCCGAACAATAGTTTACTATTCCAGTGCAAAGACCTCCAAGAGGAATACAACCTTGTCATAGGGATTGTGTGCCTCAACGTGTCAGAGAGCTATGTTGACAAGAGTCACGATTTTATGCTTTAGGTCTTGGTATGATCACCCATGCCAAACAGGTCAAAGGACAGAAACAAGGTGCAGAATAGTTCACTGGTCCTCCAGGTTCAGGGATACATAGTTTTACGCCCCCTTGCTGTATCTATGTGCCTAAGACTTTTGCACAGTACTGTATCGTAAACCCTGAGACCCCTGACCCAGAAATTCATTGTTATCCTCCTCATTCCTAAGCCTTCGCTCCGAAGTCCATCGCTGATGCCACTACGCCACCAGCCAGCAACCCTTTGTGCCTGTACATCATTCAATCACTTCATGGCAATCCGCACGGAGTAGGTCTTCCAGCCTTTCAAGCTGCACCATCCAGCATTCCCCCAATTCAATCCTAGCCTGAGCATGGGACAATTTACAATGACCAATTAGCTGACCAAAGACCAGTGTGTCTTTGGATTGTGCGAGGAAACTGGAGTCCCCAGAGGAAGCCCATGCTGTTACGGGGGATATGTACAAACTCCTTACAGACAGTGGCAGGAATTGAATCTGGGTCGCTGTCGCCTTTGAATACCGAAAGGTGTTAACCCCTTTCCCCTTCATTCTCCAACAGCTAAGCACCAATTATTCAACTACTTACTTCAATATGGTAGGTGACTGAGACGCCACAAACCCAGCCAATAGGCAAGTCCAAAAATTCAGTTTTCTGGGTGAAGAAATCTCATTTCACCAGACTAGCAACCCCTTACTTTGAAAGTGCTCTCTTGTTCCAAGTCATCAATCCCTCTCTATCCTGTCAAACCTCAAATGAACTTTGGACAGTTTACTTCACCAATGATCAGTCGACCTGTTTTAAATATCGGTCGGAAATCCCCACAGTTTCTGAGGGCATTCAAGTGTATCTGCCACAAATACTCCCTTTCTTGGAGGAGGGAAGGCGGGAACAACGCCCTTCACACAAGTAGTTATGTGCTTCTGCATGTCCCACCCCTGTCACCAGTGAGGAAGCACATGGGAGTCCCAATGCAAAGAGTAGCCCCAGCTGAGAGTGCAAGCCTCTGCAAGTTCCTACAAGTAGAAAGATATGTACTTTAAGGTCAGATAGATGACTGAAGCGCTTCGAACACACGTTGCACTTGTATTTGATCTTCCCATTCTGTTTTTTCAGTGGGTAATGAAGTGACTGAAAACCAGGGAGACCTGCAGAAGAGGCCTTTGGTTTGCTCAGATTCATCGCCTCTTCACTCCCTGGAGCACATGAGGCAGCTTTCAGATGCATTGGTGGTTCTGAGTTTACTGAGGTACCTGAAGTTGACGGCTGGGTGAGGGGCATCTCCTTCAGGCCCACCCCTGGAGCCATGGGCGAGGAGGCTCTGGTGGGAGCAGGGATAGGAATGTCTTTTGGCTGCTCTGAAACGTGATCCGTTTGCCTTTCCTCTGGAGCAGCATGACGGGCAACACAGTCGGACTCATCATGGCTTTGGAAATCCCAGCCACCACAAACTGGAGGCATCTTGCCAAACAGGCTGAGGTTGTTCAAAGTGGCTGGGCTGCCGAGCAGATGAAGGCCATTGAATCCAGGTGAATACTTAGGCAATGCATGTCTGGTATAGTGAGGAGACAGAGTGCTGTATGTATACATGTATTGACACAGGAGGTGGCCTCTCGGTGAATACATCCGGTAGGAGACCAAGCCCTGGGCATGGCTAGGATGTCCATTCATGGGCAGAGGGAGTTTGTTGGAAGGTGAGGTTTTGAACTAGGAGAAAGAATGCGAGGGGTTTGTTGAATTACAGAGATCTTGGATCTTTGAGTTGAATTGTTCCTTTCCGGTGGTTGTTCATCATCCTTAACTTCATCGAACTTTGAACCATTTTTGTCTGATGCAGATCTGCTGACTACATCTGAGGAAAGCTTTTCACTGAGGTCCATTATTTGGCTGTCTGGAGTGATGGGTGGGGTATCTCTACGTCCAGTTTTTGTTCCTCCTTCTTTGCGTTGTTGTAATTACCACCTGGCCTTCTTGAATGTCATCCTTTCTCTGAGGAAGCAGGCCAGTGTATTCAGGAACCAGGTCTTTGTATCCCTTGAGATTGTGTTCTGGAAAGACGAAGACAAACCAGATCATTAATCAGGGGAAATGAAGAACAGAAACACCAGTGAATAGGACGGCAGGGTCACATAGTGGTTAGCATTACACTTAAGTGGGTGGGGTCTAGGTGCAAGGGGCTGACTAAACGTGGAGAGATCACAGTCATTCTGAATTGTGCTGAATCATATAATGACATTGCGTTGAATTATGTTTGTGAAGCCAGTAGATTTGGAGGATAAGAAACCACCAAGTTTAGTTTACTACCGAAACACAGAAAGTAAGAAAGAAACCATATTTACTGAGTTATTGACTTCTAATTCCCCATCCTTTCCATTAGACAATAGACACAATTTTTATTTAAAATACTTTGCAACCGCAGGTTCAGAAATGTGACTGTCCACCATATCCATTCTCCTCATATTGTATAAATTTTCATGGTCACCCCTCATTCTGCAGTGCTCCAGGGAATAAAGATCCAGCCTCACCTGATAGGCCTCCACTGAGCCTCCCTGGATCAGATAGCATCCTTGTAAAACTCTTCTGCACGTTCTCCAGCTTGACAATGTTTCTGCAAAAACAGCGTGACCAAAGCTGTAAACTCCAAATGCAGACTCACCAATGACAGAAAAAACGCAATTTCATGTTGCTACTTCGAAACTCAGTGCCCTGACTGAAGGCCAGCATGATAAACACCTGCTTCACCTCCTTTTCATCTTGTGTGGCCACCTTCACTTCAACATCCATGTCCCTCTGTTGTACAACACTTGTCAGTGGCCTGCCATTCACTGGTTCACTCCATAAATCCTACCCTGTCCAAAATGCATCACCTCACGCTTACCTAAGTTGCCATTCCTCAGGTGTTCAGCTTACCTCACTTACCTGGAGGGCAGGTTGTGTCAAGTTTGTGTGACACTCTGATTCCCCACCCCCTCTGCTGGCCACCTCCCTCACCTCACCTCAAATACCTGGAAGGCAGGCTCAGAGTGATTCAAGTCGAGTTTGTATGACACTCTGATACAACACTCAACACCCACACCCTCCTCTCGCCATCTCCCTCACCTTACTTCAATTACCTAGAAGGCAGGCTCAGAGTGATTCAAGTCGAGTTTGTATGACACTCTGATACAACACTCAACACCCACACCCTCCTCTCGCCATCTCCCTCACCTTACTTCAATTACCTAGAAGGCAGGCTCAGAGTGATTCAAGTCGAGTTTGTATGACACTCTGATACAACACTGACCCCTGTTCTCGTCATCTCCCTCACCTTACCTCAATTACCTGGAAGACAGGCTCGGACTGATGTAAGTCGAGTTTGAATGCTGAACAATGTGCGATTTGGAGTTTCGATTGCTGAATTTAGAGAGAGTGTGAGCCACTGTCTGTAGCAAACATTACCTCACTACCTGCAGCTCTGTGACATCACGGTGAGGTAGACGTCCCTGAGTCCCAAACCCCTGTTCGAATCTGTCCTGTATTTCATTTACATACACAATTTGTTGTTCAGTTAAATGGTAGTTTGCCTTTTTAACCATTGACATGAAACTCTGGTGAATTGGGGCAGCCATTTAATTGGGCCAAAATTATGTTGGAAACCACTGTGTTTTTATAAGATGAACTAATCAAAGACTGAAGTTGTATTTTAATGATTTGTACTTTTCAACAAACACATGTATTTTTCACAGTCTGTGGTGGGTCGTCCCTACTTACAGGCATTAAAAGTTGACAGCAGTTAAACTAATGGTTTATCACCTTTCTCATTTCTCATTGGCTGAACATTCGCACACTGCCCATGTGATGTAATTGTGCAGCACTGATTGGTTTATTCTTTTCTCAGGGATTTCTGTCATATGGATGACACATGGTGATGGATTTTTCAGAGCGACATCTTTGCTTCTTTCCTTTTCTTTTATCTTCAGCTTCTGATTGTTTTTCATTCACCTTAGCTTCATTTCTCAGCTCTTTATTTAGTTTCCATAGTATTTGTATGTTTGTCTGTACTTTAAAATAAACAATAAGAATTTCAGACTGCCCGCCATTCTCAACTCCTGGAAGAACCTTCAGGAGAATAAAATTAACAAATCTAACAACATACTGGTCCTGATGTGGCCCAACAAATCAGAATCCTCTGTAGTATTATTATTATAATAATTATTATTCAGTTTTTTCTTTCTTTTTGTATTTGCATAGTTTGGTGTCTTTTTCACTGGTCATTTATCTGTCCTGTTGGACGCAGTCTTTCTTTGCTTGTATTTGCTGTGAATGCCTGCAAGAAAATGAATCTCCACGTTGAATATCGTGACATATATCAGAATCAGAATCAGGTTTATTATCACTGGCATGTGACGTGAAGTTTGTTAACTTAGCAGCGGCAGTTCAATGCAATATATAATCTAGCAGAAAGAGAAAAAAAAAATAAAATAAAAAATAATAAACAAGTAAATTGTTTTTGAGCCCACCAGGGGATCGGCTGTACCAGCTTGTTGTTGAGCCCACCAGTGGATCGGCTGTACTGGATTGGGTATTGTGTAATGAACCAGAGGTGATTAGAGAGAGTGAGGTGAAGGAACCCTTAGGAGGCAGTGATCATAACATGATTGAGTTCACTGTGAAATTTGAAAAGGAGAAGCTGAAATCTGATGTGTCGGTATTTCAGTAGAGTAAAGGAAATTACCATGGCATGAGAGAGGAACTGGCCAAGGTTGACTGGAAACGGATACTGGCGGGAAGGACGGCAGAGCAGCAGTGGCTGGAGTTTATGCGAGAAGTGAGGAAGGTGCGAGACAGGTATATTCCAAAAAAGAAGAAATTTTCAAATGGAAAAAGGATGCAACCGTGGTTGACAAGAGAAGTCAAAGCCAAAGTTAAAGCAAAGGAGAGGGCATACAAGGAAGCAAAAATTAGTGGGAAGACAGAGGATTGGGAAGTTTTTAAAAGCTTACAAAAGGAAACTAAGAAGGTCATTAAGAGGGAAAAGATTAACTGTGAAAGGAAGCTAGCAAATAATATCAAAGAGGATATGAAAAGCTTTTTCAAGTATATAAAGAGTAAAAGACAGGTGAGAGTAGATATAAGACCGATAGAAAATGATGCTGGAGAAATTGTAATGGGGGATAAGGAGATGGTGGAGGAACTGAACGAGTATTTTGCATCAATCTTCACTGAGGAAGACATCAGCAGTATACCGGACACTCAAGGGTGGCAGGGAAGAGACGTGTGCGCAGTCACAATTACGACAGAGAAAGTACTCAGGAAGCTGAATAGTCTAAAGGTAGATAAATCTCCAGGACCAGATGGAATGCACCCTCGTGTTCTGAAGGAAGTAGCTGTGGAGATTGCGGAGGCATTAGCGATAATCTTTCAAAAGTCGATTGATTCTGGCATGGTTCTGGAGGACTGGAAGATTACAAATGTCACTCTGCTATTTAAGAAGGGGGCAAGGAAGCAAAAAGGAAATTATAGACCTGTTAGCTTGACATCGGTGGTTGGGAAGTTGTTGGAGTTGATTGCCAAGGATGAGGTTACAGAGTACCTGGAGGCAGATAACAAGATAGGCAGAACTCAGCATGGATTCCTTAAAGGAAAATCCTGCCTGACAAACCTATTACAATTTTTTGAGGAAATTACCAGTGGGCTAGACAAGGGAGATGCAGTGGATGTTGTATATTTGGATTTTCAGAAGGTCTTTGACAAGGTGCCACACATGAGGCTACTTAACAAGATAAGAGCCCATGGAATTACAGGAAAGTTACATACGTGGATAGAGCGTTGGCTGATTGGCAGGAAACAGAGAGTGGGAATAAAGGGATCCTATTCTGGTTAGCTGCTGGTTACCAGTGGTGTTCCACAGGGGTCCGTGTTGGGGCCGCTTCTTTTTACATTGTACATCAACGATTTAGATTATGGAATAGATGGCTTTGTGGCTAAGTTTGCTGATGATATGAAGATAGGGGGAGGGGCCGGTAGTGCTGAGGAAAGAGTCTGCAGAGAGACTTGGATAGATTGGAAGAATGGGCAGAGAAGTGGCAAATGAAATACAATGTTGGAAAGTGTATGGTTATGCACTTCGCTAGAAGAAATAAATGGGCAGACTATTATTGAAATGGGGAAGAAATTCAAAGTTCTGAGATGCAACGGGACTTGGGAGTCCTCGTACAGGATACCTTTAAGGTTAACCTCCAGGTTGAGTCAGTAGTGAAGAAGGCGAATGCAATGTTGGCATTCATTTCTAGAGGAATAGAGTATAGGATCAGGGACATGATGTTGAGGCTCTATAAGGCACTGGTAAGACCTCACTTGGAGTACTGTGGGCAGTTTTGGTCTCCTTATTTAAGAAAGGACGTGCTGACGTTGGAGCGGGTACAGAGAAGATTCACTAGAATGATTCCGGGAATGAGAGGGTTAACATATGAGGAACGTTTGTCCGCTCATGGACTGCATTCCTTGGAGTTTAGAAGAATGAGGGGAGACCTCATAGAAATATTTCGAATGTTAAAAGGCATGGACAGAGTGGATGTGGCAAAGTTGTTTCCCATGATGGGGGAGTCTAGTACGAGAGGGCATGACTTAAGGATTGAAGGGCGCCCATTCAGAACAGAAATATGAAGAAATTTTTTTAGCCAGAGGGTGGTGAATCTATGGAATTTGTTGCCACGGGGAGCAGTGGAGGCCAAGTCATTAGGTGTATTTAAGGCAGAGATTGATAGGTATCTGAGTAGCCAGGGCATCAAAGGTTACGGTGAGAAGGTGGGGGAGTGGGACTAAACGGGAGAATGGATCAGCTCATGATAAAAATAGCGGAGCAGATTTGATGGGCCAAATGGCCGACTTCTGCTCCTTTGTCTTATGGCCTGAATCAATTACGTATATTGAATAAATTTTAAAATATGTGCAAAAACAAATACTGTATATTAAAAAAAGTGAGGTAGTATCCAAAGCTTCAATGTCCATTTAGGAATCGGATGGCAGAGGGGAAGAAGCTGTTCCTGAATCGCTGAGTGTGTGCCTTCAGGCTTCTGTATCTCCTACCTGACGGTAACAGTGAGAAAAGGGCATGCCCTGGGTGCTGGAGGTCCTTAGTAATGGATACTGCCTTTCTGAGACACCGCTCCCTAAAGATGTCCTGGGTACTTTGTAGGATAGTGCCCAAGATGGAGCTGACTAGATTTACAACCTTCTGCAGCTTCTTTCGGTCCTGTGCAGTAGCCCCTCCATACCAGACAGTGATGCAGCCTGTTAGAATGCTCTCCACAGTACAGTTATAGAAGGTTTTGAGTGTATTTGTTGACATGCCAAATCTCTTCAAACTCCTCATAAAGTATAGCTGCTGTCTTGCCTTCTTTATGACTACATCAATATGTTGGGACCAGGTTAGTTCCTCAGAGATCTTGACACTGAGGAACTTGAAGCTGCTCACTCTCTCCACTTCTGATCCCTCTATGAAGATTGGTATTTGCTCCTTCATCTTACCATTCCTGAAGTCCACAATCAGCTCTTTTGTCTTACTGACGTTGAGTACCAGGTTGTTGCTGCGGCACCACTCCACTAGTTGGCATATCTCACTCCTGTACGCCCTCTCATCACCACCTGAGATTCTACCAACAATGGTTGTGTCGTCAGCAAATTTATAGATGGTATTTGAGCTGTACCCAGACAACACAGTTATGTGTATACAGAGAATAGAGCCGTGGGCTAAGTACATACCCCTGAGGTGCGCCATTGTTGACCGTCAGTGAGGAGGAGATATTATCCTCAAAACACACAGACTGTGGTCTTCCAAGTTAGGAAGCTGAGGATCCAATTGCAGAGGAAGGTACAGAGGCCCAGGTTCTGCAACTTCTCATTGAGGATTGTTGGAATGATGGTATTAAATGCTGAGCTACAGTCGATGAACAGCATCCTGACATACAGTAGGTGTTTGTGTTTTCTCAGTGGTCTAAAGCCCTGTGGAGAGCCATTGAGATTGCGTCTGCCATTGACCAATTGTGGAGATAGGCAAATTGCAATGGGTCCAGGTTCTTGCTGAGACAGGAGTTCAGTCTGGTCATAACCAACCTCTCAAAGCATTTCATCACTGTCGATGTGAGTGCTACCGGGTGATAGTCATTAAGGCAGTCCACATTATTCTTCTTAGGCGCTGGTATAATTGTTGCCTTTTTGAAGCAAGTTGGAACTTCTGCCCATAGCAGTGAGAGGTTGAAAATATCCTTACCAGGTACTCTATCGGGACCTTCCACCTTGCGAGGGTTCACTCTCTTTAAAGACAGTCTAACATCAGCCTCTGAAACAGAGATCACAGGGTCCTTAGGTGCAGCAGGGATCTTCACAGCTGTAGTTGTGTTCTCCCTTTCAAAGCAGGCATAGAAGGCGTTGAGTTCATCTGGTAGTGAAGCATCACTGCCATTCATACTATTGGGTTTCACTTTGTAGGAAGTAATGTCTTACAGACCCTGCCAGAGTTGCTGTGCATCTGATATCACCTCCAACCTTGTTCGAAGTTGTCTCTTCACCCATGAAATAGCCTTCTGCAAATCATACCTGGTTTTCTGGTACAAGCCTGTGTTGCCAGACTTGAATGTCACAGATCTAGCCTTCAGCAGACGATGTACCCCCTGGTTCATCCACGGCTTTTGGTTTGGGAATGTACATTAAGTCTTTGTAGGCACACACACTCATCCACACAGGATTAAATGAACTGCAGCATACTCATCCAGATTGAAAGATGAATCCCTGAATACAGTCCAGTCCACCGATTCAAAGCTTCCCCTGTCCAAACCTTCTTGGTCCTCACTGCTGGTGCTGCAGTCTTCAGTCTCTGCCTATACTCAGGGAGTGGACGTACAGTTTGGTGATCAGACTTCCCGAAGTGAGGGCGTGGAATAGCACGGTAGGCATTCTTGATGGTGGTGTAGCAATGGTCCAGTGTGTTGTTTCCTCTGGTACTGCAAGTCATCTGTTGATGGAAATTGCTTAGTGATTTTTTCAGACTGGCCTTGTTAAAATCTCCCAAAATGATGGCGAAGGCGTTAGGGTGAGCTGTTTCGTGCATGTTGATCCCATTGCTCAGATCATAGTTATATCGTACATAGTTTGATAATAAATTCATTTGAACTTTGACCTTAACCTCTGACTCTTCGTGCTTCACTGTAGGACTAACCAAAGAGTTACCCTGTGACCCCTCATTCATCTTCATCCACGACAGCATACTTTCCTCCGAAGGTAAGTAGCCCCATCACCGAGAATCGGCCTCACAACACTCCGATACTGCACCTCCCCACCCACCACCCAAACATCAGGCTTCAGCATCTCCTTCCTGATGGTAGCAATGAGAACAGGGCATATCTTGGGTGGTGGGAGTACTTCAATGATCGAGCTCTCTCTGCAATACTTCCAGTGTTTGTGATCTTTGGAGCATTAACTTAAATTTTAAAACCATAAAACCATTGCCACTTCCGTGTCCCTCCCCCGGGGTGACACACACTTTCATTGTTCGAGGGTCTTGTTCTACCGAACTCAGCCCCTCCACATGTGGACCATCAGTCCCTTGAACTTGTTCAGTCATTCACTGTCCAATTTGTATTTTATTTTGATTGTGTTTATAGATACAGCACAGAGTGGGCCCATTGGCCCTTCAAGCTGGGCCACCCAGTAACCTGTGATTTGACCCCAGCCTAATCACTGGACAATTTGCAATGACCAATTAACCTCCTAACCGGCGTGTCTTTGGACTCTGGGAGGAAACTGGAGCACCTGGATGAAAGCTACACATTCCATGGGGATGACATACAAACTCCGTACAGGACGTTGGGATTGAACTCTGAACACCAAAGCCCCAAGCTGGAATATTGTATCTCCACCTGTTCAGTTAATTTCACAACTTTGCAACACTTACACTTATGGTTGGGTTGATGTGGCAGGATTACCATGGTACCACTCTCTTTTGTCTTTTTCTCTTCTGATGTGACCACGTTTAACAACCCTAATGGCTTTCCATTCAGAAAAGCAAAGGCTGCTGTGAAAATGATGTTGTCTTCATAAATATGTAGTGTGTTTATTGCAGTCTCACTTCTGATTCAGAAACTTGTGGGTGCAAAGCCTGCTTTGAAGAACTGAACATCAGACGTAGGCTGCCCCTCTCAGTGGGTGTAGCTCTGCTTGTGATGGGATACGATGTTAAAATGAGCTTGTGGCTGCTTCCTGAGATGAGGAACGCAGGGCCATCAGCATCGTCAGTGATCTCTCGCATCTGTCCAACAATCTCTTTGACCTCCTACCATCAGGCTGGAGGTACTGTAACATTAGATCAAGAACAGTCAGGATGGGAACAGCTTCTTCCTCCGGGCCACAAGACTACTGAACTCCCAGACACCACCCAGGTCTCATCACATATGAAGAGCTAGTGATGTTATACTGTCTACTTTTTAAACTTGTATTGTATATGCACCTTATTGTTTGTTAATTTATTTGTGATAATATGTATTATGTGTCTGAGTTCTATGTAGTGTATCGTGCACCTTGGTCCAGAGGAACATTGTCTCATTTGGCCGTAAACATGTGAGTGATTGAATGGTTCTAAACCTGAACTTGAACTTGAGTGGTCATTGGGACAACTTCAGAGAAAACCAAAGGAGTTATTCTTGTTGCCCTGGGTAACAATTATCCATCAACAATCATTCCTTAAGCACATCAGCAGGATTTAACACATTGCAGTCTGGCGGCTGACCATATGTAAATTGATATGGTTCTATACGATTGTAAATGCATCTCAAAAATACTGCTTTTGTTGTAACGAGTTCGTAGATGCTCTGATAGGTACGTGACAAAACACATTTAAGTGCAAGTTTCCTTTCTTTCTTCTAGCAATGTCCTTGTAATGCATGTGGGGATTAAGTTCCTTCCAGAGATACTGGACATGGTGAGGAACGGTGAGTATTAGCTGACAATATCCATGTGAATTCTGTTATGCTTGTTGGCGGATCGAGAATATCAGTAATTTCACATGTTTTACATGTGGATGCTTTAGATTTCCACGAGTGAAGAAATCGACGCTGGGTAGCGTGGCTTATGCAAAGTTCCTCACCATCCAAGTAGGTCAGTCTTCCTGTAATTTAACTACCAGGCAATACCTTGTGAAAGTTATGCCAAAGTGTACCTTTTGTCTAACTTTATTGTATCAGGACTGATTGTGCATGTAACAGTGTAACGTGAATGTTTAGTCTCTGTTCGGAAGTTCAGCACGTGTGTACTAAAAAGTAGTTGACGTCTTAGATGAGCTGTATTCATTTACATTTTTCATTGCTATGTATAAGTTGCAGGGTGGGTGGGATTCTAATGTTGTTTGTATTGTGTTCTGTCAGGATTGCCACTACCGTATTAGTTCTGGTATTTTTTATACTGCCTATGCAATTTTGTCCATACACAAGGGCGTGGATCAAAAGTTGAACTGAGATTGTAACGGCAAGAACTGATTGTAAATTCGTTCATTTTGTTTCGCAACCCTCTTCTGGCACTTAAGCATCTAAAACAGAAATTAAAAACTCCCAGCACAACAACCCTTTCCAGAATCTGTCTCCCTATCTGCTCCTTGATGTCCCTGTTACTATTGGGTGGTCTATAATAATGTACTTCCAGAGGTGGTGGTGAAATCACATACAACCCCTAGCAAGATAAATTGGACTCTTGACATCACAATCTACTTCATTATGATCTTGCACCTTGTTGCTTACATGTGCTGCATTCTCTCTGTGGCTGTTACACTTCATTCAGCATTGTTATTGTTTTACCTTGTTTGGTCAGTGCATTAATATATACAGTATGCAAGACAAGCTTTTCCCTACATCTCAATACATGAGACAATAATAAATCAATTCCAAGCCCTCTTTCATTACAATAATTTGCATGATTTGTAATTTAACATCTGGATTAAGCTGCAGCGTGGGTGTAATGATAAATCATGTGCTAGATGGACAGGGTAATCCATCATTCCTGACACGCTCAAGGGGCAAACACAATGCTGTGCTGATTTTAAAAAAAGCACTCAAATAATTTTTGGAATCAAACATTGAATCAGATTTACTGCTCAGATCTGTTAAACTTGGAAAAGATCATATCCAGTGCCTTCTCCATCCTTTATATCATTTGGCCTGATGTGGAACAGCTTATCCATGCTTGCAAATTGATCTGGTCCATCAGGAAAAATGGGCTGAAAGATGGTGGATGGAATTTAATGCAGACAAGTGAGAGTTGTTGCACTTTGGGAGGACAAATCAGGGTAGTTAGTACTTACACAGTGAATGGTAGGGCACTGAGTATGGTAGAACAAAGGCAACTGGGAATACGATCCATAATTCTTTGAAAATGGTGTCACAGGTAGATAAAGTTGTAAAGAAAGCTTTTGGCATATTGACCTTCATATATCAAAGTACCGAGTACAGGAGATGGGATGTTATGTTGAAGTTGTACAAGACATTGGTGAGGCCTAATTTGTAGTATTGTGTGCAGCTCTGGTAACCTACCTATAGGAAAGATATCAATAAGATTGAAAGAGTGCAGAGAAAATTTACGAGGATCTTGCTGGACTTGAGGGCTAGAGTTATAGGGAAAGGTTGAATAGAATAGGACTTCATTTCCTAGAGTGTAGGAGAATGAGGGGAGACCCGATAGAGGTATATGATGTTATGAGTGGTATACTGTAGATAGGATGCAGGCTTTTTCCACTGAGGTTGGGTGAGACTGGAACTAGAGGTCATGGGTTAAGGGTGAAAAGTGAAATGTTTTTAAGGGGAACTTCTTCACTCAGAGGGTAGTGAGTCTGTGGGATAAACTGCCAATGGAAGTGGTGGATACAGGTTTGATTTGAACATTTGGATAAAGAAATGGATGGGAGGTGTTTAGAGGGCCATGGTCCAGGAGCAGGACAATGGGACTAGGAAAAACAGTTTGGCATAGACTAAAACAACAGGAATTCTGCAGATGCTGGAAATTCAAGCAACACTCAAAGTTGCTGGTGAACGCAGCAGGCCAGGCAGCATCTCTAGGAAGAGGTACAGTCGAAGAGTCCTGACGAAGGGTCTCGGCCTGAAACGTCGACTGTACCTCTTCCTAGAGATGCTGCCTGGCCTGCTGCGTTCACCAGCAACTTTGATGTGTGTTGCTTGGCATAGACTAGATGGGCCCAAGGGCCTGTTTCTGTGCTGTAGTGTGCGCCAACTCTGACTTCTGATTTTTTTTTTTTTTTTTTTAAAATTTGCTCTCCATTTTAAAAAATTCTAGGCTTTTATTCCTTCTTCCAAAATGCATGACCAGACATTTCCGGAGATTATTCCATCTGCACTTTTTGCCCATTCTCATCTGTCTAAAGCCTTCCGGACACTCCACTTCTCTTTGTATTTTCCGCAAACTTAACCAAAACCTGATCCACTTTTCCTCCAGCAACTCATCTGTTGCGACACATTTGTAAAGCCACTGTATCAAGCCACATTCTTCCGGTTTGGTTCTGTCAGTTAAATTCAATTAATGTTGCCAGCTGATACAGGTATTGAAAACAAAATGAAGCATCTGAGACAACTCCCATCGTGGGAGCACTACTTCAAAATGTATCTATATACACCCTACTGGGTGCACTAACTCTGGGTATAGCTCAAGGCTAGCCTATCCACTGGTTGAGATTTTGTCAGGGGACAACTCCAGATGCCTTTGGAGTTACTCCTGATAAAAATCTCAACCAGCAGCATTGGTGCCAAGACCGAATCCACAGACAATTTGAGCAGCTGAAATGCATAAAATTCAAGGGGCATCATTTAGACACGTTTAAAGTATCTTTAAAAACTGCTCCAATGCCCCTGCTTTTCCTTCACCTTAACCAGCTTTGTTAATGTACTCCTTCCCTGGAGCCATCCCTTGACAACTGACTTATAAAGCAGCAAGCCTGCTCCAAGGTTCATCTGCTCCTGACTTCGACTATATTTGGTTCTCTTGATGTGGCCTCCTCTACAAGAGCAATGCCACATGAAGTCTGGGCAACCTGAAAGACTTGCACTCTGTCCACCTCATTCCCTCACCAACCTAAACATCCTCCCTCCTCCACTGCTAGAACAAGGAAAAGCACTGACTAGAACACCAGCTGGGTAGTGTACAGCCCTAGAGTGTGAACACTAATTTTCCCAATTTCAGGTTTCTCTTTCTTCCCCTTACAATCCACTGGTGCCTGCCAGGTTTGTACTCTGTTGCACTCCCAACTAAAATCCAAAAATGCTGAAAGTAATTTGAAGCCCATTAATGTTACGAGCTTGACCTGCTGAGTTCTTGCAGCAGATTAGCTGTTGCTGGTGATACAAGTGGTGCTTGAAGGCAGAGAAAGGTTGCAGTTAATTGGCCTGCAGTTTCTCACAATATCCCAACTCCAACATCCTGTGGAGACAATTGAACCCACCCACTTCAGAGCTTCCAGAGACATCGCACCCCACACTTACCTCAGGCACTTCTCACTTACCCCTGAATGCAGCACCTTGGCAATTTCTCCAGCAATATCTTCTACCTTTTTTTGGGCTCAATTCACAGAGAGAATGAGGGGAGATTTTAGAAAGGGTGAATGTGGGCAGGTTTCCCCCACCCCCTCAGGTTGGTTGAGACTAGAACTAAAAATTAAGAACGAAAGGTGAAATACTGATGTGACCCTGATGGGAACCATTCACTCAGAGGGTGGTGAAAGTGTTGAACGAACTGCCAGAGAAAGTGGTAGATGTGGATTAAGTTGCAACATTAAGACACACTTGGTTAGGAACAGTGCCTACAAGTAGTATTCACACCCCTTGGAAGTTTTCATGTTTATTGTTTTACAACATTGAATCAGTGGACTTAATTTGGCTTTTTTGACACTGATCAACAGGAAAAATAAACTTCTGTGTCCAAGTGAAAACAGATCTCTGCAAAGTGATCCAAATTATTTACAAATAAAACAAAATCATTGATTGCACAAGTATTGTGGTAAACTATTATGTTGTAACTGGGTTACCTGTCTGGACACACCCCTCTGCTGGCTGCTCCTGTGGCTCCTCCCACAGACCCCTGAATAAAGGCAATTGTGCCACTGCTCCTCCCTCAGTCCAGGGCAGATACTCAGCATGGTCGAGGTCATATTTTACTGCTAATAAAAGCCTTTCAGTATTTACTCTACTTCCAGTCTTTTGGAGTAATTGATAGTGCATTAAGTATTCACCCCTTTTAATATGACACCAAGTTATTACTGGTGCAGCAAATTGGTTTTAGAAGTCACAATTAGTTAAATAGAGATCACAGTGTGCATTCAAGGTGTTTCAATTGACTGTAGTAAAAGTGCACCTGTATCTGGAAGGTCGAACTGCTGGTGAGTCAGTATCCTGGCAAAATCTAGACCAAGACGACAAGAGAACACTCCAAGCATTCTGTGAAAAGGTAACTGAAAAGCACAAGTTAGGAGATGGATACAAGAAAATTTCCAAGTCACTGAATATCCCTTGGAGTCCAGTTAAGCCAATCAAGAAATGGAAAGAGTATGGCACAGCTTTAAATCTGCCTCGAGCAGACAGTCCTCAAAAACTGAGTGACCATGCAAGGAGAGTAGTGAGGGAGGCCTCCAAGAGACCCATGATAACTCAGGAGGAGTTACAAGCTTCGGTGGCTGAGATGGGGGAGACTATGCATACAACTGTTGACTGGGTGCTTCACCAGTCTCAGCTTTATGGGAGAGTGGCAAAGAGAAAGCCACTGTTGAAAAAAAACCTCACGAAATCTCAGCCAGAGTTTGCCAGAAGGCATGTGGGAGACTCTGAAGTCAACTCGAAGGTTCTATGGTCTGATGAAAGTTGAGCTTCTTAGCCATCACACCAAATGCTATGTTTTGCGCAAGCCAAACAGCACACATCAGAAACACACCATCTCTACCGTGAAGCATGGTGGTGGCTGCATCATGCTGTGGGGATGCTTCACTGCAGCAGGCCTTGTGAAAGGCTTGTGAAGGTAGAAGGTAAAATGAATGCAACAAAATACAGGGAAATCCTGCAGGAAAGCTTAATGCAGTCTGCAAGAGAACAGTGACTTCTGAGAGGATTTGTTTCCCAGCAAGACAGTGATCCCAAGTGTAGAGCCAATGCTACATAGGAATGGCTTAAAAACAAACTTATGTCCTGGAGTGGCCAAGTCAGAAGCCAGACCCCAATCCCATTGAGAATTTGTGGCTGGACTTGAGAAGGGCAGTTCACTCACAATCGCCATGCAATCTGACAGTTTGAGCAGTTTTGTAAAGAACAGGGAAAATTTGCGGTGTCCAGATGGGCAAAGCTGATAGAGACCTACCCACACAGACTCAAGGCTGTAATTGCTGCCAAAGGTTCATCTATTATATACCGATTTGAGGGGGCCAAATACTTGTGCAAGCTGTGTGTTTTTTTATTTGTAATTAAAATAAATCACTTTGTAGAGATCTGTCTTCACCTTGATCAACAGACATCTTTCATGTCAATGTCAAAAAAACCAAATTAAATCCACTGTGATTCAATGTTGTAAACTAAAACATGAAAACTTCCGGGGGGGGGGGAGGAAAATACTTTTTATAGGCACTATACATGGGCTTTTGAGGGGTATGGTCTGGGTACAGGTAGATGGGAATAGGCAGATCAGATTGGCATGGACTAGACATGTACTGTGCACCCTGCACATGACTGAGATGCAGTACCAAACTAGCCACATGGAGATATGGGTTTGTGCAAAATCTATTTGGTACACAGAATGACACACTGATATCTTTAACATTTCACATTGGAAACTATGAAGGTGAGCAAATACTAATTTTCTAAAAGCAGTCTCCATGAACCCGTACTGGCAAATGATGTTGACATGGCATGCTTCCTCTCTCCACTCCAAGGAAAAGGAATTGAAACTGCAGTACTGAGCCGTTGACACAGGCTCAGTTCAGGAAGATTGGGGAAAGCAAGCAATGCAATGAGTTGTTAACCATTTCCTCAGCGAGCTTAAATCTCAGGACGGAATCAGCTCATTTCAACAATAAACCCCTCTCCTGCTAAGTTTAACCTATTAGCTGTTGCAACAAATGAAAACTTTCCAAAGCAATCACAGTAAAATACATACAACTTTATTATTATCAACAGTTAAAGTCCTGTGTGGTCTGTTCTAGCTCATCACTTCAATAAGGGAGTTACAGGTCAGCTCCAGTCAGGTTTCCCAAGACTTTCACTCTCGCAGCTTTCACCGACTCTCGGTAGATGCTGACTTGCTCCGAAGCAATTTTTTCGAGGAAAAGAAAACGTCATTGAACCTGTCATGGATTGCAGCCTCCTGGGCAGAGACTGTCAAGCAGATACAGACAACCATCCCCTCTCTCTGTACAGCTTCAACAACCTGATTACAGAAAGCTCCTGCAACTCAGAGCACTTGTTTTTAATTTATTGACATCCAGTGTTGTGTTGGCCCTTCCAACCACCCCACCCAGCAATCCCCAGTCCAGTCCGAGCCTAACCATGGGATGATTTACAATGACCAATTCACCTGCCAACCAGTAGGTCTTTAGACTGTGGGAGGAAACCAGAGCACCCAGAAGAAACTTGTGTGGTGGCAGGGAGAATGCACAAACTTCGTACAGGCAGAGGCAGGAAATGATCCTGGTTGCTAGCAACAAAGTGTGTGCTAACCACTATGCTACAGTGCCACCCCATGTTTGAGAATTCCAAAGGCCAAGTAAATAGATTGACCCTCTCACCAGGTACATCTTCAGCCAGTCCATCTCCATCTTGAAGAACTCTTCCACTGTCAGATCCAATACATCCATTTTCAGTGCCAGGAATTCACAAGATGGTGAGTGACTTTGGTGTACTGCCCTTTTGGCAAGTTCAGAAGAATCGAAATAAAACAAGACAATTAGCCATAGCTCACCATGAGCCATCTCATTAACACAACAAGCAGCCATTTGCAGTCACCACACAGAACAAATCAATACTAGACCATATTAGAATAGTGTTGATTTGTCCATTTTATCCCATCCACAGTTGATGTTCCCTCAAAGTATATTGAGATGTAAGGAACCACTGACTGCACTGCTACACATCTGAAAGTCACTGTTTGCAAGGAGGAAAACAACAGTGTTCAGGAGACCTGAAAGCAGGAAGAGGCCCATCTGCAAGTCTGAGTCAGGATAAACTGCTGCCTGTCCAGTTTATTCCTCCCATGTTACAGGCCACATTATAGTGCCAATAACCTACAGTGCCATGATACTGAAAGTACTTACACAATTAATTTTTGAGAGCCTCTGTCTCCATCCCCTCACTCAGCCAGCTAGTTCCAAATTCCAAGCTCCTCCCCGCCCTCCCCCCCCCCCCCCCATACCTCCTGCCACTTACCTTAAACGCAAGTTTATGGACATTTTCCAAGGGGAAATAGTAACTAGGTTCCTGGTAGTTTTGTATATCTTCCAGTTCCCCAGCCTTGCCACTCCAAAATCCCATCCAGGCAACATCCTGCAGGATCTCCTCTTCACCCTCTCCCATGCAATCTCATCCTTCCTCTGGTGTGACCAGAACTGGACACAGGAATCCAGTTGCAGCCTAATGACCATTTGATGCAAGTGTACTTGCTTCCCTTCTCTCACGCTTTATGCTGTGGAAGGCTAACTACCTATTCTACCCATGCTGCTGCCTTCAATGATCCTGTCCATCAGTACTTCAAGATCCCCCTTGTATACATCCTGCATCTGAAGTCCCCTAACATACACCACCCCTTTGGTGCTGAAGGGAAGGAGGAATACAAGATGAAGCCGAGTAGCTGGGGCAGGGAATACAACACCGAGTTTACAGTACAGCTACTCAAAACATTGATAGTATAAAAATATCACAGCTTTTCAACGTTATCGAGGTGGGGATAGAAAGTCATTTTGCCAACCAAGTAGTTGGCAAATCTTTCAAGACTGGTAGTACAGGTGGATGATAGATGAAAGTGAGTGCAGAAAATGGGAGGGGCATTGTGATTCAATGTCACTGGCAAGTCACAGAACCATTGAGAGATTTAATAATTTAGCTGAAAGGGATGCACCAAAGTGATTATGCCAAGTGCTGCAAGCACCAACCAGACATCTACTGAAGCAAGCAGTCTGTGGAACCAGAATCATACAAGGGCTTGCAGAGAGCATTATTGGTTATGATATGCAGTGGGAAAAGCTTTTACACACTAGAATGAAGTGTTACAGTTACAGAAAGTGTAATGCATGCAGACAAGATGCAAGGGCTACAGCAAGGTACAGTAGATTGAAAGACTGAAGCAATGTCCAGTCAAGAACCTGCTAAGTGAGATAGAAGTTGCCCACGTGCACATACAACCCTGTTATCTTCTGCCCAGTGGAAAGGAGCAGAGAGCAACCAGGGGTGAGTGCCCTTAATTACACCGGCTGCTTTCGCCAAGGCAATGGGAAGTATAGATTGAGTCAGTGTAAGGGAGGGGAGTACAGGACAGATTTGTGCACACTGGATTTGAGGGGCTATGATGGGATTGGGGAAACTCAGTAGCAGAAGACCCAAAGAGGTAGAAAAGTTAATTATCTCAAATACTCTGTCCACAAGGGTAGTAGAAACAATTTTATCAGTTTTGAGCCGTAGCTTCAATGGGTGAAGAAAGGAAAACAAGTTCATTGGATGACCCTTTTAATGTTTCTGTAGGCGTAATAACCAAAAGGAAATGTTCTTTCCTACCCCAGTCCAAATCCTGTCTCACTTTCAGAGCTGGTGACAAGTTTACTCAATCCATACACGTACCAGGGATCATCTTTAGGCTCCCAGCTTTCCAACTCCTTCAGACAGAAGAAGCACACAACATCCAGTTCATCCTCAGTTGGACAATGTAGAAAACCAGCCTTGGCCATCTCAAAGAAACAGACACAAGTATCATTGGTCATCTTATTTTCCAAGCTAACATTTAATTCTTCAGAGAATGATTAGTTTTGCCTCTGCCATGTATTTCCCAGATAAAACTCAAGGTAAATGCAACTTTTGCCTGTCCTAATCACCTTCTCAGTCTGCTTGCAAAGTTGCCAAATGTATATTCTATGGGCAACTAAACGTTCTAGCATACAAGTGTGAAAGGCAGAGTCAAGGGAGAAGACATGTTTTGATTAAAAAGGTCTTAATCTGATAAGGTAGAGACAGGAACTTCTGGATGAGCTGTAATGGAGAACCGACCTTGTTTTCAATGCAGGAAGCAGAACAAAGTAGCAACGAGGAGATTTAAAGAGCACTAATAGCTTATCTTGTTCAGTTGCAGGCAAGAAGTTTAGAACGAAGTTTAGTGGAGAACCCACCTTGTGGGCTGCAAGGCAGGAGATGGAGTAGAGCATAGAGCAATCCAATTGGCTAGCTTGTGAATAGGATAGCCAATAAAAGCAGATAGTCAGGAGTGACACTGTGCAAGGAATAGGTGCTGACATGATCTCCTTCTTGCCCAAAAAATGCCCTCGGATTTTAGAACACCCACTGTCCTCTATGAAATTGCCTATATTCTTCCCATTCCTTCAGCCATGTTCTGTCTATTTCCGGATCTGTATTAAGTTTAATCGAGTCCTACAGCAATACAGCACAGATAAATACCCTGCAGTCCAACCAGTCCATGCTGACCGTGGTGCCCAACCAGCTGGTCACAATTTCCTGCGGGATAAAGATCAGTTACTGACATGAATAGAGAAATGGCAGATGTCGTTTAATCTGGCCAAATGTGAGGTGTTGCATTTTGGGAGAACAAATGTAAATTTGACCACTACTCTTCCTTCTACGGGCAAGTCAATTCTGAATCTAGACAGCCAATTCTCCATGTCCTATGCATCTTAATCTTCTGGATGAGTCTACCATGAGGCACCTTGTCAAATGCCTTACTAAAATCTGTGTAGACAACATTCACAGCTTTACCTACTTCAATCACCTTCATCACCTCCTCAAAAACCACAGTCAAGTTAGGAAGACATGAGTTGCCCCACACAAAGCCATGCTGACTGGTACTATTTAGCCACAATTTACTTTGTTGTTGTTGTTCAGTCGTTAAGTCGAGTCTGACTCTTCGTGACCTCATGGACCATAGGGTCCATAGGGTTTTCATGGCAAGATATGGAAGTAGGTTGCCAGGCCTTTCTTCCGCACAGATACTGCTGCTGCCCAGGGTGGGACCCGGCTGGGTTTGAACTCAGGACCATCTGCTTAGATCTCCAGTGCTGATGCCACGACACCACCAGCCGGCCTAAATTTCCTAAATACTTATAATTCCTATCTCAAAGAATCCTCTCCAGTGGTGGTGATGGTGGCATCCTTTAGTCTCGCGAGACCATGGATCTGCGCCTGGAAAGTCTTGCTTCAGTCTGTGTTGGTAGAGCAGCGTCTGTTGTGGCTGTAGAGGCCCACACAGGAGTGACAGTCTCGGCTGTAGCGACTGCACTTGAGGGTGCTGTTCTCCAGTGATGTCTTGGTGCTGTTTTTCCGACGAGTGTGCTTTTCTTCAGCAGCAAGCCTTAGCTTCTCTTCTCCTCTACTTAGGCCTCTGCGTAGTTCCAGCCTCCAGTGAGAGTGATCTCTTGCGATGTCCTCCCAATTCTCAACGTTCATGTCCAGTGACTTCATGTCTCTCTTGCAGACATCTTTGAAACGAAGATGGGGCTGCCTTTGTGCTCTCTTGCTGGAGACCAGTTCCCTGTACAGCAGGTCTTTCGGGATCCTCCTGTCTGACATGCAGTGTACCTGGCCCAGCCAGCGGAGACGGCGTTGTTGGAGCAGGGTGAAGAGGCTGGGCATCTGGGCGCGGGCCAGGACCTCATTGTTGGTGACTCGGTCAGTCCACTTGCTGTCCAGGATGCGTCTCAGGTTGCGAAGGTGGAAGGTGTTGAGATGCCGCTCTTGTCTGGAGTAGAGGCTCCAGGTCTCTCTGCCGTAAGGCAGTGTGCTGAGGACGCAGGCCCTGTAGACTGCAACCTTGGTGTGCGTCGTCAGCTTTCTGTTCTCCCAGACTCTCTTTGTCAGCCTGGTGAATGTTGAGGCTGCTCGTCCGATCCGTCTGTTGATCTCGGGGTCTTGGGAGAGGCTGTCCGTGATGGTGGAGCCAAGGTATGTAAACTCGTGAACTACCTCCAGCTCGTAGTTGTTGATGGTAATGGCAGGGGGGTGCTCAACGCCTTGGCCCAACACGTTGGTTTTCTTCAGGCTGATGGTCAAGCTGAAGTCCTGGCAGGCCCTTGAGAAGCTGTCCATGAGGCGTTGCAGTTGCTCTTCAGAGTCTGTTGCCAGTGCCGCATCGTCTGTAAACAACATGTCCCTGATGAGTACTTCACGAACCTTGGTTTTCACCCTCATCCGGGACAGACTGAACGGCCTCCCGTCCGATCTGGTGTGGAGGTAGACACCATCAATTGATGTTCCAAAGGCGTGCTTCAGCATGACTACGAAGAAGATGCTCAACAGGGTGGGGGCAAGCACACAGCCCTGCTTCACACCGCTGCGGATGTTGAAGGCCTCCGAAGAAGAGCCGTTGACGCCCTTCACTTCTGTGTGGAATGACTGAACTATCCCGAGGAGCCTCGGGGGACAACCAATCCTGGCAACGATTTTGAACATGCTGTGCCTGCTCACAAGGTTGAAGGCCTTCGTAAGGTCAATGAAAGCGACGTAGAGTGGTTGTTTTTGCTCTCTGCATTCCTCTCGTAGCTGTCGAAGGGTGAAGATCATGTTGATTGTGGAGCGTTCTGAGGTGAGCAAAGGCGAAGCTGATTCGAGGAATGAGCCATGCTGGTGCATTGCAAAGTTGGAGCATAATGTGTTCGAGATGGTGTTGGAGTCACCGGAGGTGGTGTTGAAGATGGAGTTAGAGCAAGCAATTCAATATTATAAATATCGGCCCAGATAGACTGGAAAGGCAGGGTGTCGAGACCGGAGGGAAGGGTTGGGCCAATTCCGCTTGCTCTTCCACAGTGTTCCCTTCGTTCTCCATGGCCCAGAGACTGCTCTGGGTGATACGCGCTTCGTGTCTGCGAGCTTCGCGGCGATTTGTCCTGCTATGTGACGTACTGAGACCAAGGCTATGGACTTGCTGCAGCTGCTCCGGGATTTGTTTCGGTATGCTGTTGCTTGCTTTTATTGTTTCCATGACTTGTGTTTTTCTTTTCTTTCTCTGTGCATTTGGTGTTGGTCTTTTTTTAAACTGGGTTCTTTTGGGTTTCTTGTTTTGTGGCTGCCTGTTAGGAGACAAATGTCCAGGTTGTATAATTTATACACACTTTGATAATAAATGTACTTTGACTTTTCTACTTGGTCTGCAAATCCTCTCTTGTGTTCATTACTAGTGTGGATCTGTCTGGCATTCTGGCTAAATATGTTGATCTTCTTAAGGTATTCAGGAAACGAGGTCATCTCCCTGCCTCCTCACCAGCCATATGACTGCACCATTGACCTCTTAACCAGTACTCATCCTCCCCAAAGCCGGCTCTTTTCCCTCTCTTGTTCAAAAGGGATGGCCATGAAGAGTATATCAAGGAGACATTGGCCTTTGGGTTCATCCATCTGTCAACCTCAGCAGCAGGGGCGGGCTTCTCTCTTGTGAGCAAGAAGAATGGCAATCTCCGCCCCTGCATTGATTATCAGCCCCTAAACAATATCACCGTGAAGAACTGCTACCCCCTTCTCCTGCTTGCCTCAGTGTTTGAACATCTAATCCGGAGCCCATCCTTCCTTGCTCGTGTATTGCTGCTCCAGTAATTTGGGAATAGAGGTAGAGGTGAGGATCGTCCAACAGTCAGATCCTGGCCCAGTTGAGAGACCTCCCAACCAGCTGTTTATCCCTGCCACAGTGCACCCCAAAGTGTTTAAATGGGGTCACTCCTCTCATCTGGCTGGCCATCCAGGAATTCAATGGACTTGAGAGTTTATCAAGAGATGATTTTGGTAGCCATCTATGTCCCGAGACGTCCATAACTTTGTCTCTGCCTGTCCCACTTGCGGGTCTGTTATGTCCATTGCCTGTGCCTCATCGCCCCAGGTCCCACCTCTCAGTGATTTCCTCACTGGGCTGCCCCCGGCTAATAGAACACTACCATTTTGGTCGTTGTGTTTCAATTCTCCAAGGCTGCCCACTTCATTGCCCTCCCTAAGCTCCCATCAGCTCATGAGAACATTACCCTCGTGGTTCAACATGTGTTCAGGATGCACAGCTTCCCTCAGGTCATTGTGTCTGATTGAGAACTATAGCTCACATCCTGTTTTTGGAAGGGGTTCTGACCTCTTGTGGGAGCCACAGCCATCTCTCATCAGGTTTCCACCTCCAATCTGCCAACCAGTCTGAGAGAGTGAATCAGGACTTGGAGACAAACCTGCATAGACTTCTCTTTTCCAACCCCATGTCCTGGAGCTCTCAATTGGTTAGGGCAGTGACTGCCCATAATAACCTCCAGATGTCCTCCACTGGCATGTCCCTCTTTGAATGCCAGAAGGGATTCCGGCCAATCTTCTTCCCTGACCAAGACATTGATAGGGAGTTCCTGCTGCTGAACAGTTGGTCCAACGCTACAGTACAGAGACGAGCCAGGGCTTCCTGCTGCGCGCCCAGAAACAACATGACTGGCAGGTTGATCAGCTCTGCTGACCGGTGAGACATCTCAGGCCACGAGAGAAGGTCTGGCTGGCATCAAGGGATCTTCCCATAAAGTCAAGACCCGCAATTTGGCCCCACACTATGTGGAACCATTCATAGTGGAAAAGGCTGTCAACAAGGTCTCATATAGATTGTGCCTACCAGCATCACTGAAGATCCACCCAGTGTTCCACGTTTTCCAGCTGAAGCCGGTGACTACCTTCCCCTTAGCTTCAGTCACCTCATCCATCCACCCTGACCCCACCACTTGGTGGATGCTCCCCTGGTCTGTACTATGTGGTGCTTCCTGGCACCTTACCAGGTGCGGGTTAAGGTCCAGTACCTCATGAATTGGGAGTGGTATGCTCCTGAGGAATGCTCTTGGATCCCGGCCAAAGAAATCTTGGAGAAATCTCTCATCCAGGACTTCCAATGGGCACAGGTTTGTGGCTCCTTGGGAGCTGCGCTGAGGGAGGGGGGCGGGGGGTGCCCTGTCACAACCACGGACTCTGCTGCGAGGTCTATGTGCCTGCGCAGGCGTGCTGCAGAATAGGTTTGGCAATCATGAGTATGTATGTGCCAGCTCATTAGTACTTCATTATGATGGTATTTAGCTCCCTTCTTTTTGTTCTGGTCTTGATGAGACTTGACCAAAAGCACAGCAACATTTACACTCCCTGCTTACCCTCATTCTTGTTCGAGAGAGAAGACTACCGTTTCGATTGATGCTGTAAAGTGCAGCAATCATTTAGTATCCAGTTATTGGCTTCTAGCTGCGGTGTTGGCATTATCTTTCAGTTTGCGACTCCGAGTTAACTACCCTGTTGGCCTAGCTTTCATTATTTTCCATTTCCTTTAAATTCTGCAACAATTTGCCTTAAAGTCAGTGAACTGTTGATATATATATATCTTGAGCCATATCTGAACCAATTTGACACCTTGGGTGTAAAGGATGTGAGTGAGGTGCTTAAAGATCACTTTACATCAGTGTTTACCAAGGAGAAGGATGTGGAGGCCCGTGAGGTCATTTTGGAGAATCCTAACATGCTAGAACACTTTGAGATAAGAAATAAGAAGTGGGGCTCTTGAAGAACATTAAGGTGGATAAGTCTCAAGGCCCTGATGGATGTACCCCAGGTTATTGAGAGAGGCAGGTGATAAGATTCCTGGGGCCTTGACCTTTGTGTCATCTCTGGCCAGAGACAATGTCCTGGATGACTGGTGAGTAGCTAATTTTGTTCCATTATTTAAGAGGGGAAATAGGGATAATCCTGGAAAGATAGACAGGTGATTTTCACATCAGTGGTAGGGAAAGTAAGGAAAAGGATTTTTTAGGGATATGATTAATGAGCTTTCAGAAAACCATGGCCTGATTTGGGACAGTCAGTATGCCTTTGTGTAGGGCAAATCATGTTGTATGAACTTGATTTGAGTTTTTCAAGGTGGAGACAAAGGTGATTGATGAAAGTAGAGCTGTGGATCTTGCCTAGATCGATTTTAGCAGGTCGTTTGACAAGGTCCATCCTGGGAGGCTCATCAATGTATGGTGACTTGGCTGCTTGGATTCAGAATTAGATAGCCACAGAAGACAGGGGATAAGTGGGACTTATTCTAACTAGAGTTTGTGACAACTCTGCTGTTTGGATGAAAATGTGCATGGGTGGGTTAGTAAGTTTGGATTCAATATGAAGGTTGGTGGTGTTTCTGGATAGTGTAGAAGTTTGTCAAAGAATATATCAGGATTTAGATCAGCTGCAGCCACGGTCACTATTACATCTTGGGGTGTCAGAGTTCAGAGTTCAATTCCAACCTGTTCTGTAAGAACGTTAGTACATCCCTCCCATATGCGCATGGGTTTTCTCTGCATGTTCCAGTGTCCTCCCACAGTCCAAAGATGTACCAGTTAGCAGGTTAACTGGTCATTTGCAGTTGTCCTGTGATTAGACTAGGGTTAAATCAACGGGTTGCTGTGGGCACAGATCAGTGGGACCTAGTGTATCACTAAATAAATAAAAATGGATGGAGAAGTAGCAGATGTGATTTAATCCAGCCAGATGTCGGGTGTTGCATTTCGGGAGATCTAATGTGAAGAGGCAGCACACTGATAGTGACAAGATCTTAACAGCATCGACATAGAGAGGGATACTGGGGTTCAAGTTTCTAGCTGACTAAAAGTGGCTGCACAGGTTGATCGGGCGGTAAAGAAGGTGTCTGGCCTTTATTCGTCAAGGTATTGAGTCAAGAGTCAGGAAGTTGCAGTATGTTGCCGATTTATAAACCTCGAGTTTAACCACGTTCAGTTCTGGTCGCCCCGTTATAGGAAGGATGCGGAGGCTTTGAAGAGGGTGCAGAAGAGGTTTATCGTGAACACACACAAAATGCTGGAAGAACTCAGCAGGCCAGGCAGGAGAGATACGTAAGGTCCATATCCTTCCATTCTCTGCACATCTATGTGCCTATCATAAATACCTGATATTTGAAGTGCCTCCGATTTGATTTTCCTAGATGGGCCTAGTGTGTATTGCTCAGATTTACAGAATCTGCGGATTTTCTCTTGTTTGAGGTTTATCAGGGTGCTGCCTGGATTAGAGAGCATGTGCTACAAGGAGAGTTGGACAAACTTGGTTTGTTTTCTCTGGAGCAGCAGAGACAGAGTGGAGACCAGATAGAGCCTTAGAAGATGATGAGAGGCACAGATCGAGTAAACAGCTGGTATCTTTTTCCCAGGTTTGAAATGCCTAATTCTATAGGGCATGCATTTAATGTGATAAAGGGTAAGTTCAGAAATGATGAGCAGGACAATTTTATTTTACACAGAGAATGGTGGGTGCCTGGAATTCACTGCCAGGGGTGACAGTGGAAGCAAATATGAAAGAGGCATTTAAAACACATGTTATTTACGATAGGCACCTGAATGTGTAGAGAATGGAAGGACATGGACTTTACGTAGGCAGAAGAGATTCATTTAATTACTAGTTTAATTAGCTCAACATCATGGGCTGAAAGGCCTGTTCCTATTCTGTACTTCTCTATGTTCTATCTTCAAAAGCCTGCCAAAACATGTTCCACTCTCCCCTCCTACCCCTCCTCACAGTCCCCCACCCTGCTCTCATGACTATACCCCTTCCCCACACGAAACCACCATGGTGGGCTTCACAGCTGAAAAGGTGAGAAGGCAGCTGAAACGTCTCAACCCAAGCAAGGCTGCAGGACCGGATGGTGTCAGTACCAGGGTGCTCAAAGCCTGTGCCCCTCAGCTATGTGGAGTACTTCGCCATGTCTTCAACCTGAGCCTGACTCTCCAGGGGGTTCTCGTGCTGTGGAAGATGTCCTGCCTCGTCCCTGTGCCGAAGACGCCGCGCCCCAGCAGCCTCAATGACTACAGACCAGTGGTATTGACCTCCCACATCATGAAGACCCTGGAGAGACTTGGTCTGGAGCTGCTCCGGCCTATGGTCAGGCCACACTTGGATCCCCTCCAGTTCACCTACCAGCCCCGACTAGGAGTTGAGGTTGCCATCGTCTACCTGCTGAACCGTATCTACGCCCACCTGGACAAGCCAGCGAGCACTGTGAGGGTAATGTTTTTTGACTTCTCCAGTGCGTTCAACACCATCCGCCCTGCTCTGCTGGGGAAGAAGCTGACAGCGATGCAGGTGGATGCTTTCCTGGTGTCATGGATTCTTGAGTACCTGACTGGCAGACCACAGTACGTGTGCTTGCAACACTGTGTGTCCGACAGAGTGATCAGCAGCACTGGGGCTCCACAGGGGACTGTCTTGTCTCCCTTTCTCTTCACCACAGACTTCAACTACTGCACAGAGTCTTGTCATCTTCAGAAGTTCTCTGATGACTCTGCCATAGTTGGATGCATCAGCAAGGGAGATGAGGCTGAGTACAGGGCTACGGTAAGAAACTTTGTCACATGGTGTGAGCAGAATTATCTGCAGCTTAATGTGAAAAAGACTAAGGAGCTGGTGGTAGACCTGAGGAGAGCTAAGGCACCGGTGACCCCTGTTTCCATCCAGGGGGTCAGTGTGGACATGGTGGAGGATTACAGGTACCCGAGGATACGAATTGACAATAAACTGGACTGCTCAAAGAACACTGAGGCTGTCAACAAGAAGGGTCAGAGCCGTCTCTATTTCCTGAGGAGACTGAGGTCCTTTAACATCTGCTGGACGATGCTGAGGATGTTCTACGAGTCTGTGGTGGCCAGTGCGATCATGTTTGCTGTTGTGTGCTGGGGCAGCAGGCTGAGGGTAGCAGACACCAACAGAGTCAACAAACTCATTCGTAAGGCCAGTGATGTTGTGGGGATGGAACTGGACTCTCTGACGGTGGTGTCTGAAAAGAGGATGCCTGTGGCCATCAAACTTTACAACTCCTCCCTTGGAGGGTCAGACACCCTGAGCCAATAGGCTGCTCCTGGACTTATTTCCTGGCGTAATTTACATATTACTATTTAATTATTTATGGTGCAACTGTAACGAAAACCAATTTCCCTCGGGATCAATAAAGTATGACTATGACTACTAACTGTCCAAAAGCTGAAATGTTAATTCTGTTTAAGTCTCCACAGATGCTGCCTGACCTGCCCAGAAGTTCGGTTTTATTTCAAATATCTGGCATTTATATTGCTTCATGCTTGGCCAATAAATACCGCTCACTGTTTCAATCTGTTCCTTCTGCTTGTGCTCTCCACCAACTCCTGCTCATCAGGTCAGGAATGACCTGAAACGTACGACACTTACCTGGGAGTTGAACCGCCGGTGACAAATGTTGCAGGAAATGATATGCTTCTTACTGGGAGGTAGAGGAATCTTGAACAGAGGACTGATGACCACCCTCTGCACATCGATCTAGGTGGAGTCAAAGTACAGAACAACATCAGAACCAAGACATCACCCACAAGCTCCAATAGTAATCAGGAGCAATAGTGTGCTGGGAAAACTCAGCATCTGTGGGAGGAAGGAAATTGTCAACAGTTTGGGTCAAAACCCTACATTAGGATTTCAGACGTCAACAGTTTCTTTCCTACGACACATGCCGCTCGACCTGTTGACTTCCTCCAGCAGACATGGGGTGCTTTAGATCTCTTTTACCTCCCATGGTAATAAGTTGGCCCAAAAAATTAATAAGAAAATACATAAGATCATCACAAGTAAATGTTTGAACAAACAGTGAGCAAGATGTGTGGATGCTGTGTGATGTACCCCACCCCGCCCAAATAACAGACAATACACCAGATACGATTAAATGATTTACGGTTTATAGATATTACTGGAACTATATAATTAATAGAGAATAAAATATAAAAGGAAAATAAAAGGCGCCACACTTATCAAAGTTCAATCTCTTCGTGTACAAACAGTTGGAGCTCAGGACCCCCTGCGACCCCTTGGACCACCTCGTCCGGCCGCCTGGGACCAACAACGGTTGTGACCAGATGCTCTACACGAGTCCGTCTCCGTCTCCTCTCCTCGCTCAGGGTCTGACCCCGTTAACGGACTCACAGCATCTGGTCCATCTTCTGTCTCTCTCTCTCCCGCCTTCTCTCCCAAAACCCCGCGCATACAATATCTTCAGACACACCAAAAGCATAACAACTAACGCAATTGGTTCATTCGTCCTCATATCAATAGATAATCCAAAACAAACTGCTAGTAGGAAGGACTTTCTCCGCCGTTAACATAACAAAGAAACCCTTTCAATTATAACACACCAAAGAATCCATTTCAATTAGACTACGCAGTGACAAAAAAAAAGAAACCCCCTTACACTATTTTGCACAATTTTGATTGTGGCAGACCAACTGTGTGGCCTGCAGTCAACAGCACTAAGTAGATCTGAACTGAACTACACTGAACGTTCCTGGACTATTTCATGGACTCTGCGGTTTGATGTTTAATATTCTGTGTGCTATTCGCTCATAGTTTACCATTTGCACCTTTGTTCTTTTTTTGTGCTTTCGGTGTTTAATGTTTTGTTTGAACGGGTTCCATGGTGTTTCTTTGTTTGGTGGCTGTCTGTGAGGAAGACGAATCTCAGGGTTCAATACTGCATACATACTTTGATAACAAATGTAATTTGAATCTTTCACAGCACCAGCACCAGCACCAGGATGAAGTCCCGAAACCAGTACAAAAGCGCTAAATTTTTCTCAGTGAGCTTGAAATTAACATTGCTCACTCTGGAGAGCAGTGGATTGTGTGAAGACATGAGAAATCATGGAGTTTGTGGTTTGGATTCAGTTTGTAATACAGAAGAAAGTGATATTGTGCAGTGGTCTCATGGGGTGCAGCGGTCTCGGGGGTGCCAGAACTTTAAAAAGGCAAGCCTCATTATGGCTAATTGGACATCACTTTATCCAATAACTGGAAGGCTTTTGCCACTTCAAAGAGGAGTGGCCACCTTGAGTAGGCAGCATGGAAGTTAGGTCAGTGGAATGCGCCGCCTGCAAGATGTGAGTGTGCGAGTAGACAAGAAAACTCAGATCTCCCTGATGACTACGTCTGTGGGAAGTGCACCCTGCTGCAGTTCCTGATGAGGAACAAGGGACTGGAGATGGAGTTGGATGCATTCAGGGCCGTCTGGGAGCCTGAGGGCTTCATAAGTGAGGTGGTCACACCTAAGGTGCAGGCTACAGGGTGACCTTCAGGAAGAGTGAGGGAAGTAGGAAGACTGCTCAGGCCATTGCCCTCACCAGCAGATACGTACTCTTGGATACTGTTGAGGGGCATGTTCTATCAGGGGCCAGCAGCAGGCAGGTCTCTGGCACTGTGACCAGTTCTGAAGCTCAGAGAGGAAGGGAGCAGTCATATAGTCGTAGAGTCATACAAAATAGAAACAGGCCATTCAGCCCAACTGGTCCTTGCCGATCACTGCATCCCCCCAGCTAGTGCCTGCATTTGGCCCATCACCAGTCAGAAACAGGGCAGACTGGCCATTCAGGGTTCCAGGATACAGAACCTACAGCTAAGCAAGGGGGGCAAAACATATGTAGGAAAAGGGAGAAGGTATGTATCTCGATCAAATTTGCCCTCATTCTCCTGCACTCCAGGGAATAAAGTCCGAGACTATTCGAACTTTCCCTATAACTCAGATCTTCAAGCCCCAGCAACACCCTTGTAAATTTTCTCTGCACTCTTTCAATCTTATTTACATTTTTCCTGTAGTTAGGTGACTAAAACTTCACACGATACTCCAAATTAGGCTTCACCAAAATCTTATACAACTTCAAATTAACATCCCAATTCCTGTACTCAATATTTTGATTTAGGAATGCTAATGTGCCAAAATATCACTTTATGACCACTCGAAAGAGGCATCTTTATGTTGCCACATTCAATGAATTATGTATCTGTATTCCCTGATCCTTCTGTTCTACCCCACTCCTCAATGCCCCACCATACACAGTGTAAGATCTACCCTGGTTTGTCCTATCAAAGGGGAATACCTCACATTTCTCTGCATTAAATTCCATCTGCCATTTTTGAGTAGGGGAGCAGTGAGCTTGGCCCAGTACACCACTGGTAAAACCCTCCCAAAAATGGAGCGCATCTACATGAAACGTTGCCATAGAAAAGCAGCATCCATCATCAAAGATCCTCACCACCCAGGCCATGCTCTTTTCTCACTGCTGCCATCAGGTAGAAGGTACAGGTGCCTCAGGACTCACACCACCAGATTCAAGAACAGTTACTACCCCTCAACCATCAGCATCTTGAACAAAAGGGGACAGCTACAGTCATTTAAGCAGACATCCCATCCTGCAAAAACTCATTTCAGGGAGGTAGCGCCATCAATTTGCGGGAGACTCCCGGAACTTCCGAGAGAGGTGGGATGTCTGCAATAGAGTAGCTCCTTAGCAGCTAGCCAGCCAGTTTAAATAACATTAGCTATACTAATGAACGAATGACACCTGTTAAACTCACCTCAACATGTCCTTTACAGTCTTAACCCACCATGGGCAATAGAAAAGTCACTGTTGCAAACAGTTCAGCGAGCAACACTGTCATTATTTTTGACCCCTTTAGGGTAGTCTGGGGAGACGTACGTTTTATATTTTTTTGGAACGCTCTCATGGTCTCTCTCTCTCTCTCTCTCTCTCTCTCTCTCTCTCTCGCTGTGAGGACTCTGTTATATTGTTATTACATGCTCATTACTTATTGCTATTGATTTATACCTGCATTTACACAGTTTGTTCACAGTCACTATTCTACAGGTTTGCTGAGCATGCCCACAGAAAAAGAATCTCGGGGTTGGATGTGGTGACCTATGTACTCTGATAATATTCATTGGCACCTCCTTAGTGCTAAAGGTTTCAAGGGGATGGAATTTGTTAGGTGTATTCAGGAAGGATATGTGTACAGGCTGATTACAGAAGAGGCCATACCAGGTCCGGCATTGGGAAATTAAGCTGATCGGGTGTCAGATTGTAATAAGGGATGTAGTCAGTCAGTCAATGCACAATGGAAATGTGGAGGTTGTGTATGGAACACCTGAATGGGGTTCTGGATAGGACTGAGGCAGGGAAAGGGTGGCAGGGTGAAGGAACCATGGTTGGCACATCTGGTAAAGAGGAAGAAAGTAGCTTATTTAAGGTTTAGGAAGCAAGGATCAGACAGGGCTCTAGAGAGTTAAAAGGTAGCCAGGAAGGAGTTTAAGAATGGACACAGGCGCTGTAATGCCAGGATTTTCTGGAGGGTCCTTTGTTCCACCACAGCCTCAGGTATGTCTAGTTTAGCTCCCATAACAGAGCCAACCTTTCTAATCAGCTTATTCAGCCTGTTGGCATCACCCATGTTGATGCCATTGCCACAGCACACCACCACATACTGGTGACAACAGACTGGTAGAACATCTTGCCATTAACCCAGTATTCTGCCTTGAAATTCAACCTCCAAAATGAATCAATTCACACCTTTCCAGGTTAAACCTACTAAAAATCACAAAGAGCAGGACTTCTGGAACAGATCCCTGCGGGGCTCTACTATGGGTATTTAAAGCTGCCCATGCATCACCAGTGCCAACCTGTCCACCATCAAGGACATTGTTTTCAGAAAGATGCTGGAAGAAGCCCAGCAATATTCTGAAGAATCCCCCCCACCCTGCTTATGGACTGTCTGTCCCACTCCCATCAGAGAAGAGATTGTGCAGCATCCATGCCAGGACAGCAGTGTTAGCTGTGAGGAGGATGCTAAGAGGATGCAGGGTGACTTGGATAAGTTAGGTATTGGGCAAATTAATGTCAGATGCAATTTAATGTGGATAAGTGTGAGGTTATCTGCTTCAGTGGCAAGAACAGGAAAACAGATTATTATCTGAATGGTGGCAGATTAGGAAAAGGGGAGGTGCAACGAGACCTGGGTGTCATTGTACACCAGTCATTGAAAGTTGGCATGCAGGTACGGCAGGCGGTGAAAAAGGCGAATGGTATGCTGGCATTCACAGCAAGAGGATTCGAGTACAGGAGCAGGGAGGTACTACTGCAGTTGTACAAGGCCTTGGTGAGACCGCACCTGGAGTATTGTGTGCAGTTTTGGTCCCCTAATCTGAGGAAAGACATTCTTGCCATAGAGGGAATACAAAGAAGGTTCACCAGATTGATTCCTGGGATGGCAGGACTTTCATATGATGAAAGACTGGATTGACTAGGCTAATATTCGCTGGATTTTAGAAGATTGAGGGGGGATCTGATTGAAACGTATAAAATTCTAAAGGGATTGGACAGGCTAGATGCAGGAAGATTGTTCCCGATGTTGGGGAAGTCCAGAACGAGGTGTCACAGTTTAAGGATAAAGGGGAAGCCTTTTAGGACTGAGATGAGGAAAAACTTCTTCACACAGAGAGTGGTGAATCTGTGGAATTCTCTGCCACAGGAAACAGTTGAGGCCAGTTCATTGGCTATATTTAAGAGGGAGTTAGATATGGCCCTTGTGGCTAAAGGGATCAGGGGGTATGGAGAGAAGACAGTTACAGGGTTCTGAGTTGGATGATCAGCCATGATCATACTGAATGGCGGTGCAGGCTCGAAGGGCCGAATGGCCTACTCCTGCACCTATTTTCTATGTTTCTAGGACCATTAGAGTCAAAAACAGTTACTTCTCCCAAGCCCATCAGGCTGATCTACACCTCCACCTATTAACCAACCCCACCAGCACCACCACCTGGTCTTCTGGGAGGCGTCCCGGATTCTGGGATGACTGACTTCCAACCGGTAGAACATCTGCCCTTGAAGCCCATTGACTTCAGTTTCATTAGGTGTCTTGATGTCAAGAATTGCCACACTCTGCAATTCAGTTCTTTTATCTGTGTTTGAGCCAAGGCTTTAGTAAGACCTGATGGTGGGGAGCAGGCTGATTGGGACTGGGACTGTGATATGACTGGAGACTGTGTACTTCTTTGATGATGTGTGTTAGTGATAGTGATCCAGGGGGTGCATTTGTCTGCCCACTTCACTTCATTTTGTATTTACACAACTTTCTAGGAAATTACAGGACATTTACTAGTTTATATTCCAGCTTCTCTTTAAATTTTTCAATTCACTTACAGTTTTGATTTTGGAAGAAATGTTGCAGTGTTTTGTGGCTCCTTGTGTTACTGTTCTCCACACTCCTAATTATCACACCAGTCTCTAGCTGATTGACAGCAGAATGTTGATTTTCTGTAATTCAGCCTTGACTTTACTCACTGTGCGGTTGTTAATGAGCCTGTTGTGAGAACACAGATCAAATGGGATAGAGACAACTGGCTTCACCATCCGCTGTCCTGCAGTACTGTGGGGCCCTGGGATTGCTGGGATTATGTTGTATTGATTAATGGTTCCTGCAAACACAAACAACAATCCAAACCATTACTGAAGAGCAGTGATTATTAGTCCAGAAAAATAACAATATTGAATTGAATTGAATTGAAATGATCTTTATTGTCATTATACATAGGTACAATGAAACTCTGTTTGGCTTCCTCTCTGGCAATTAAATAAAGCGGTAGATAAAAACAAGACAGTAATAGAAAAACAGTATTAAACAGATAAGTAGCAGAAAATAAGTTGCAGCAACACCAGAATATCACAGTAATGCACAAAGTGCCGTTAGTGCAAGTATTTGAGGCCTTGTGTGTGCATGCGTGTGCTCACAGTTTCAGTCATTATTCTGTGGGAGTGGTGTGATGGAGGCCACAGCCCTGGGGTAGAAGCTGTTCCTCAGTCTATTTGTTCTGGTTTTCAGGGTCCTGAACCTTTTGCTGGATGGCAGTGGGTCAAACAGGGAGTGGCCGGGATGTGTGGTTATGCTGATTGCTTTCCTCCTGAGTCTGCTGGAATAGATGGTGTCCAGTCCTGGGAGCTCCATCCTGACAATTCTCTGGGCCGCCTTCACCACGCGATGCAGGTCTTGTCGCTCAGCGGCTGTGCAGCTGGCATACCACACGGTGGCGCTGTTGGTCAGGATGGTTTCAATTGTGCTTCTGTCGAAGTTAAGCAACAGCTTTTGTGGGAGTTTGACCTGTTCCAGCTTTCTGAGGAAGAAGAGTCTTTGTTGTGCCTTTTTTACAAGCAGCAAGGTGTTGGTGGTCCATGTCAGCTGTTTTGACAACATAACTCCAAGGAACTTTAGGTTTTCCACACTTTCCACCACCTCTCCATGCACATGGAGGGGGGTGTGTACTCTGTCCTTTGATCTCCTGGAGTCAATGATCATCTCTTTTATTTTAAGTGTTAAGGACCAGGTCGTTGTCCTTACACCACTCCGTCAGATGATCCACCTCAAGCCTGTAGGCTGTTTCATCCTCGTCCGAGATCAGGCCAACCACTGTGGTATCGTCCACAAATTTAATTATGGAGTTGGAGGTGTAGAGTGGGGGGGGGTGCAGTCATGTGTGAAGAGTGTGTAGAGCATAGGGCTCAGCACACAGCCCTGCGGGGTGTCTATTTTTAAGATGAGGCTGGTGGAGGTGTGCTTACCAATTCTGACTTGCTGTGGTCGGTCTGTGAGAAAGTCCATGACCCATGAGCACAGGGAGGAACCAAGGCCAAGAGTGTTTAGTTTGCTGACCAGATTATGGGGAAAAATGCAGAACTGAAGTCCACAAACAACATCCTCACATAAGTGTTTGGTTCCTCTAAGTGAGTCAGAGCAACCTGGAGGGCTGTTGTGATTGCATCCTCTGTGGAGCGGTTTGCCCGGTAGGCAAACTGGTGTTTGTCCAGGTCAGGTGGGATTATAGCCTTAATGTGTGAGAGCACAAGTCTCTCAAAGCACCTCATGGCTATGGGTGTCAGCGCTACAGGGCGACAGTCATTCAGGCACTTCACAGCTGAGTTTTTGGGCACTGGGATGATGGTGGAAGTTTTAAGGCATGTTGGAACAGCAGCTTGTTGTAGTGGGAGGTTAAATATACTTGTAAACACCTCAGCAAGCTGGTCGGCATTTGCTTTCAGTACCCGGCCGGGCACTCCGTCTGGGCCAGCTGCCTTACTTGCATTCACTTTCCTCAGGGTGGATCTCATCTGGTGTTGCTTAAGGACCCGTGTGGACTCATCGTCAGGTGGGTGGATGAGTGGAGCAGCCTCCTCCCTCTGGGCAAAGAACTGGTTTAGGACATCGTGCAGTGTGGCGTCATCATCTGGCAGCAGATTATTGGATTTGTAGTCTGTCAGCGCCTTGATGCCTTTCCACATACTGCGGGGGTTGTTGTTATCAAACCGATTTTCAATGCGCAGTTTGTATTTGCGCTTTGCATCCCCGATGCCCCTGCGGAGATTCCCCCGTACTTCACTGTAGGCTTGTTTGTCTCCTGACCTGAAGGCTGCATCGTGCTCCCTGAGTAGTGCCTCACATTGCTGTTAATCCATGGCTTCTGATTGGGAAACACCTTAATTGCCTTTTGTGTGCAAAACTTAATATATCCTAGGACTGAACCAGCATATTCCTCCAGGTCTGCTCCCTTTGCAAACAAGCCCCAATCTGTGTTGTCAAAACAGTCCTGTAGCATTGAGGTGGCTTCCTCAGACCACACATGTTCTGTCCTGAAAGTTGGTTTTTCTCTGCAGATCTGTGGTCTGTGAGCTGGGGTCAGTGTGAGGGAGATATGGTCTGATTGTCCTAGGTGTGCAGATGGGGTTGCTTTGAATGCCCCTGGAATATTTGTGCAGACTTGGTCTAGTATGTTACTTTCTCGTGTCAGGAAATTCACATTTTTGTGAAATTTGGGCATGACCAGTTTAAAATCTGTGTGATTGAAGTCCCCTGCTACAATGATCACTCCGTCCGGGTGAGCCATGAGCTGTTTGTTGGCGCTATCATGTAGCTTTTCCAATGCAAACTTAGCTTTCGCTTGTGGGGGGACGTATACAGCCATAATTATTATCGTCGTGAATTTCCCTCAGGAGAAAGAACGGTCTACACCTTACCGCGAGGAGCTCCAAGTCCATACAGCAGTGTTTATCCACAATGTTCACGGCTGTGCACCAATTATTGTTTACATAGACACACAGTCCTCCTCCCCTGCTCCTCCCAGACTCCTTCGTGCGGTCGGCCCTGTGAACAGAGCAGCCGGCCAGCTCAATAACAGCGTCAGGTACGTTTGGGTTCACCCGGGTCTCCGTGATGACAGTCGCACAGTGAGGAATGGTTCTCACTCTGATCTCATCTGTCCTGTTGGTGAGGGACCTGGCGTTAGCCAGAAACAGGCTTGGTAGCGCTGGTCTGTACGGGTTAGCCTTTAGCCTAGCCCATTGACCGGCCCATTTTCCCCGTTTCTGTTTCCTCTCCCTCCGCTGCCTCGCCAGTGGGATGGTAATTCCGAAGGGCTTCGGGGTGCGTAGATTCTCCGGCGGGAAGAGAGTTGTGTTAACTCTGGGATCTGTGTACTGTTCTCCAATGAACAGTAGCTGGGATTGATGGTAACTGGTGAGAGCTGCTTCCATACTTAGGGTACTTAGCAGAACTAAGAGAAATACAAGGCCGCGAGTGAGCCGAGCTGCTGCTGTGTCCGCACGCGTCGCCACCAATATGGTGGTATCTCCATGTGGACTCCTGTCTCCCTGACCATCTCCACCTCTCCTCCTAGGACACATGCCTTAAACCTTTTTCTATCAAGTTTTTGTTCATTTGCCCTCAATTATTCCTCAGCAACAATGGTCATCTGATAATATTTGTATTTGTGTTTAGAGTCATGGAGCGACAACATAGAAATTGGACCTTCAGCTAAACCATGTCCTCTCAGCTGAAATCTCGGCCCCCTCGATTTAGACTCCTCTCTGCTAGGAAAAGGATTGTGTACATCTGCCATATCTATGCCACTCATAATTTTATAAGGCTCCTTATCAGCCTCCTTCACTCCAAAGAAAACAGTCTGAGGCTTTCAAGAGGGATGACCCCGTGCAATGCAAGAAAGCTAAGTATGATCTCTATAAAGCACTCAGCGATTCCAAGAGAATACGAGAGCAAGTTAGAGGCTCAATTCAAACAGGCTAATGCCAAGTGGTTGTGGCAGGGACTGAAAACCATCACAGGCTGTAAGCCAAAAATAACAATGACATGCCTCTACACAATGAACTCAACATCTTCTACACCCATTTAGATCAGGCAAACTTCCACCAAGGGGCATCTGACTTCCCCCATGGACTCTGTCCCTTACAAATCAGTGATTGAAGTAAAACCTGCTTTCACAAGGATAGACTCTCAGAAAGCAGCAGGCCCAGATGGAGTAAACAGACAGGTTCTGAAATCCTGCCCAATCAACTCGCAATTGTCTTCACTGACATCTTTGACTTCTCATTTCAATGGGAGACTATCCACATCTGTTTCAAGGAAACTTCCATCATTTCCAGTACAAGAATAGTGAAGTATCCTGACTCAGTGACTACTGACCAGTAGCTCCCACATTGACCATAACGTAGTGCTTTGAGGGATTGGTAATGGCCTGCTTCCCAGACCATTGAGACCCTGTAAAATAAAGGCAGGAAAGATAGGTCTGCTCTAACTCAATCCACAAGTTTGCAGGCGATGCCACTGTAGTGGGCCATACCTTAAATACGACGAGTCGGAGTACAGAAAGGAGCTGAGTAACATGGCGGGATGACAGCAAATGTTCCCTCAATGTTAGCAAGACAAAAGAGCTTCAGGAAGTGGGGTGAGGGTGCTGTGCATACTGCTGTTGACATCACCAATACCCTGTCCTGGACCAACACTTGACCAAGGGCCAACACACCTACTTCCTTAGGGTGCTAAAGAAATCTAATGTTACCCACTGACCCTCGCCCATTTTTTATAGATACACCACAGAAAGAATCCTAGACCCAGAAGCATCACTGGGTGGTCTGGTAACTGCTGTACCTGTGACTGTAAGAAACTGCAGAGAGCTGTGGGCACAACTCAGCAGGTCACGGAAACCAGCCTGCCCTCCATGAATGCTGTCTGCACCTCTCTGTCTCAGTGAAGTAGGCAGCATAATCAAAGGCCCAACCACCTGAGACGTGCTCTCTTCTCCCCCCTCACATTGGGCAAGAAGATACAAAACCCTGAAAACATGTACCACCAGGATCAAGAACAGCTTCTATCCTGCTGTTATAAGAGTTTTGAACTGTCCTTAGTACAATAAGATGGACATTTGAACTTCCAATCTATCTTGTTATAGAGCGTGCACCTTATTGTCTGCCTGCACCACACTCTCTCTGTAACTGCAATGCTTTATTCTTCATTCTGTTGTTCTTCCCTCGTACTACCTCGATGTACTGACATGTGGAATGATCTGTGTGGATGGTATACAAAGCAATATTTTACGCTGTACGTGTGACAATAATGAACCACTTTACCAGTCCTGGTCCACAGAGGACACCATCTCACTTGCATTACATTCAGCTCAGGATCACCTCGACAATAAGATGTCAGGATGTTCTTTATTGGTGCCGATCGGTTTAAGGCGGAACATGTGCGACAGCTTCTGGTAGTCAAAAAGATAAGAAATCCAACCAAAAACATGACCAAAAGAACATTTTCTGTGGTAAGTTGTGTTAAATTATCGCCACAAACAGTGAACAGGCAAGGATGGCGAGGGGAGTTCGGGGGTTGTGCCGAGATGGTGTGTTGAAGAATCGTTGTAGATGGAGTTTCCGATGCCCGTGTAGCTGCCCTGAGTGCAAGGTTTGATTGCTCTGTGTGACAAAAGAAGAAGTCAGAGCCCGGGCAGAGGAGTTTCGGTGCCCGTACAACTGGCTCGGGTGCGGGGTTGAATCGCTCTGGCGCCGAGCTGATCGGAAGAGCTTGACAGTGGCTTCGGGCTGAGCAGTGGTATCTGGGCCAGGAACGAGTCACTAGGCAGCGTGGTCTAGGCCCGGTACCTGGGTCCTAGTGCGAGGTACAATACGCCAGACATCCCACCCTGCAAAAACTCATTTCAGGGAGATAGCACCATCAATTTGGGGGAGACTTTGGGAAGAGCTGGGATGTCTGCAATAGAGTAGTTCCTTAGCAGCTAGCCAGCCAGTTTAAATAACGTTAGCTATACTAATGAACAAATGACACCTGTTAAACTCACCTCAACACGTCTTTTACAGTCTTAACCCACCATGGGCAATAGAAAAGTCACTGTTGCAAACAGTTCAGCGAGCAACACTGTCATTATTTTTGACCCCTATTAGGCAGGGCTACACTTTAGTGTAGTCTGGGCTGACGTACATTTAATTTTTTTTTGGAACACTCTGCCATGGCGCGCTCTATCTCTCTCGTGGTCGCTCGCGCGCTCTCAAGCGCTCTCGCTTGCTTTCTCTCTCACTGGCTCGCGCTCTCGCTTGCTTTCTCTCTCGCTCTCGCGCTCTCTCGTGGTCGCTCTTGCTCTCTCAAAAAAATTGATTTCCGTGATATTGTATATAATTTACGGGCATCAGGGTGCCATTATTCTTATGCGGGAGACTCCCGGAACTTCCGGGAGAGGTGGGATGTCTGAATACGCTGTCCAGACAGTTTAAACACTGGACCAGATCTGTGGCAAGAGTCAATTTCACTCGCTCTCACTTTGGGGCTCTTTGAGGGTAGCAGACACCAACAGAAACAACAAACTCATTCGTAAGGCCAGTGATGTTGTGGGGATGGAACTGGACTCCCTGACGGTTGTGTCTGAAAAGAGGATGCTGTCCAGGTTGCATGCCATCTTGGACAATGTCTCCCATCCACTGGTTGGGCGCAGGAGTACATTCAGCCAGAGACTCATTCCACCGAGATGCAGCACCGAGCGTCATAGGAAGTCATTCCTGCCTGTGGCCGTCAAACTTTGCAACTCCTCCCTTGGAGGGTCAGACACCCTGAGCCAATAGGCTGGTCCTGGATTTATTTCCTGGCATAATTTACATATTACTATTTAACTATTTATGGTTTTATTACTATTTATTATTTATGGTGCAACTGTAACGAAAACCAATTTCCCCCGGGATCAATAAAGTATGACTATGACTATGATCATGGCTCAGACTTCAGGCTTCGGAACCAATGATATCCCTTTGATATAAATCTCATCCCTTTCCCTGTGGTGTTCCCACCTTCTTGGGGTCTTAACTTCAACTCTCTTGGTTATTCTGTTATTGTCATTTAAACATTCCCTTTTCCACTACTTCACATTACATTGCCATTGTTCCACCACTCTGTTGCTTTGTGTTTGTCATTGTATTTATTGTGATCATGTGTACTGTTTACTCTGTAAGCTTCACATGAGCAATATATTTCTTTACAGGCTGATGTACATGACAAACTACTGTGAAACGGTGTAGGATTAGTGGAAATGGGTGCTTGATGGATGGCACAGACTTGATGGGCTGAAGGGCCTATTTCCATGCTATGAGGCTCTATGATTCTATCAAGTTTCCTATTACCATTGCTATGCCTGAGCCTTACTGCCAGCCACTGTGCCATTGACCTGGCTATTACAGCTGTGCCCTGATAGGATATCCCCCCCACCCTGACAGAGGTATCCAAAGGGATAGAATTGCTGCTAAGGGGAATGGCACTGTCAAGGAGCTGCAGATGGAGTCGGAAGCAGTCCAGGTCATCCAACTCACATCTACTGTGATGAAGTGCCTTGAGAGGCTGGTCACGGCCAGAATCAACTGCTGCCTAAGCAAGGACCTGGATCCACTGCAATTTGCCGATGGTCTAGAGCAGATGAAATCTCACTGGCTCTCCACTCAGCCTGGAGTACCTGGACAATAGCAATATCTATGTCAGGCTGCCGCTTATTGACTACAGCTCAGTGTTCAACACAATCATACCCTCAGTACCAATCAACAAGCTCCAAAACCTGGGCCTCTGTACCTCCCTCTACAGCTGGATTCCTGGCTTCACCTTCGGGAGACCACAGTCAGTGTGAACCGGCAATAACATCTTCTCCTCGCTGACAATTAACACCGCAGCACCTCAAGGATGTGTGCTTAACCCACTGCTCTACCCTCTCTATACCCATGACTGTGTGGTTAGGCAGAGCTCAAATTACATATATAAATTTGCCGATGAAATGAGAATTTCATGTGGGGACGAGGAAGCTTATGGGAGTGAGATAGACCAAAGAACTGATTGTGGACTTCAGGAAAGGGAAGCCGAGGGAACACACACTCGTCCTCATCGAAGAATCAGCAGTGGAAAGGGTGAGCAATTTCCAGTTCCTAAGTGTCAACATCTCTGAATATCTATCTTGGGCCCAACATATTGTAGTTTTGTGCTGTACTGTTCTGTGTGAGTGGTTGAATTAAATGCTCTGGTTTAACCACGCGTTGCCCAAGTTTTTGTCATCCACATTTCCAACTTGCGAACTGATAATGAATGGTTCTCAGGAGCAGGAAGACCCTGTTGTAATCTGGAAGTAATCCACAGATTGTGGCCACGGAGGTGCTGCTCATTAATCTGCAACCTAGCTTCCTAAATTCATAATGCAGGACCCAATCCTTCTTTTTACCTTTGTGATTTGTACCAACGTGACCCTCCTCTGTTAGAATGCTCTGCAACTGTCTGTGACGTTCATCACCCTAGTACCAGGAAAGCAACGCATTGCCCTGGATTCACCTTTGCAGCCATAAAATCTGTCATTCCTTCACTACTGAGTCTCCCATCAGTCACTCTTGGACCTCTGCTCCTCTCTCCTTGCACAGCTGAGTTTCCTGTGGTGCTGCAGACTTGCTGGACTCATTATGCAGTACAGTACAGGAGGCTACTACTCTGCCCAGCGTTGTTGTGCTAGCATTTTTGGTAAACTGTTCAAATGGATCAATTCCCCAGCATTTGTACTTTCTTAATTTTTGGGAAATTATTGATACTATTCTTCTTGATTATCAAGTTTTCTCCAACTGATGAAAGGTTGATGTTTAGGGTACAGGTAACGTGCTACAAGGATGCTCTTCTGGCGGCAGTTGTTGGTTGGGAGTTAGGGTGATGAGAGGGAATGGGTCCACCACAGGGGCAGGTGGTCACCAGAATGGCAGATTTAGATATCTATCAATGTATGCATATCTAAGGCCTTTGGAGACCAGATTTTACAGGGGAAATGGGATTATGTGTAAATGGTTTCTTCTTCTATGTTACTGCGTATGTTAATCAAAATGGCTTCTTTGTTATGTTAATCTGTTATGTTACTGCGTATGTTAATCAAAACGGCTTCTTTGTTATGTTAATCTGTTATGTTACTGCGTATGTTAATCAAAATGGCTTCTTTGTTATGTTAATCTGTTATGTCACTGCATATGTTAATCAAAATGGCTTCTTTGTTATGTTAAATGCTGAGAAAGTCTCTAGCTAGCACTTTGCTTGGGTTATAACAGATAATAGATGTAAATGAACCAATGGGTGTTCATGTTATTCTTTCTTGGGGTGATATGGCTGGGAACCAGGGGGTTTTGGCGGGGAGAGGCCGTGAGGACGACGGACCTGCGGAAATGCTCAGTTTGATCACTCCGGGTGGTCCTGAGCTGCGAGTCGAAGGGGTCAGAGGGGTCCCGAAGAGGTCCCCGAGCTCCAATGTGTTCACCAAGGAATTGAACTTTGGTCAGTCTGGCACCTTTTCCATTCCTTTTTTGTATCGAACTTCAATTAATCTCATAGAATTAGTAATATCTATAAAGTGTAATTGGTAAAACGTACATTTTGTGCTGGCTGATGATTGATGTTTGAAGCTGAACCAGGTGGCAGTTGTACAGCAACCGACATCACTGGGAAACAAGGTGGGCGGCGGGCGGGGTTTCCCCGAGATAAATACGAGCCAATATAGCTGAGCGTTACATATGTCTTGAGGTAGGATTGTTTCCCAGAAAGAATAAAGTATATTCAGAGTAACAGACACAAAATGCTAAGTTAACAAATTTCACGTCACATGGTGGTGATTCTGATTCTGAGGAACTCAGCAGGTCAGGCAGCATCTATGGAGGGGAATAAAGAGATGATATTTCAGGCCAAGACCCTTCATCAGGACACATCATCTTCATCAAGAATCAGAAAAAAGAGTGTATTTTTAAAGCACTTTTTCAGCAGAAAATTGGGAGAATATTTGAAAGGGAAACAAAAATTGGGATGATAGGAGAGACGGGGGAATTGGTTTAATTGAATATTTGTACTAAAGTGCCAGCGCATTGATAATAAGTAGAATGGCTGCCTCCTATGCTGTACGTGTGAGTTGCACCTTAGCCATTTTACATTTGCATATGTGCTTGGATTTTGTGTCTGTTCCTGTAGTGTCTCAGAAGAACTGAATTTTTTTTTGCCACTTTCCTATAAATGTTATCTCAGCTATTGGAGCCCATGGTAGTGCCTCGGCTGCTCTTCTCTTCTTCTTGTTTGAACAATGGCCATGCAATACCTACTGGTGGATATTCACTTTCTGCAGGTAGGTCATAGAGTCATAGAAAACTACAGCACAGAAACAGGTCCTTCTGCACATCAAGTCTGTGCTGAAACATTTAAACTACCTAGTCCCATCGACCTGCAGCTGGACCATAGCCCTCCATAACCTCCCATCCAGGAAGCTATCCTATGAGGATCCCTGCAGCAACTGGTGACCCTGTGATCTCCGTCTCAAAGGCTGACATCAGACTGTCTCTCAAGAGGGTGAACCCTCGCAACTTGACAGGCACTGATGGAGTACCTGGTAGGGCTCTGAAAACCTGTGACAATCAACTGGCAAGTGTGTTCAAAAGAAATTATCAATCTCTCATTGCCAGTCAGAAGTTCCCACCTGCTTTAAAAGGGCAACAAACATAGCAGTCCCCAAGAAGAGCAGGGTGAGCTGCCTCGATGACAATTAAGGCAGCTCACCCTACCAGATCATCCAGTAGCTCTCACATCTGCGGTAATGAAGCACTTTGAGAGGTTGATTATGGCTAGAATTAACTCCAGCAAGGACCTAGACCCACTGCAGTTTGCCGACCACCACAACAGGTCTATGGTGGATGCGATCTCATTGGCTCTTCATGCAGCCTTGGATCACCTGGACAATACCAATACCTATGTCAGGATGCTGTTTACTGACTACAGCTCAGAGGTTAGTGCCATCATTCCGACCGTTCTGATCAAAAAGTTCCAAAGCCTTGGCCCTGTGCATCTGGATCTTCGACTTCTTAACCAGAAGACAACAAACTGTGCAGATTGAAAATAACATCTCCACCTCACTGACAATCAGCACTGGCTCACCTTAGGGATGAATGCTGAGCCCGCTGCTCTACTCTCTCTATATTCATGACTGTGTGGCTAGGCATAGCTCAAGTAGCATCTATAAATTCGTTGATAAAACAAGAATAGTTGGCCGGATTTCTGATGGTGACGAGAGAATGCATGGAGCGAGATATATCAGCTAGTTGAATGGAATCACAGCAACAACCTTACACTCAATGTTAGTAAGACCGAAGAACTGATTGTGGACTTCAGGAAGGGTAAGATGAGGGAACACATACCAGTCCTCATAAAGGGATCAAAAGTGGAAAGAGTGAGCAATTTCAAGTTCCTGGGTGTCAAGATCTCTGAGGATCTATCCTGGGCCCAGCATATCGATGCAGCAATGAAGAAGGCACCACAGTCGCTTTAGTTCATCAAGAGTTTGAGGAGAATTGGTACGTCACCAAAGACAGTTGCAAATATCTATACCTGTACTGTGAACAGCATTCTAACTGGTTGCATCACCATCCAATATGTGGGGGCTACTGCACAGGATCAAAATAAGCTGCAGCGAGTTGCAACTTAGTCAGCTCCATCATGGGCAGTATCCAGGACATTGTCAAGGAGCGATGCCTCAAAAAGGCAGCATCTATCATTAAGGACCCCCATCACCCTGAACATGCCCTCTTCTCATTGCTACCATCAGGAAGGAGGAACAGGAGCCTGAAGGCACACACTCAGTGATTCAGGAACAGCTTCTTCCCCTCTGCCGTCCGATTCCTAAATGGACATTGAAGCTTTGGACACTACCTCACTTTTTTTAATATACAGTATTTCTGTTTTTGCACATTTTAAAAAAATCTATTCAATATACATAATTAATTTACTTGTTTATTTATTATTATTATTTTCCTCTCTGCTAGATTATATATTGCATTGAACTGCTGCTGCTAAATTAACAAATTTCACGTCACATGCCGGTGATAATACACCTGATTCTGATAGCTCCGTCATGGGCACTAGCCTCCCCAGCATCGAGGATATCTCCCAAAGGCAATGCCTCAGAAAAGGAGGCATCTGTCAATACCAAGACATGTTCTCTTCTCATTGCTACCATCAAGGAGGAGCCTGAAGACACTCACTCAACGTTTTAGGAGCAACTTCCTCCCTTCCGACATCAAATTTCTGAATGGACAATGTATCCATGTGCACTTCTCCTTCAGCCCATTACCCCTGACAGGGCATAGGCTGTCGTCAGTAGCTTGCCAGTGTCCTGGGCCAGTCTTTCAAGTTCTTTCAGGCGTAGCCCATCTTCTTGGTGTATCCTTCCTCTTCCAGGAATGAGGCCTTTGGAGCTCCTGTTGGCATTTCTGTAGCGCTGGGTTTTTATGGGAGGGGTTGCTTACCCCATGTCCAATCCTCCTCCTTTTGCAGTCAGGCTTGGGACCATCCATGGAGGAATTACATGTTTTGTTGCTATCTTCTTACAATACTTATTTAATTCTATTTTATGTGTATTATATATTTCTTATTGTAGTTTTTATTATGTATTGCAATGTACTGCTGCCACAAAACAAGTTTCATAACATACGTCTGTGATATTAAACCTGATTCTGATTCAAGATGCTGAGGCTATTGAAGACGAAAATGACAGTAAGGGGGTCACAACTGAGGTGCAGGCTGCAGGTAAAAGTTGGTGACTATCAGGAAAGGGAGAAAGGGTGGCTAGGTAGTCTCCTAAAAAAACAAGTATACTGTTTTAGATACTGTTGTGGGCTGTTCATTTAGGAGTAAGCACCACAGTACTCAGGTCTGTGACAACTGGACCAATTTTGAGGCTTAGTTGGCATCAAGGTGGACAGGACTATAGTGACAAGGGACTCTTATAGTTGTGGGGGGTGATGGCAGAAAGCAAATTCCATGGCCACAGGAGAGAGGCCAAGTTGTTGTCAGGGTCAAGGCCATCTCTGAGTGGCTGCAGAACATCTCCAAGGTAGAGGGTGAGCAGCCAGAGGTCGTGGTGAACATTGGTACAAATAACATACTGTAGATAGAGAAAGGTTTCAGGTCCTGCAGCGTGAATATAGGGAGTATGAAAAGAGATTAAATGGCAGGATTTCAAGGTCAGTGATCTCTAGATTACTCCCAGTGCCATGAGCTAGTGAGAGCAAAAATAGGAAGATATGGCAGATGAATGTATGGCTGAAGAGTTGGTGCATGGGCAGAAATTGGTTTTATGGACCATTAAGATGTCTCGAAGCACTCAAAAGCTTCTACAGATATACTGTGGAGAGCATCCTGACTGGCTGTATCACTGTCTGCTATGGGAGGGGTCTACTGCACAGGATTGAAGTAAGTTATAAAGTTAGTCAGCTCCATCATGGGCACTGGCCTCCATCTTCAAGGAGCAGTGCTTCAGAAAGCCGGCTTCCATCATCAATGACCCCCACAACCCAGTACATGCCCTCTTCTCATTACTACCGACAGGAAGGAGGTACAGAAACCTGAAGGCACACAATCAGTGATTCAGCTTCTTTCCTTCCGCCATCTGATTTCTGAATGGACATTGAACCCGTGAGCACTACCTCACCACTTCTTTTCATTTCTGTTTTTGCACTACTTATCTTAATTTAATATACATTTATATATACTTATTGTAATTTAGTTTTTTTGTATATTTATCATTGTAGTGCTGCTGCAAAGTTATCAAGTTTCATGACAAATGCCAGTAATATTAAACCTGATTCTGATTCTCATTCTGGGACAGAGATGACCTGTACAAGAGGGACGGGTTACACCTGGGAGTAGATTTGCTACTGCTACTCGGGAGGTTTGTAACTTGATTTGCAGGGGATGGGATCCAGGGACATCTCGGACTGGGTCCACAGCATTCTGAAAGAGGAGGGTGAACAGCTGGAAGTCATGGTACATATTTGTACCAACAACGTAGGTAGGAAAAGAGAGGAGATCCTGAAGAGAGAATATAGGGAACTAGGTATAAAGCTGAAAAGCAGGACCTCCAGGATAGTAATTTCTTGATTGCTGCCTGTTCCACGTGCCAGTGAGGGCAAGAAAAGGATGGTTTAGCAGATGAATGTGTGGCTGAGGAACTGGCACAGCAGGCAGATGGCTGGATCATTGGGATCTCTTCTGGGGAAGGTATGACCTGTACAAAAAGGGAAGGTTACACCTGAACACAAGGGGACCAATATAATTGTGGGCAGGGTTGCTACAATCTGTTTGCGAGGGTTTAAACTAATTTGGCAGGGGGTTGGGAAGCAGAGTGACAGGGCTGAGGATGGGGCAGTCGGTATACAAGTTTCCTGCACTTGCTGTGAGACAGCAAGGAAGGACAGGCAGATGACTGGGCAAAATTTCAGTCAATAAGATGAGATAAAGTGAAAAAGGGGACCAAAATCAAAAAGGGTGATGAATTACAGGACTGAAGCTGTCATAACTGAATGCCCACAATATAGGGAATAAGGTAGATGATCTTGTAGTTAGAGATTGGCAGCTATGACATTAAGGGGATCACTGAGTCATGGCTGAAAGAAGATTATATTTGGGAGTTTAACACCCAAGGATACACATTAGATCAAAAGGACAAGGCGGCAGACAGAGGGGATGAGGTGGTTCCGTTGGTAAAAATTGAAATAAAAAGTGAAATAAAATGACCTAGGATCAGAAGATGTAGAATCCTTATACTAGAGTTCAGAAACTGTAAGAGTAAAATGACCCTAATGGAAGTTACTGTATATACAGCCCTCCAAATGCTACACAGGGTGTGGGCTGCAAGTTACAATACGAGATAGGAAAGGCATGTGTAAAGGCAATGTTGCGATAGTCATGGGGGATTTCAACAAGCAGGCAGATTGGGGAAAATCGGGGTGGCACTGGATCCCAAGAGAGGGAATTTGTAAAATGTCTACAAGATGGGTTCTTTAGAGTAGCTTGTGGTGAAGTCCACTAGGGGAAAGGCAATTCTGGTTTGTGTGTTGTGTAATGAACCATATTTGATTAGGAAGCTTAAGGTAAAGGAACCCTCAGGAGGTAGTCATCATATGATAGAATTCACCCTGTAGTATGAGAAGGAGAAGATAAAATCAAATGTATCAGTATTACAGTGTCGTAAAGAGGTTTACAGAGGCACGAGAGAGGAGCTGGGCAAAGTAGATTGGAAAGGGACGTTAGTGGGGATGACAGCAGAGTAGTAATGGCTGGTATTTATGGGGGAAGTTTGGAAGGCACAGGAACAATACATCCCAAAGATGAAAAAGTATTCTAAAGTGAGGATGAGGCAATTGTGGCTGACAAGGGAAGTCAAAAAAAGCATAAAAGCAAAATAGAAGGGATATAATATAGCAAAAATTAGTGGGAAGGCAGAGGATTGGGAAGCTTTTAAAAGCCAACAGAAGGCAACGAAAAAGGCAATAAAGAGAGAAAAGGTGAAATATGAAACATAGAAAAAACAAAGAAACATAGAAACATGAAGGTAAGCTAGCCAATAATATGAAAGATAACAACTTTTTTTCAGATATCTAAAGAGTGAAAGAGAGATGAGAGTAGATATTGGACCACTGGAAACTGATGCTGGAGAGGTAGTAATGGGGACAAAGAAATGGCGGACAAACTTAAACAAGTACTTTGCGTATGAGCCTTCACTGTGGAAGACACTAGCAGCATGCCAGGAATGCGAGAATGTCAGGGAGCAGTTGCTTTTATGAGGGAGAAGGTGCTTGAGAAGCTAAAATGTATGAAGGTAGATAAGTTACCTGAACTAGATGGACTATACCCCAGGATTCTTAAAGAGGTAGCTGAAGAGATTGTGGAGGCATTAGTAATGATCTTTCAGGAATCACTAGCTTCTGTAATGGTTCCAGAGGACTGGAAAATTGGAAACATTGCTCCACTCTTTAAGAAGGGAGGGAGACAGCAGAAAGGAAATTAAACGCTGACTTCAGTGGATGGAAAGAAGCTGGAGATTATTATTAAGGATTACGTTTCGGAGTACTTGGAGGCACATAATAGGCCAAAGTCAGCATGGCTTTCTAAAGGGGAAATCTTGCCTGACAAATCTGTTGGAATTCCTTAAAGAAATAACAAGCAGTATTGACAAAGGAGAGCCAGTGGATGTTGTTTATTTGGATTTCTGGAAGGCCTTTGACAAGGCACCACACATGAGGCTGCTTAACAAGATAAGAGCCCATGGTATTACAGGAGAGATATGAGTATGGATAGAAGTTTGGCTGACTGGCAGGAATAAAAAGGGCTTATTCTGGTTGGCTGCTGGAGACTAGTGGTGTTCCACAAAGGTCATTGTCAGAACCACTTCTTTTCTTGTTGTATGCCAATGGTTTGGATGAAGGAATTGATGGTTTTGTGGCCAGGTTTTCAGATGATATGAAGATAGGTGGAGGTGCAATTAGTGTTGAGGAAGCAGGGTGTCTGCTGAAGGACAAAATGGGAGAATGGGGAAAGAAGTGGCAGATGGAATATAATGCAGGGAAGTGTATGGTCATGCACTTTGGTAGAAGGAATAAGGCATAAGCTATTTTCTAAATGGGGAAAAGTGCAAAAATCAAAGGGATTTGGCAGTCCTCGTGCAGGAATCCCTAAAGGTTAATTTACAGGCTGAGTTAGTGGTAAGGAAGGCAAATGCAATATTAGCATTCATACTGAGAGGACTAGAATACAAAAACAATAATGTAATGTTGAGACTTTATTGGGAATTGGTCCTGCACTTGAAGTATTGTGAGCACTCATACATTGCTTACAGTGTGATCATACACACACAGAGCCGAGGAATATGTTTCCCCTTCTGTATTTTACACAGCAGTCGATGTACGTGCTGTGCATACTAACAGATAAATACACAGAACACTCAAGCAAATGCATAACCAGATAAAAAGGTGCACAATTTCATTCACAGAAAATGGACAGAAACGCAAGTACACAGCAGGGCGTATATGTAAACGCACCATCGAGCAAGCAAGCAGACAGTATATCTGACAGCATATCGAGTGTAAATCACTCAAATAAAGGACCATGTTAACAGTCAATAAGCAAGTAAACTAGAAAATAGACACAAATCTACCAACATGAACAGTTGATAAAGAAATATATTCACTGTCACCAGAAATGACAAATTATTGGAAACATGGCAACCAGTTCAGTAAATAGCAACATAGATACTTATAGACCAATGGATCACTCCACTTGGGGATAGTACTCTTAAACAAACACAATGACCTTGACTCTTGACTCCTGACTCCAAATTTCTTCAGTTAATTGATCTTGTGATGATATGGAAGTATATTTCCTTAACAAATGTATTGTTTTGTTAAAGTATTAATTTCCTGACCTTGAAGACTGATGACAACTTGCTCATGAAATCATAAAATCTTGAAAGCACAGAAGGAGGTGACTCACTTTCAAAGACCAGTCCCCTGCTCATATACTATAGTCCATGGTTTCTATTTTTCAAGCCTTTATCCAGTTTAAGGCTGGTACTGAGCCAGCCTCCTCTCTATTTACTGCCATTCTACTCCTCACCAAAGCACAGTGGCCTGAGACAGGTTTGCCACTGATAAAAATATTATCGCTAAAGCCAATTTGGAATTTCCACACTTGGATCACTAAAACATTTCCAATAAACAGGCTGACAGTAAAATATTTTTTTCCAATTTTAAATTGATAGAAGTAAAGCTCTGTCTTCTGAGTACCATAGGAAAGGCATCAAGCAATGAGTACAGTGAAACAACAGCATTGCACAGTGTAAACTTACCCATCAACATGCTGATAAAGCTGGGCTCTGAGTGAGCTGGACACCAGGGCAGAGTGTGAATGGAGCAGGACACAGTAGTATCAGGCAGGTGGTATTCAGCTGCATCTAAACTACTTCATAAATGCTGATAGGCCACACCCCTTGGGCAGAAGCAATTGGCTAAAGGACTTGAAAGAACGAGACAAAAACAGGACTGACAGCAGATCAGCAAAGTCCTGCAGCAACCAGCAGCTTTTTCAGTTACTGAACCCTTCCACACTCTCACACACATATTTCAATTGATTCTCTGATCATTTATGGCACAAATGTCCCAACAAGCTCTGAAAGTCAGGGCGAGCTCTGGCCACCCAGACTGCTCCTTGCTGGTGCACGATATCACCTGTATTGTGCAGTGTTGAACAATGTCAGCAAATACAAACCAACCAAGTAACCAGATGAGGTGATCCCCATCACAATTTAAAAATTATTTAAAGGAAACACCAAAAAAAATTCAAATTGGTGTTTTATTGAAAATAGAGAATGACTGGTTGACCCTCTCTCCAACCAGATTTATCCTCTCTCGTTACATGGTTTTCCATAAGATACAGGAGCAGAATTAGGCCATTTGGCCCATCGAATCTGCTCCAAAATTTCATCATGGCTGATCCATTTCCCTCTCAGCCCCAGTTTCCTGCCTTCTCCCTGGATCCCTTATGCCCTGACCAACCTCTGCCTTAAACACACCCAACAACAGCCCCCTGTGGCAACAAACTCCACAGATTCACCGCTCTTTGGCTAAAGAAATGCCTCCGCATCTCTGTTCTAAAAGGATACGCCTCTATTCTGAGGCTGTGTCCTCTGGTCTTAGACTGCCCCACCATAGGAAACATCCTCTCCACATCACCTCTATCAAGGCCTTTCAACATCGGATAGATTTCAATGATTTCATTCTTCTGAATTTCATCGAGTATAGGCCCAGAGCCATCAAAAGTTCTTCATGTGACAAGCCATTCAATCCTGGAATCATTTTCATGAACCTCCTTTGAGCCCTCTCCAATGTCAGCACATCCTTTCTAAGATAAGGGAAGTTACAGGGCCCAAAGCTGCTGACAATACTCCAAGTGAGGCCTCACCGGTGGCTATAAAGCCTCAACATTACTTCCTTGCTTTTATATCTAGTCCTCTCCAAATGAATGCATTTGCCTTCCTCGCCACTGCCCTCACCTGCATCTCCTTCATTTCCCGCACATCCGCCGTCACTCCATCCTCCTACTACAATATTAGCGACAGGGTTCACCGTGCTGTATCTCCAAGTAAATATAAATAAAAGAAGACTCTATTGGTCGCACACCACTCTGTTTTGCCCATGTACCTGCTCCTCGATCTCCCATGAACTGTGGAAGGCCTGCAGATTTCCTCTAGCAGAGAGATGGCCCTCTCTTAGAGCGCTGAAAGGGATGACCATGGACATGGTGGGTGCTCTGTTATCACCTTGCAAACTTGCGCAGGTTCTGGAATGCTTCCTGTAGAATGGAGAGTAGCAGACGTGATCCCACTCCTTCACGCAGGCAGAGGAGAAAGCTACCTGATCATTGGTATTTGGGAGACACAAGAGACTGGAGATGCTGAGATCTGGTGCAGACGAATATCCTGCTGGAGGAACTCAGTGGGTTGAGCAGCACTGATGGGAGGAAAGAGGCTGTTAATATTTCAGGTTGAAACCCTGCATCAGGACTGAGGGCAAAGGGGCAGATAGCCAGCACAGAGAGGAGAAGGGGAGTGGGGAGAAGGGATGATTGGTGGAGGATGACAGGCAGGTGGTTTCAGGGAGAAGGGGGAGGTGGAGTTGGAAGACTGTGGCAGATGGATCAGTAATGGAGGCTGACAGACAGCGGGAAAAGATAAAACAGCGGATGGAGTGAGGTAGGGAGGGGAGCGGAGAGTGAAGACAGGAGCTGCTGGAGGAAGCTAAACAGGAACACAAAGCACTACCAGAGCTGGATTGAGTTAAATAAAGGAAGTGAGAATGGGAACCATTAGAGGAGAAGGGAGAGGAAATTTGGAACCAGAAGGTGGGGGTGGGGGGTGGGGGGGTGGGACCTGTGTGTGAAGTGGGTGGATGGAGCTACGAATGGGAGGGGGATAAAGATGGGTAAAAGGGGGCTTGGGGAGGGTAGGAAAGGGGGAAAATGGGATAACCATATGATCAGAAAGGGGGGGTCAAGAAGACAGGCTAAAAAAGGAAAAGGGAGATTACCCGTTCATAGAACAACTAAATTCTGCCCGCAAAGTCCAACCCAAGCTCCTAGTTATTGACCATTTCAACTCCCCTCCCCATTCCCACACCAACCTGTCCATCCTCGCCCTATTCTACTGCCAGGATGAGGCCCAACTTAGAGTGCGGGGGCAATACCTCATACCCCACCTTGGTTGTCTACCACCCAATGGCATGAATGTTGAGTTTCCCAATATTATGTAACCTCCTCCCCACTTTTCATTTATTCCCCTCTTCCCCTTTTCCCCCCTCTCATCTTCAGGACCTCCCATTTTTGTCTCCCTTCCTACCACTTTCATCCAACATTGTCCCCTTCCTCCTCGTCCAGTCCACCCATTTCACACACAGGTCCAACGGCCCCCTCCCCCCTCCCAACAATCTTGTTCAGCTGTTGTTCACCTTTGCTTTCTCCTCTAATGGTTCCCATTCTCACCTCCTTTACTTAACTCAATCCAGCTTGTGTTGCCATTTATCTCCTTCCAGTAGCCATCTCTCATCTTCACCTCCCCTTTCCCCACCTCACTCCATCTGTTTATTCCACCCTTTCCTTTGTTCTATCTCCCTTCCTCTGTCATTTACCAGGCATGGTCTTCCAACACCTTTTCATCTCCTCTACCTGGCAGTACCAATCCTCTCATACCCCTGCTCAGATCACCAGTCCCCTCAGGCTCCTGTCTCAACACTCCCCTTCCCCTCTCTATATTAGCTAGCTCTTCTCTCCACTCTCAGTCCTCATGGGACTTTGACCCAAAATATTAGTCATTCAGAATCAGTGTATGTCCTGAAATTTAAGCAGCAGAGTATTTTGCAATAGCTGACCGGTGGTGTAGTGGCATCCACACCAGACTTCAAGGAGAGTGGGCTAGGGTTCGAGTCTGGTCAGCTCCTCGCACGCTTTCCATCTGTGCTGGGTTGAGCATCGAACTAGCAACTCGGCTTCATAAAAAACAGAAAAATGCTAAAGAAATGGTAACATTGCCGCCCACTGTGCCACAAGGTGCAGAGAGGGAAAACAACAAGTACTTTGCAATACACAATAATAAAAATTTTTCATATATATATATATGTATATGTGTGTGTGTTGTTTGTGTGTGTTAAATTAAGTAAGTGGTACAAAAAGAGAGAAATAAAAAGTAAGATCGTATTCATAGGTTCAATGTCCATTCAGAAGGGAAAAAGCTGTTCCTGAATCGGTGAGTGTGTGTCTTAAGGCTCCTGTACCTCCTCCCTAATGGTAGGAATCGCTCCTTGAAGACGTCCTGGACGCTGAGGAGGCTAGTGCCCACGATGGAGCTGACTGAGTTCACAACTTTCTGCAGCTTCTTTCAATCCTGTGCAATGCACCCCACCCCACCCCACCCCCCATACCAGAAGGTGATGCAGCTTGTTAGAATGCTCTCCACGGTACATTTGTAGAAACTTGCAAATGTCTTTGGTGACAAGCTGGCAGGTGATAGATGAGGGGAAGGTGGGTGGGTGGGGAAGGGGTGGGTGCAGATGAGAGACGGCTTCTGGAAGGAGATAAGCAGGAAAACAACCTGCTAGCAGAGCTGCAATCTGGTTAAGTAAAAGAGGTGGGAATAGGAACCATGGGAGAAGGGGGATGGGGGTTGGACATGTGTGAGGTGGAGGAGGAAGCGGACAAAGATGGATGAAGAGAATGGAAAGGGGTACAAAATGGGAGGTCAGGAGGATGAGAAGGAGAGGGGGAAGAGCAGAATAGGGTCGGGGAAGAAGGAGAATAAATGAAGAGTGAGTTACATAATATTGGAAAACTCAATATTTATGTCATTGGGCGGTAGACTACCCAGGTGGAATGTGAGGTATTGCTGACACTTCTCTCCCCTTTCAATATTTCTCTTAGACTGGCTATCTCCTGTTATCCTTTTAACTTCAATTACAGGTTTGTTGTCATTCAACCATACTGGCAAACAAGACATTGCTCCCTCAGACCAAAATGTACAACACAACCCAGTACAGTACACGTAACTGACGCACATAACACATCAGGTAATATTACCACAAATATATTGACATACTGTGTAATCAGGTGTATATACAACACAAGTTAAAAAGTAAACAGTATAACACTATTGGTGCTTCATACATGATGAGACCCTGGATGGTGGCAGGGAGTTCAGTAGTCTTACGGCATGGGGTAATGAAGGTGTTTCCCATCCTAACAGTAAACCTACTAATTCTCACAGCTATCTTGACTACATCTCTTCCCACCCTGTCACTTGTAAAAATGCTATTCTCTTTTCTCAGTTCCTCTCTCTCTGCCATATCTGTTCCTAGTTTGCCCACAAGAAAATCTCAGGGTTGTATACAGTGACATATATGTACTTTGATAATAAATTTACTCTGAACTTTGAACTTCCTATTCCAGAATATCCTTCTTCAAAGAATAGGGTTTCCCTTCCATCACCATCAATGCTGCCCTCACGCACATCTCTTCCATTTTCTGCACACATCCCTTCATCCCATCTGTCTGCCGCCATAACAGGGATAGGGTTCTCCTTGTCCTTACCTACAATGCCATGAGCCTCCGTGTCCAGCAAATCATTCTTCATAACTTCTGTCATGGAGAATGGGATCATACCACGAAGCATATCTTTGCCCCCACCCTGATCCCCACTCTCAGATTTCTGCAGGGATCACTCTCTACCGGACTCCCTTGTCCACTCATGCCTCCCCACTGATCTCCCACCTGGCACATGAAAGTGGGATGTGCTAGACCTGCCCCAACACCTCCACCCTCGCCACCCTGAGTGATGGGGTCCTTAATGATGGATGCCGTCCTTTTGAGGCATCGTTTTTTGAAGGTGTCCTCGATGCTGGTGAGGCTAGTGCCATGATGGAGCTAACTGATTCTACAAATTCCTGCAGCTTTTTCCGGTCCTGTGGAGTGGCCCCTCCATACCAGCTAGTGATGCAACCAGTTAGAATGTTCTCGGTGGTACATCTGTGTAAATTTGCAAGAGTCTTAGGTGACATGCCAAATCTCCTCAAAGTCCTAATGAAATATAGCTATTGTTGTACGTTCTTTGTAATTGCATCAATATGTTGGGCCCAGAATGGATCTTCTGACATGTTGACATCCAGGAATTTGAAACTGCTCACCCTTTCCATTGCTGATCCCTCAATGAGGACGGGTGTGTGATCCCTTCCTGAAATCCACAATTCATTTCTTGATCTTACTATTGTTGAGTGCAAGGTTGTTGCAACACCACTCAACCAGCTGATCTATCTCATTCCTGTACGCCACCTCATCAACATCTGAAATTCTGCCAACAATAAACACAAGAGATTCTACAGATGCTGGAAATTCAGAGCAACAGATACAAAATGCTGGGGGAACTCAGCAGGTCAGGCAGCATCTACAGAAATAAATAAACAGTCAACATTTTGAGATGAGACTCTTCTTCGGGACTAGAATGCTAGAATGGAAGATAGAAAGATGCCAGAACAAAAAGGGGGGTGGGGTGGGGAAAGAGGCTAGTTGGAAGGCGACAGGTGAAGCCAGGTGGGTGGGAAAGGTAAAGGGCTCGAGAGGAAGAAATCTGATCAGAGAGGTGAGTGAATCATGGGAGAAAGGGAAGAATAAGGTGCACCAGAGGGAGGTGGTAGGCAGGTGACAAGAAGAATTAAAAGACCAGAGTGGGAAATAGAAGAAAAGGGGGAGCGAGAAAAAAATTACCAGAAGGAGTAATCGATGTTGAAGTTGAAGACTATCTAGATGGAATATGAGGTGTTTGTTTGTTTATTTATTTGTTTGTTTGTTTATTTATTGAGACACAGTGCAGAAAAGGCCCTTCAGGCACTTCGAGCCACGCTGCCCAACAATCCCCCAATTTAATCCTAGCATGATCAGGGAACAATTTATGATGACCAATTAACCTAGCAACTGGTCTGTCTTTGAAGGAAACCGGAGCACCCGGAGGAAACCCACACGGTCATGGGGAGAATGTACAAACCCTTTACAGGCAGCAGCAGGAACTGAACCCAGATCGCCTGCACGACAAAGCATTGTGCGAGCCACTTTGCTACCGTGCCGCTGCCACGTTGCTCCTCTGCCCTGAGAATGGCCTAATCACGGCAACAGAAGAGGCCATGTCGGAATGGGAATGGGGATAGAAATTAAAATGGTTGGCCACTATGAAATTTCACTTTTGGTAGATGGAGTGGAGGTGCTTGACAAAATGGACCCCAATTTACGTCAGGTCTCACCAATATAGAGGAGGCTGTATTGTGAGCACTGGATACAATAGACGACCTCAACAGGTATCCGCCAACATTAGTTCTGTAACCCGCAAATTTATAGACGGCATTTGGGCTGGGCTTGGCTACACAGTTGTGGGTGTAGAGAGAGTAGAGCAATGGGCTAAACACACATCTTTGAGGTGCACCAGTGTTGATTGTCAGTGAGGAGGAGGTTATTTCCGATCCACACTGTGCTCACCTGATGAGGAGGTACAGAGGTCCAAATGTTTGAGCTTGTTACTAGAACTGAGAGTATGACCGTGTTGACCACTGAGCTGGAATCAACACACATCAGCCAGACATGGGTATTGCTATTGTCCAGGTCATCCAAGGCCAAGTGAGGAACCAGTGAGATTGCATCCACTGTAGACCTATTGTGGTGACATGCAGATTACAGCAGGTCCAGGTCCTTGCTTAGGCAGGAGCTGATTCTGGCCATTACCAGCCTCTCAAAGCAGTTTTTCACTGAACTGGGCAACTGGGCAATAGTCTTTGAGGCAGCTCACCCCACTCTTCTTGGGCACTGGTATGAATGTCATCCTTTTGAAGCCGTTGAGAATGTCCGACTGCAGCACTGAAAGATTGAAGATGTCCTTGAACACTCCCACTGGCTGGTTGGCACAGGTTTCCAGTGCCCTACCAGGTACACCATCAGGGCCTGATGCCTTGTGAAGGTTCACCCTCTGGAGAAGTGTTCTGGCATCGGCCTCTGAGACAGATCACAGGATCACCCGATGCAGCAGGGATTTGCACAGGCATGGTTTTACTCTCCCATTCAAAGTGTGCATGAAAGGCATTGAGCTCATTTGGGAGTGAAGCATCGCAGACGTTCATCATGCTAGATTTTGGCTTGTAGGAAGTAATGGCCTGCAAACCTGCCAGAGTTGATATGCGTCTAATTCTCTCTCCAACTTAAATCAGCGTTGTTTTTTTGCTTTTAAAATAGCCTTCCATAGATAGCCTTCTTGTATAGTTCTGGATCACTGATCTTGAATACCACACAACAAGCCATCAGCAGACTATGAATCTCCTGGTTCAACCACCGTTTTTGGCTCAGGTTTGGTTTGCTCTCGAAGGTGCACACTCATACACACAGGTCTTGATGAAGTCGGAGACAACTGTGGCGTATTCATTCGTATTCAAAGATAAATTCCTGAATATTGTCCAGTCCATCAACTCAAAGCAGTCCTGTCAGTGCTCCGTGATCTCCCTCGACCATACCTTCTCTAGACTCTGTCTATACGCTGGGAGCAGAAGTGCAACCAGGTGATCGGACTTTCGGGTGTGGGATGGCATGGTAAGCATTTTTGATGGTGGTGTAACAGTGGTCAAGTGTGTTGCCTCCTCTGGTTCCACAGGTAGTATGTTAGTGATAGTTGTTCAGAGACTTCCTCAAAATGGCCTGGTTGAAATCTCCCTCACGGATAGGGAAGGCATCTGGGTGTGCTGTTTTGTGACTGCTGATCACGTTGTCCAGAGGTGAAATGTACACCGCTACCAGGGTGATAGATGGTGGGGGAGGGGGTGATGCTTTTGCTGCTGCTTGTGTGTGGAAGGGAGGAGAGCGTCTGTGAGGTTCCTGTCCTTCATTCTTTGGGTTTTTTCTTCTGTTTTGTGGATGTCTGCAAAGAGTAAGAATTTCAGGTTGTATACTGTGTACATTCTGATATATTAAACTGGACCATTGAGAGAAACTCCCCCAGCAGATAAAACGGATGCTAGAATGGTTCAGGTCAGGTGAGCAGGATTGAGACAGAACCGCCATATCTATGCACCATGATGAGTTAATCAAAAAGCATACTCCACCTCCTTTACCTTTAACAGACTCAGTTGTCCTGTCTTTGCGGAGAATGATGAAGCTCTCTCACATTGCATCTGAAATGGTGGGGGTGAGCCATGTCTCCCAGTACTCCAGTACTCCAATCTTGCTCTAAAGTCTTCAATCTTATTTTGCAAAGCCGGTACATTCACCAGCAAGACAGTTGAGAGTAGGGTTCTATGACCTCTGCATTTCAATTGTACCTCCAGACCAGTTCATTTTCCACGATTCCATTTTCTTAAAGGGAAACTGCACTTGTGAACCAAGTCTGCAGTCCGGGATCCACTGTCTTTGAGGGTTGATAGATTTTTTAAAATTCGTATGACAATGTTGCTTAGGGAAATACCCATGGCTGTGACTGTGAATTTCAGCTGCAGTAGTCCTAAATAGGAATACTTAAAGACTCCCTTCAGAGCTGCATGCAAAGAGTCGCCATTTCTCAGCGTCATCTTGCATCACTCATCTTGACGGGGTGGGGAGAGGCATTTTACAGGGTCTGAGCAGCCTGGGATTTCACATGCAGGCATCACTGAAAATGGCCGGAACTCAAAGAGAATATATGTGGGGTCTTAGGACTAATATGTGGGGGTATCGGGTACAAAGACAGAGAAGCTGTCATTAAGCCCTGGTTTGGCCAAGAATAACATTTCTTGATGGCATGCAGAGGAGAAAGATCCCAGCAATGAGGGATTTTAGCTGTAAGATTAGACTAAGATACAGAAGACCATAAGACACAAGAACAGAATTAGGCCATTTGGCCCATCAAATCTGCTCTGCCATTTCATCATGGCTGATCCATTTCCCTCTCAACCCCATTCTCCTGCCTTCTCCCCATGTCATTTTATGCCCTGACCAATCAAAAATCTATCAACCTCTGCCTTAAATATTCCCAGTGACTTGGCCTCTACAGCCACCTGTTGCAACGAAATCCACAGATTCCCCGTGCTCTGGCTAAAGAAATTCCTCCTCATCTCTGTTCTAAATGGACGTCCCTTTACTCTGAGGCTGTGTCCTCTGTTCCTCGACTCCCCCACCATAGGAAACATCCTCTTTAGATCCACTCTACTGAGGCCTTTCAACATTCGACAGTTATCAATGAGATCCCCTCTCATTCTTCTGAACTCCAGCGAGTTGGGGCCCAGAGCCAACAAACACTCTTCATAAGACAAGCCTTTCAATCCCGGAATCATTTTTGTGAACCTCTTTTGAACCCTCTCCAATGTCAGCACATCCTTTCGTAGGTAAGGGGCCCAAATCTGCTGACAATACTCCAAGTGAGGCCTCACCAGTACCTTATAAAGCCTCAGCATTACATCATTGCTTTTATATTCCAGCCCTCTCAAAATGAATGCTAATATTCTGTTTGTCTTCCTCACCACTGACTCAAACTGCAAATTAACCTTTAGTTATGCTCCTAATGGCAAAGCGCTTTAAGGGAAGATTTGATCGATTTGTCAGTGGTTCTGGCAGAAGATTAGACGAGGGAATGCAATTTCTGTCAGCTGATGTTACAAGGACCTAGTGCAGGTTTGAGGCTACAGGCTAGAGATACCGGTTGTGTGAAGACGAACTGCTTACACAGTAAGTGGTGCTGATCTGGAACTGTCTGTGGACAAAAGTGCTAGAAGTGGAAACAATCAAACCTTTCTAAAGGAAATTGAATGAGTCTACGAAAGAAAGAGGCTATGGGCCACAATTAGGTAGAAAGGCATTGCCTTCCAGGAAGTGTGACCCACATTGGGTATAAATGGTTTCTCCTGGAAGGTGCTGACAACACATCGGAGAGTTTCAACAAAAGCAGCTTCTGCTCAGTGCAAAGGGGAGCAATTTAGGAAGTTCTAATATTAGTCCTCTCATTCCAGAATGTAGTTAGGAGCTGCTGTTACAGTTTCTTCAACTTGTAGTTCTACTTTCACCCTGCATCAGTGGTAAACAAAGTTATTTTCCAGTGGCAGTGCTTGGTAAATGGCCAGCTTGATCTGTTTATTTGTTAAGTACCATTACCTGAATAAGAAATTGAGATGGCAAGTGACCTTAGATGAGTACACCCATGGAGTGATACAGCATGGAAATGGCCTTCCGCCCAACTGGTCCAGCAAACTAATCCCATTTGCCATGCTAAGGAGAGAACTTAACATAGAACGTAGAACATAGAACAGTACAGTACAGTACAGGTCTATTGGCCCATGATGTTGTGCCAGCCTTTTAACCTACTCTAAGATCAATATAATCCTTTCCTCTCACATAGCCTTCCATTATTCTGTCATCCATCTGCTTACCTAAGAGTTTTGTAAATGCGCACAATGTATCTGGACGTTCCACACACCCACCACTCTCTGTGTAAAGAATTTACCTCTGGAAAATTTAATTCTGCTCCTATGTCTCGTGGTCTTATCGTCTTGTGTACATCCCCCTTATACTTTCTTCTGATCACCTTAAAATATTGCCATTTCCGTCCTGGAAAAGAGTCCCTGGCTGTCCATTTGATCTATGCCACTTACCATCTTGTACATCTCTATCAAGTCATCCTTCTTCACTCAAAAGACCTAACATGCTCAGCCTATCCTCATAAGGTGTGTTCTCTAGTCCAGGCAGTGTCATGGTCAATCTTCTCTGCACCACCTCTAAATCTTCTACATTCTTCCCGTAATGAGGTACCCAGAACTAAACACAATATTACAAGTGTGGTCAAACCAGGATTTTATAGGGCTGCAACTTTACCTCATGGCTATTGAACTCAATCCCCTGACACATCGTACATCTTCTTAACAACCCTATTAACTTGAGCAGCAACTTTGAGTGATCTATGAACGTAGCCCCTGAAGATCCTTATGTTCCTCCACACTGCCAAGAATCCTGCCATTAGCCCTATGTTCTGCCTTCATATTTGACCTTCCAAAATGAATTGCTTCATACTTTTCCAAGTTTGAACTCCATCTGCCATTTCTCAGCCCTGCATTCTGTCAATGTCCCATTGTAAACTACAACCTTCTAAACTATCCACAACATCACGAACATTCATGTCATCTGAAAACTTACTAGCCCTCCCTTCCAAGTCATTTATAAAGATCGCTAAGAGCAAAGGTCACAGAACACATCCCTGTGGAACACATCTGGTCACTGACCTCCAGGCAGAATATGCTCCATCTACAACCATCCTCCGACTTCTATGAGTATGCCAACTCTGTATCCACACAGCTAAGTTTCCTGGATCCCACGCCTCCTGACTTTCTGAATGAGCCTACCATGTGGAACCTTATCAAACGCATTACTAAAATCCAATTACACCACATCCACTCTCTTCCTTCAGCCATATGTTCTGTCACACCCTCAAAGAATTCAGTCAGGCTCATGAGGCACAAAGCTATGCTGGCTATCCTTAATCAAACTTCTCCAAATGCTCATAATTCTTTTCTTTAAGAAGCCTATCTAATAATTTGCCCACCACTGAGGAAAGACACGCTGGTCCATAAATCCCAGGGATTTTCCTGCTCCAGTTCTTGATCAAAGGAGTAACATTTGCCACCCTCCAATCATCTGTACTACACCTTTGGCCAGATAGGTTGCTTTCTATGGTGTACTGATAAAAATTGGTGAGGGTCAAAATGTGCATGGCAAATTTCTTTAGCCTCCTGATGAAGTAGAGGCATTGGTAAGCTTCCTTTGCTGTGATGTCTACATAATTGGACTAGGACAGGCTATTGTTGATGTCCATGCTTAGACAATGGTTCCACCTCTGGGACCACCGCTTTTGTTACTTTACATTCTGAACATGGATGTGCTGATGAAATGTGAAAATTTGCAGCCAATGCCAAACCTGAGACTGTGCTTGTTCCTCAGAATGGACAGACACATGGCAGAACAAGGGTGAAATGATACATCTGGCAATTCAAATGAAGAGAGACAATATAGTAAATAGTACTGTAGGGACTGATGTGTGTGTGTGTAGTGGGATCTCTCGAGGGATTTTGGTATCTGACCTTCAGACCTATTTGTTTTGCACCTGTTGTATCGAATTGCACATTGAATTATACCAGTTATTATTAATTCAGCAGAGGCAGTGTTGTGTTCAATGGTCGATGTGCTAATTGGCTATCCAGCCCTGTTGTAAACTCAGCGAGCATGGTTTTAATGGATGTAATGATGATGGGAAGAAACTTAAACCCACTTATTTCAGCAGCTGCACACCTACTTTCACAAGTAGATTTCAATCCCATCTACCATAAAGACAAATACTCCCCCACAGGTACTCACAGACAGATGACTTCCTACAACCCACAGCTTTGTGTGCAGGATGCAGCAACAAATTTACAATGGCCCAAAACATCCTTCAGACAAAGAATTCATTCAAAGTTCAAAGTAAATTTATTATCAAAGTATGAATATGTATACTACCTGGAGATTCATTTTCCTTCGGGTATTTACAGTAAAATAAAGAAATCCAATAGAATTTATGAAATACTATAATACTAAACAAAGACTGACAAACAACCAATTTGCAAAAGGAGACAAAGTGATACTGAGAATGAGTGGCATAGAGTCCTTGACAGTGAGTCAGATGGAATTTAATGCAGAGAAGTGTGAGGTGCTGCACTTTGGGAGGACAAACCGGGTTAGGAATAACATGGTGAGTGGGAGGACACAGAGGAGTGCAGTGTTGCTGGGATGAGGCAGAATAGTTCGCCATGGACGAGACGAACTGAAGAGATAGCTTCTGTGCCGTAGTGTTTTACGACTCTATAACACTGGTTAGACATATTTACAATACTGGCTGCCGTTCCTGTCACCACATTAAAAATGTGATGCGCTGGAGTGAGTGCCGAGGAGCTTCACCAGGACGATGCCTGGATTAGAGGAAGTTTGTTATGCGGAGACTGGACTCTTTTTCACAGGAGTCTGTAAGGTTATTTCAAAGAAATATGTAAAATTATAAGAGACAGAGAGAGAGGAGATAGTCCAAATCTTTATTCTGTGGTACAGGTATCAAAAAACAGGAGGGCATTGGTTTAATGTGAGAGGGAGGACATTTAAGACAATAAGACCTCGGAGCAGAATTAAGCCATTTGGCACATCGGTTCTGCTCTGCCATTTCATCATGGTTGATCCACTTTCCCTCTTAGCCCCAATCTCCTGCCTTCTTCCTATATCTCTTCAGGCCACATCTGGCAATGAATTCCACGGATTCACCATTCTCTAGCTAAAGAAGTTCCTCCTCATTTCCATTCTAAAAGGATATCCCGCTATTCTGAGGCTGTGTCCTCTGGTCTTAGACTCCCCCACCAGAGGAAACATCCTCTGCACAGCCACTCTATCGAGGCGTTTCAACATTCGATAGCTTTCAATGAGATCACCCCTCTTTCTTCTGATTTCCAGTGAGAAGAAGCCCAGAGCCATCAAACACTCCTCATATGACAAATCTTTCAATCTCAGAATCATTTTCATAAACAACATTTAAAGGCTATTGGAGGACAACTTGTTTTACACACGATATCTGGAACTCACTGTCAGAAGAGCTGATGGAATCTGGTGCAACCACTACATGTAAAGAACATTTTGACAGACACTTAAATAGGGAAAGCAAAGGAGATTCTGTGGATGTGAAAGAGAATGTCAGATGGGAGTCTTTTTTTTTCTCACTTAACTCTTGAGAGAATAGGGGTTATGTCTACAGGGCCAGTGTTCTGGGTGTCTGATGTGGGATTTCCAGAATACCAGCCTCCCCGATTACCACATCTGCACCAGGTGCATCGAGATACAGCTCCTTAGAGACTGTGTTAAGGAACTGGAGCTCTAAAAAGGTGCACGGATGGTAGTTTGCCTCCCAGGTGCCAGGGTCCGTAATGTTCCTGAACACATCCACAACATCCAGAAACGGGAGGATCAGCAGCCAGAAGTCGTGGTACACGTTGGTACCAACGACATAGGTAGAAAAAGGGAGGAGGTCCTGGGAACAGAATACAGGGAGTTAGGAAGGAAGCTGAGAAGCAGGACCTCAGGGGTAGTAATCTCAGGATTGCTGCCTGTGCCACACGACAGTGAGGATAAGAATAGAATGAGGTGGCAAATAAATGCGTGGCTGAAGAATTGGAGAAGGGGACAGGAATTCAGATTTCTGGTAATTGGGACCTCTTCTGGGGAAGGTGGGAACTGTCAAAAGGGACGGAATACACTTGAATCCGAGGGGGACCTACAGTATATTCTTAAGGGCAGGTTTACAAGAGCTGTTGGGAGTGGTATAAACTAATATGGCAGGGAGATGGGAACCAGTATGATAGAGCTGAGGATGAGCCAGCAGGCTTAAAAGTAGATGATGGATGTAACATTAACGTAAGCAAGGACTAGCCAATGATTGGGTACAAATGCGGACAGAGCAAAGAGTTAAATTGTACCACAGAGGCAAAATTCAAAAGGGCGAATAAGGTAAACGAACTATGTCGTGGGCATCCCTGAGTCGTGGCTGAAGGAAAGCCATCGTTGGAGTTTAGCATCAAAGGATATACTTGGTATCGAAAGGACAGGCAGGAAGGCATAGGCAGTGGTGTGGCTCTATTGGTAAGAGATGGAATTACATCTTGAGAAGAGGTAAAACAGGGTCAGAGGATGTTGACTCTTTGTGGGTGGAGTTAAGAAACTGCAAGGATAAAAAAACTATTATGGGAATCATATATAGGCCTCCAAATAGTAGTCAAGATGTGGGATTGAGATCACAAAGGAAGCTGGAAAAGGCATGTAATAAAGGTAATGTCACAATTGCAATAGGGGACTTCAAATTGCAGGGGCTTTGGGAAAATCAGGTTGGTGCTGGATCGCAAGGGAGTTTATTGAATGCCTAGGAGATAGCTTTTTAGAGCAGCTTATGCTTGAGCCAACTCAGGAAAAGGCTCTTAGATTGGGTATTGTGTAATAACCTAGATCATATTAGGGAGCTTAACGTAAAGGAACTCTTAGAAGGCAGTGAGCATAATATGATTGAATTCATACTGCAGTTTGAGAAGGAGAAGCACAACTCACATGGGTCAGTATCACAATAGAATAAAGGGAACTGCAGGGCATGAGAGAGGAGTCTGCCCAGGTGAATTGGAGGAGGATACTGGTGGGGATGACAGCAGAGCAGAAATGGCTGAAGTTTCTGGGAATAGTTCACAAGGCACAGGATAGGTATGTCCCACAGAAGGAGTTCCCAAATGGCAGGGGTAGGTAACCATGGCTGACAAAGTAAGTTAATGATGCATAAAAGCCAAGGAAAGGGCATATAAGGTAGTAAAAGTGAGTGGGAAGTTGGGTGATTGGGAAGCTTTTAAAATCCAACAAAACACAACTAAAAAAGCTATAAAAACAGAAAAGATGAAATATGAGGGAATCTAGCCAATAATATAAAGCAGGACACTAAAAGTTTTTTCAGTTATATGAAGAGTAAAGAGAGTTGATATTGGATCACTGGAAAATGATGCTGCTGAGGTAGTAATGGGGGACAAAGAAATGGCAGGTGAACTTAATGGGTACTTTGCATCAGTCTTCACTGTGGAAGACACTAGCAGTGTGCCAGAGGTTCATGAGTGTCAGGGAGCAGGAGTGAGTGCCATTGCTATTACCAAGGAAAAAGTGCTAGGCAAACTCAGAGGTCTTAAGGTGGATAAGTCACCTGAACCAGATGGACTACATCTCAGAGTCCTGAGAGAGGCTTCTGAAGAGATAACAGATAAATTGGTCATAAATTTTCAAGAATTACTTGATTCTGGTGTGGTCCAGGAAGACTGGAAGATTGCAAATCTCATTCCACTCTTTAAGAAGGGAGGAAGGCAAAAGAAAGGAAATTATAGGCCAGTTAGCCTAACCTTAGCGGTTGGGAAAGTGTTGGAGACTACTATTAAGGATGAGGTTTCAGGGTACTTGGAGACTAATGATAAAATAAGTCAAAGTCAGCATGGTTTCTGTTAAGGGAAATCTTGCCTGACAAATCTGTTAGAGTTCTTCAAGGAAGTAACAAGCAGGGTGTTACTTAAGAACATAAGAAATAGGAGCAGGAGTAGGACATCAAGCCTGCTCCGCCGTTCAATAAGGTCATGGCCGATCTGGCCATGGATTCATCTCTACCCACCTGCCTTTTCCCCATAACCCATAATTCTCCTACTCTGCAAAAATATATCCAACCTTGTCTTAATTATATTTACTGAGGTAGCCTCCACTGCTGGGAATAAAGGGATCCTATTCTGGCTGGCTGCCAGTTACCAGTGGAGTTCCATAGGGGTCGGTGTTGGTACCGTGACTTTTTACGATGTACATCAATGATTTGGACTACGGTATTAAGGGATCTGTGGCTAAATTTGCCGATAATATGGAGATAGATGGAAGAGCGGACAGTGTTGAGGAAACAGAGAGCCTGCAGAGAGACTTAGATAGTTTAGGGGAATGGGCAAAGAAGTGGTAGATAAAATACAATGTTGGAAAGTGTATGGTCATGCACTTTGGTGGAAGAAATAAATGGGCAGACTATTATTTAAATGAAGAGAGAATTCAAAATGCAGAGATGCAAAGGAACTTGAGAGTCCTTGTGCAGGATAGCCTAAAGGTTAACCCCCAGGTTGAGTCGGATGTGAAGAAGCCGAATGCAATGTTGGCATTCATTTCTAGAGGTATGGAATATAAGAGCCGGGATGTGATGTTGAGGCTCTATAAGGACCACACTTGGGGTATTGTGTGCAGTTTTGGGCTCCTTATTTTAGAAAGGATATACTGACATTGGAGAGGGTTTAGAGAAGATTCATGAGAATGATTCGAGGAATGAGAGGGTTACCGTATGAAGAACGTCTGGCAGCTCTTGGGCTGTATTCCCTGGAGTTCAGGAGAATGAGGGGGGATCTCATAGAAACATTCCAAGTGTTAAAAGGCCTGAACAGATCAGATATGGCAAAGTTATTTCCCATGGTAGGGGATTCTAGGACAAGAGGGCACGACTTCAGGATTGAAGGACGTCCTTTTAGAACTGAGATGTGGAGAAATTACTTTAGTCAGAGGGTGGTAAATCTGTGGAATTTGTTGCTACAAGCAGCTGTGGAGACCAGGTCATTGGGTGTATTTATGCTTCATTGGGTAGAGAATTCCACAGATTCACCACTCTCTGGGAAAAACAGTTCCTCATCTCCATCCTAAATCTACTCCCCAAATGTTGAGGCTATGTTCCCTAGTTCTAGTCTCACCTACCAGTGGAAACAACTTTCCTGTCTGTATCTTATCTACCCCTTTCATAATTTTATATGTTTCTGTAAGATCTCCTCACATTCTTCTGAACTCTAGCGAGTATAGTCCCAGGCGACTCAATCTCTCCTCATTTCTGGAATCAACCTGGTAAACCTCCTCTGCACCGCCTCCAAAGCCAGTACATCCTCAAGTAAGGAGACCAGAACTGCAGGCAGTACTCCAGGTGCAGCCTCACCAGTACCCTGTACAGTTGCAGCATAACCTCCCTGCTCTTCAATTCAATTCCTCTAGTAATGAAGGCCAACATTCCATTCGCCTTCTTGATAGCCTGCTGCACCTGCAAACCAACCTTTTGTGATTCATGCACAAGCACTCCCAAGTCCCTCTTCACAACAGCATGCTGCAATTGTTTACTATTTAAATAATAATCTGCTCTTTCATTTTTCCTTCCAAAGTGGATGACCTCGCATTTACCAACATTGTATTCCATCTTTGCCCACTCACTTAACCTATCTATATATTTCTGCAGACTCTCCACCTCCTCTGCACAATTTGCATTTCCACTCAAATTATATCATCAGCAAACTTAGATACATTACACTCGGCCCCCTCTCCCAGATCGTTAATGTATATCGTGAACAGCTGCGGGCCCAGCACCGACCCCTGCGGCACACCGCTCACCACTGATTGCCAACCAGAGTAACACCCATGTATCCCAATTCTCTGCTTTCTATTGGTTAGCCAATCCTCTATCCATGTGAATACATCACCCCTAACTCTATGTATCCTTATCTTACGGATAAGTCTTTTATGCAGCACCTTATCAATGCCTTCTGGAAATGAAAGTGAATAATGTCTATCTGTTCCCCTCTATCCACTGTGCTTGTTATATCCTCAAAGATCTTCAGTAAGTTTGTCAAACAGGGCTTGCCTTTGCTGAATCCATTTCTTTATAGATGCCTCGCTATTTCTTCTTTAATGATAGCTTCCAGCATTTTCCCATCTACAGATGTTAAACTAACTGGCCAATAGTTACCTGCCTTTTGCCTACATCCTTTTTTGAACAGTGGCGTGATATTCGCCATCTTCCAATCTGCCGGGACCTGCCCAGAGCCCAGCGAATTTTGGTAAATTATCACCAAATCCTCTACTATAACTTCTGCCATTTCTTTCAGTACCCTGGGATGCATTCCATCAGGACCAGGGGACGGATTTATCTTCAGGCCCACAGATTTGCTCAGCACTACCTCTTTAGTGATAGCTATCGTATCAAAGTCCTCACGGGCCATTGTATCCATAACATCTCCCTTTGGCATGTTAGATGTGTCCTCCACTGTGAAGACCGACACAAAATATTGTCATTCAAAGCTTCTGCCATTTCCTCGTTACCCAATATCGATTCCCCCCTCTCATCTTCCTGGGGACCTACATTCACTTTAGTCACCCTTTTCCGCATTATATAATTATAAAAACTTTTACTATCCATTTTCATATTTTGTGCCAGTTTATTTTCATAATCTATCTTCCCTTTCTTTATTGCTCGCTTAGTGGTACTTTGTTGCTTTTTAAATTTTTCCCAGTCTTCTGGTTTCCTACTACTCTTGACACAAGCTTCTAGTTCGATGCCTTCTTTTATTTCCTTAGTTATCCAAGGCTGGCTCTCCCCATCCTTACTGTCCTTGCTTTTAACTGGAATATACTTTTGGTAAGCACCGTGAAAAATCTTTTTGAAAGTCTTCCAGTGTTTCTCATCTGTCCCACCATATAGCCTGTGTTCCCAGTCTACACTAGCCAAATCCTTCCTCATCCCATTGTAGTCTCCATTGTTTAGGCATAATAACTGGTTTTAGATCAAACTATTGCACCCACCATTTGTATGAGAAATTCAATCATACTGTGATAATTCTTTCCAAGAGGGTCCCTAACTAGAAAATCACTAATTTTACCTGTCTCATTGCACAAGACCAGATCTAAGATAGCACTTTCCCTTGTAGGTTCAGTAACATGCTGTTCAAGAAAGCCATCATGGATGCATTCTATGAAGTCCTCTTCAAGATTGCCTACCCAATCTATGTGCAAGTTAAAGTCCCCCATGCTAACTGCTGTTCCATTCTTCCATGTCTCAGATATTTCTCTGTTTATTGCCTGTGCCACTGTAATGTTATTATTCGGTGGCCAATTGACAACTCCCACCAGTGATTTTTTTCCCTTTACTATTCCTATTCTCTACCCAGATGGATTCAACATTCTATTCCTTCCATCTTATATCGTCTCTCACTATCACCTTGATCTCATCTTTAGTTAAGAGTGCTACCCACCTCCCTTACCTTCCTGCCTATCCTTCTGTATTACCTGATATCCTTGGATATTTAATTTCCAATCCTCTCCATGCTGCAACCACATCTCAGTAATGACCATCAAATCATACCTCTTGCAGAGGGAGGTACAGAGGCCCAGGTTCTGGAGCTTTTCCATCAGAATGTAGAAATGATGTGTTACGTACCCCGTAACTGGGTTGCCAAACCAGCAGAAATGGATCACTCAGTTGGAGTCTGGATTACTGGAACTAAGAAAGTTTTATTAAAGAAATAAGCAACACAGTACTCTAATCAAAAGGATAATAAATGCAACAGTTCAGTAATGATAAATACACATGTACACAGAACTAGGATAACAGGATCAATCAAGCTCTATCATCGTCCAGGGGTAAATGGCCAGTTTCAAAGTGACGCAAAGTTCAGTTCAGTTCACAGTAATCACTGCAGTGGCGATGGACGGGGGAGGGGGGCGGGGGGAAGGAGAGAGAGAGCAAAAGCGAATGAATATTCAAACGGCTTCCACACAGACCTTCGATATTCTTCGCAGTCAGCTTTCGGGCGAGCCCTTTGTAATGTCTTCTGAGGTCACCGACTGCGACCCCTCCGTTTCAGATACGATCTTTCCTCTGCAGTGAACCCGGCACCCAGGCAAGGGCGGACACACACCAGGTTCCCACCGATCGTACCTCTCCACCCTGTGCGTCTATGGCTTGGTCCCGCGACCAACCCTCCAAAACTCCCACCGACTTGTGGGAGGCGCACCGCTTCCAGGGTCTCATTACCTCGTGGTGTCGTGTGTGTCTTGCCTTAGCGAACCTGTCCCTTTTTATCCCCCTGCTGGGGTATCGCCTGTCCATCACTTCAAACAGTTCAGGGTTCAAAGAGGAGCCAATCTTGACAGCTCTCAGACCGTGTCTCCTTCCATTAAACTCCCCCGTCCCTTCATTAACATCTCCAAATGCTGCTCCATTGTTTTCCTTATCTCTCTCTCTCCTGAAGACAGGTGGCAGACCAACTGCTGATCCCACTGGTGCCAGCACAGGACAGTTAACATCTTAGTCTATGTGTACTTTCGTCACACCCCTTACCTTTAAGGATTTTTACCAGGGTAAAAATTACAAACATGAATACATTATTTGATACACACAAATATACATCTTCATCAGCTATTTGGCTAATACAGCGAATTTTAAGTTGTCAACACCTGACAGACAGTCAGCAATCACATTTTCTGTTCCTTTTATATGTGTTATTAATAATCCCTTAAACCAGGCTCCAATTTAGCAAACTTCATAGTGGCCAAAAACACTGATGAATTGCGATCAATGTAACCTCTCATTGGGTTTCGTCCCGGACCACAATAACAAGGGTCGTCCCATTCCGACTTAGTTTTCTCTCACAAGGGCTTAGTAGGAGGGGGAGGGGAAGTAACTGCAGAGTTATTGCAAAACTTCCTACAGTACCCCACCATCTCCAAGAGCCTTCTGAGGGTCCTCTTGTCTGTCAGGGTTGGGAGGTCAGCGATAGCCTGCACTTTAGCTTGCATCGCTGCCAGCTGACCCTGCGTCACCACAATTCCCAGATAAGTGACCTTCGTGTGGCCGAACTCATTTTTTTCAAGGTTCACTATCAAGCTGGCTTCAGACACTATTACATCACCAAGATACACCTCTGTGTTCGTCAGCCCTTTCGTCACTGAATTACTCATTCTATAGGGCTGCTGCTCACTAGGCTGACCTAGCGTGTCAGACACCACCCAACGTCCCAGTTCTTTGTATCGCCTCGGGACAATCAAACACACGTGTGCGAGCCGTTTAATTACTTCTCCTAAGGAGTCGCTTTGTTTGGGGATTAAGGGAGAGACCTTATCAGCAGAGCTGGCCAGAACAATAGCCTTCTCCCATCTGGGCGATACCATACTCATCTTTTCAAAATGTTTTTTTTCTCTTATCAGGGGGACCGAGCTTCACTGATTTCCGCGCTAACACCGATTAGGTTTGTTAGTATATCAAAAGCCTGTGACCGTCTCAGTTCGCGTTGGCCATAATCAATAACATCCTTCCTCCGGTGCAGCCGGTAAACCTCTTTCATGATTCCACCAACTGTTTCCTCCAGCACCTCAAAATGTCCACCGAGGGGTACCTTGTGGGCCAGGTTAAAAATCTCATCCCCATAACTCTTTTGCACCACCCCCCACTCCTCATCTGCGGGTACTGTACTTGGTCTCCCTTTCTTCCTTAGCACTTCCTCCTCCACACAATAGCCTACTGGTTCCCTTGTTAATTCTGCGTCAGAGAGAGCTGTCTCCGCCAAAACCATCAGCCCCTCGTCTCGCTCCTGCGCCTGCACAAATTCCTCCCTGGCTAATGCTAAGCCTCTCTCAGCTCCCTCACCACCTCTTGTTTCGCTGCACTCCTTCTTTTCACTTTCTACCTCCTCCTCGTACGTCTCAGCTAAATTTACTTCGGCAGTCCCGGGATGAACCTGTGAGTCCCTAGGCGGGGCCTCAATGCTGGCAGGCTGACCTGTCAATCTCACGGCTGGGAACACGATTCCCCCGGCGAGGTCATTACCGAGCAAGACTTCCACGCCTTTCATCGGTAATTCGGGCCTCACCCCGATCGTGACTAGTCCAGAGACCAAGTTGCTTTGTAGGTGTATCTGGTGCAAAGGGACTGACTCTGTCCCTTCCCCAACACCTTTGACCTCTACCTCCCCAGTCTGGGTCTCTGAGCTAAACTCTAATACACTCTTCAGTATCAGTGACTGACACGCTCCCGTGTCTCTCCAGATCCGCACTGGAACTGGTTTTAACCCCTCCTTCACCGACACCAATCCGGCCGAGATAAACCTCTCGCGCCCTTCCTGAACTTTGGCAGACCTTTCCTCTCCTAGCGGTTCGTTCACCAGCTCAATACAGCTAGTCGAAATCGCCGTTTTTCCTTTCCCCGTCTCCTTCTTTGGGGCAAAGCACCTGGACGCAAAGTGTCCGACTTTCCCACAATTATAACAGACGACCCCGGGAGACTTCCTACCAGACTGCTCCCGGTCTACCTTATCCTTCTCACTAGTCCCCGGCTTATTTTCTGACTTTTCTGGCGGACTCTCCCTGCCGTCCTGACTACCCTTCTGGTAGCCTTTACTCAGGGCAAACTTCATTTTATGCGTCAACGCGTACTCATCCGCTAACTTAGCAGTTGCGGCTAACGTGGCTGCCTCTTTCTCATCGAGGTAGGGTCTCATACCCTCAGGGACACAACCTTTAAACTGCTCAATCAGGATCAGCTGTAGCAGTCTGTCATAATCCCCATCTACTCCCTTCGAGGTGCACCAACGCTCACAATATGTCTGCATCTCACGGGCAAACCCTAAATACGTGCAGTCACGTAGTGCGGTCCCACTGCTTCCTCGCATTCTGGAACCTCTGCCGGTATGCCTCCGGGACCAACTCATAAATCCTGAGGATGGCCTCTTTCACCACCTCATACCTCTGGGCATCTTCCGCAGACAAGACTGAGTAAGCTTGTTGGGCTTTCCCTTTTCGTACACTCTGAAGCAAAACAGCCCACTTGTCCCTCGGCCAGTCCTGACTTGTAGCAACTTTTTCGAAATGGAGAAAGTACCGATCCACATCGGTATCGTCAAATGGGGGAACTAGCCTAACCTCCTGGGTCGCCCTGAACCCTCCACCTTGGTTCGGCATGGGCCCCTGCTCTGCCCTTATCTGTAAATTCTCCAGCTCAAATTCCCTTTCCCCCTGCCTCTCTTCTCGCTCCAACTGTTTATCCCTCTCTTCTCACTCCAACTGTTTATCCCTCTCTTCTCGATCCAACTGTTTATCCCTTTCTTCTCGCTCCAACTGCCTCTCTCTCTCTTGCCATTCTAACTGTCTCTCTCTCTCCTGCCTTTCTAACTGTTTCTCTTTCTCCTGCCTTTCTAACTGTTTCGCTTTCTCCTGCCTTTCTAACTGCTTCTCTTCGAGTTCTAGCTGCCGTACCCGGAACTTGTGCTCGAGTCTCAGTTTTTCAAGCTGCACCTGTACCACGTCTCCAGCAGGTTTTTCAATAGACACCACCTCCAGCTCCCCTTGGGGAAACACACCTTTAGATACATAGTGCTCTACGATAGCTCTGTGTATCTCCTCTCTCCTCATTGTCGACTTCCCCTTAACAAGATTCAACCGTTTGGTTACGGCTGCCAATTCCGCTTTCCTGGTATTCTCTAATGCCTCCAAGGTCGGCGTCTTTAGAAATTCCTCAATCTCCATTTCTGCTGTTTGCCTTTTCTTTCTTTCGGGAATTTTCACCCAATCAATTTACTCCGTCCCAAATTTAGCATTCAAAATCCCGGACGAGCCCCCACTTATGTTACGTACCCCATAACTGGGTTGCCAAACCAGCAGAAATGGATCACTCAGTTGGAGTCTGGATTACTGGAACTAAGAAAGATTTATTAAAGAAATAAGCAACACAGTACTCTAATCAAAAGGATAATAAATGCAACAGTTCAGTAATGATCAATACACATGTACACAGAACTAGGATAACAGGATCAATCAAGCTCTATTGTCGTCTAGGGGTAAATGGCCAGTTTCAAAGTGACGCAAAGTTCAGTTCAGTTCACAGTAATCACTGCCGTGGCGATGGACGGGGGAGGGGGGGCGGGGGGAAGGAGAGAGAGAGCAAAAGCGAATGAATATTCGAACGGCTTCCACACAGACCTTTGATATTCTTCGCAGTCAGCTTTCAGGCGAGCCCTTTGTAATGTCTTCTGAGGTCACCGACTGTGACCCCTCTGTTTCAGATACGATCTTTCCTCTGCAGTGAACCCGGCACCCAGGCAAGGGCGGACACACACCAGGTTCCCACCGATCGTACCTCTCCACCCTGTGTGTCTATGGCTTGGTCCCGCGAGCAGCCCTCCAAAACTCCCACCGACTTGTGGGAGGCGCACCGCTTCCAGGGTCTCGTTACCTCGTGGTGTCGTGTGTGTCTTGCCTTAGTGAGCCTGTCCCTTTTAATCCCCCTGCTGGGGTATCGCCTGTCCATCACTTCAAACAGTTCAGGGTTCAAAGAGGAGCTGATCTTGACAGCTCCCAGACCGTGTCTCCTTCTGTTAAACTCTCCCGTCCCTTCATTAACATCTCCAAATGCTGCTCAATTGTTTTCCTTATCTCTCTTTCTCCTGAAGACAGGTGGCAGACCAACTGCTGATCCCACTGGTGCCAGCACAGGACAGTTAACATCTTAGTCTATGTGTACTTTCATCACAGATGGCATTAAACACTGAGCTGTAGTCAATAAACAGCATCCTGACATAGATCTTTATAGTGCCCAAGTGATCCAGGGCCCCGTGGAGAGCCAATGAGATTGCGTCTGCCGTGGATTTATTGTGGCAATAGGCAAACTGCAGTGGGTCCAGGTTCTTGCTGAGGCAGGAGTTGATTCTAACCATAACCAACTTCTCAAAGCACTTCTTCACCATAGATGTGAGTGCTACTGGATGATAGTCATTAAGGCAGCTCACCTTGCTCTTCCTGGGCACTTTTGTTGCCCTTTAAAGAATTTCCAACTGTAGCAATGAGAGATTGAAAATGTCTTTGAAAACCCCCGCCAGTTGGTTGGCACAGGTTTTCAGAGCCCTACCAGGTATTCCATCGGGGCCTCGCCTTGCGAAGGATCGCCCTCTCGAAAGACAGCCTGACATCGGCCTCCATTATATCACTAGCGTCAGTGACTTCAATCACAGTCTCAACAGTATCAATGGCCTAGGGAGGAAAAGTGAAGAGATCCTAAAGAGAGAATGGAGGCAGTTAGCTAGGAAGCTGAAAAGCAGGACTTCAAAGGCAGTAATCTCTGGATTGCTGCCTTTTCCACATGCCACTGAGGGTGAGAATAGGATAAATTAGTGTGGCTGACGAACTGGTGCAGGAGGCAGGTGTTCAGATTTGTGGAACTTTTTTTCTGGGGAAGGAATGACCTGTACAAAAAAGACAGCTACACCGGAACATGATGGGGACCAATATCCTTGCGGGCAGATTTGCTAGAGCTGTTGGTGTGCTTAAACTAGTTTGGTAGGGGATGCAAACCAGAGTGATGGGTTAGAGAAATGGACAGTTGATGTACAGATGGACGCCACCTGTAGAGAGACTGTGAGAAAGGATAGGAAGTTGACAGGGCAAAATTACAGTTAGTTGGATGTGTTGAGGTGTGTCTATTTTAATGCAAAAGTATCAGGAACAAGGGTGATGAACTTAGAGCATGGATTCAGTACATGGAACTGTGACATTGTGGCCATTACAGAGACCTGGCTATCACAAGGGCAGGAATGGCTACTAAATGTTCTGGGGTTTCGATGTTTCAAAAGGAACAGGGAGGGAGGTAAAAGAGGAGGGGAGTGGCATTGCCAATCAGGGATAGTATCACAGCTGCAGAAAGGGAGAACCTCCTGGAGGAATTGTTCACTGAGTCAGTGTGGGTGGAAGTCAGAAACAGGAAGGGATCAATCACTCTATTGGGAATAATCTATAGATCCATCAATAGCAACAGAGACACAGAGGAACAGATCGGGAGGCAGATTTTGGAAAGATGCAAATAAAACAGGGTTGTTGTCAGGGGTGATTTTCAACTTCCCAAATATTCATTGGCACCTACTTAGTGGAAAAGGTTTAGGTGGAGCGGAATTTGTAAGAATTCCTGATACGATATGTAGACAGGCAGACTAGAAAAGTGGCCACTCTGGATTTGGTCCTTGCAATAACCTGGTCAGGTGTCAGATCACTTGGTGGGTGAGAATTTGAGAAACAGCGTCACAACTCCCTGATCTTTACCGTAGCCTTGGAGAGGTATAGGAGCAGATGGAATGGGAAAGTATTTCATTGGGGGAGGGGGAAATTATGATGCCATTAGGCAAGAGCTTGGCAAAGTAAATTGGGAACAGTTGTTCTCAGGGAAATGCACAACAGAAATGTGGATATTGTTTAGGGAGTACTTGCACAGAGTTCTAGATAGGTTTGTCCTGTTAAGACAGGAAAAGGATGGTAGGATGAAGGAACCATGATTGACAAGAAATGTGGAACATCTGGTCATGAAGAAGAAAGAAGCTTACTTAAGGTTTTGGAAGCAAGGATCAGACGGGGCTCTACAAAGTTACACAGTACCATGAAGGAGCTTAAGAATGGACTGAGGAGAGGTAGATGGGATCACTAGAATGCCTTAGTGAGTAGCATTAAGAAAGGCATAAATGGGTTCTTCATGTATGTGAAGAACAGGAGGACCAATCAGGAATAGAAGAGGAAACATGTGCCTGAAGTCAGAGGAGGTAGGCGAGGTTCTCAGTGAATATTGTGCTTCAGTATTCACCAATGAGAGGGACCTTCATGTCTGTGAGAACAACCTAAATCATCATCAAAGACCTCTACCATCCAGACCATGCTCCCTTCTCACTACTACAATTAGGTAGGAGATACAGGAGCATTAGGTTCCACACCAGGAGCTTCAGGAACAGTTATTACTCCACAATCATCATGAACCAGCATGGATATCTTCACTCACCACAACTCTGAACTGATTCCACATCCTACAGACTCACTTTCAACGACTCATGTTCTCAGTATTTATATATATTCTTTTGTACAATTTGTCTTCTTTTGCACATTGTTTGTCTGTCTTTATTTATGTATAGTTTTTCATAAATGGTGTTGTCCCTGGGGCATTGGTTTTTACAAGTGAGGGAAGAGATTGCTGTGCCTTTGAGGGTTGGATAACCTAGCATCTCTGGCACTGAGTCTGACTCTGTGACTCAGCAGGGAAGGTGGGGAGTAGAGGGGAGCAGTAATGATAGGGGATTCATTGGCTAGGGGAACGTACAGAAGGTTCTGTGGAAGTGAACAAGATTGCTGGGAATGGTATGTCGCCTTCCAAGTGCTAGGGTCAGGGACACCTCAGATCAAGTCCATAGCATTCTTATGTGGGAGGGTGAGTAGCCAGAGGTTGTGGTTCATGTCAGTACCAATGACAAAGGCAAAAAGGGTTACAAGGTCCTGCAAAGTGAGTCGGAGAGTTAGGAGCTAAGTTAAAGGACAAGACCTCCAGGGCTGTGATCTCTTGAATGCTATCCTTGTCATCTGCTAGTGAGACCAGAAATAGGAAGGTAATACCATTTTACACATGGCTAAGGAGATGGTGCAGGAGGGAAGGCTTCGGATTTTTGGATCATTGGGCACTTTTTCAGGGAAGGTTGGACCTGTACAGGTGGGATGGTTTACACCTGAACTGGGGGGTGGGGAGAGGGGGGAGCTAATATCCTTGTAGGAAGGTTTGCTAGTGCTGCACTGGTGGTGGTGGCGGTGGGGGCGGGGTGTTGAAATTAGAGTTGCAGGGGGATGGGAACCAGAGCACCAGAGCAGACAGTGGAGTGGGAGTGGGTGTGGGAGAAGTTGTTGTTAAGCCTACATACAAAGTCAGGAATCAAAAGGTTGAGCATAGTGCGAATAATGTTCTGAGTTGTGCATATTTCAATGCAAGAGTATTGTAGGAAAGGCGGATGTGCTTAGGACATGGATAAACATGTGGAATTGTGACATTGTGGTCAGCAGTGAGACTTGGTTGCAGGAGGAGCAGGGCTGGCAGTTCAATATTCCGAAGCTTCATTGTTTTAGACATGATAGAACAGCAGGGATTAAAGGGGAAGATGTGACATTACTAGTCAGGGAAAATGTCATGGCAGTGCTGAGATAGGACAGATTGAAGAGCTCATCTAGTGAGGATATATGGGTGAAACTCAGGAATAAGAAAGTGTGGACACATTAATGTGCCACAATAAAAGGCAAGGATAACAGGTTTAGGGAATCTTAGTTTTCCAGGAGTATTGAGGCACAGGTTAAGAAGAAGGATGTGCATAGTAGGTACAGGTAGGTAGGAACTAATGAGGCACTTGAGCAGTATAAGAAATGCAAAAGAACATTAAGGAAGGTATCAGGAGGGCTAAAAGAAGGCGTGAGGTTGCTCTAGCAGGCTAGGTGAAGAAGAATCCCAAAAGATTCTACAGATATGTTAAGAGAAAAAGGATTGCAAGGGACAAACTTGGTCCTCTGGAAGATCAGAATGTTAATTCCATAAGTGGAGCTGAAAGAGATGGAGAAGATCTTAAATGGAATATTTTGTATCTGTATTTACTCAGGAGACAGACATATAGTCTATAGAACTGAGACAAAATAACTGTGAGGTTATTAGCCATATACAGAGTACAGAAGAAGAGGTTCTTGCTGTTTTGACGCAAGTTAGGGTGGCTAAGTCCCCAAGGCCTGACAAGGTGTCCCCTCAGACCTTGTAGCAGGCGAGTTCAGAAATTGCAGAGGACCTAACAGAGATATATAAAACATCCTTAGCCACTGTTAAGCAATTTTGCAGATGACACCGAGATTGGGGATAGATTGAGATAGAGATTGAAGATATAGAGGATAGCAAGGAAGGCTATCAATGCTTGCGTGGAATCTGGAGCAGCTAGAAAAATGGGCTGAAAATGGCAGGTGGAATTTAATGCAGATAATTGTGAGGTGTTGCACTTTGGGAGGACAAACCTGGGTAGGACTTACACAGTTATGGGCAAAGGGGCCTGTTCCTGTACTTTAATGCTTGATGGCTCTATGGCAGGGGTCCCCAAACTTTCTTGCAACGTGGACCGGTTTACTATTGACAATATTCTTGCGGACCGGCCGACCGGAGGGGGGTGGGGTAGTGTTGCCAACGGACAAGAGTAGCCGTCAAATACGTTGTGCTTACCCCGAGAAAGACTACCATGACCATGAAGCCTTGCGCGGGCACCTATGCATGCATGCATGGCTTGCGCATGCGTGGACGTGCCGATTTTTTTGGCGATTCTGTTTGAGGTGGGGTGTTAATCACGACCGGAATATAGGTGATAAGTGGCTCATACACTCAATTTCGTTTCTAAAAGGGTTTATCTAATGAATTTAATATTAAACACACAGCACATATTTTCCTCGCATGAATATAGTGGTAAGTCAATTATCAGGGGAGGACAGGGGAGCTTGAAGTAAGTGTTGAACGAACTTCCAGTAGAAGTGGTAGGGGCAGGTTCGATATTATCATTTAAAGAAAAATTCGATAGGTATATGGACAGGAAAGGAATGGAGGGTTATGGGCTGAGTGCAGGTCGGTGGGACTAGGTGAGAGTAGCGTTCGGCACGGACTAGAAGGGCAGAGATGGCCTGTTTCCGTGCTGTAATTGTTTTATGGTTATATAAGTCACTTATAAGTCAATAGCATCATAACATTTTAAGTAACATTTGGATATTAAACACACAGCGCATATTTTCCCCGTATGAACATATAAAATCATTGCAACACACCAATATCGCTGAATCAGTGGGAGCCCTGCGCTTGTTTCCCTGCAACAAGACGGTCCCATCGAGGGGTGATGGGGGACAGCGATACTCGAAGAGGGTTCCTTATGTCCAGTCTATTCTGCAATTTAGTTTTAGTTGTATTCATTGCAGAGATATGTTGGAAATGGAAGCAACGTTTTCAGTGCTTTCATGGCTATCTCAGGATATTTAGCCTTGACTTTGATCCAGAATGCCGGCAGAGATGTTATGTCAAACATAATTTTCAGCCCGCCGTCATTTGCAAGCTCGAGGAGTTGATCTCTTTCCCGCGCTGACGTGGATGACGCATGCGTAATGACCTCATGTGCGTTCAAGCTCAACAGTGCGCGTGACGGGGAATGAGGAAAGGTGCAGCTGACTCATATCGTTTCCTCGTGGCCCGGTGATTGGGGACCGCTGCTTTATGGCTATGTGGGAGGGGTTAGATTAATCTTAGGTTAAAAGGTTGCAATGTTCTATATTCTATGCTCAATCTTAAATAAAGCTACAAAAGTACTCTGGGCAAATCTGATTGATATGGATGGGAAAGCAGTTAGGTGGCCTGCTTCTGTGATGTACTGCTCCGAGACTATAAAATAATTCAGCTGCTGCCCAGCCAAAGTTTAAACAACCTGCACCATCATCTCCACCACATGTCTCAGCCAAAGAAAATAAGCACCTCACAACTGTATCTACCTCTGCTGCCAACTTTTGGAATGTATGGACTTATACACTAAATCTCTCTGACCTTCCATTCTCACAGGGCCCTACCATTCATAATGCATGCCCTGCCTTCATTAGTCCCTGCAAAGTATATCATGTAACACACTTAACCAGGATTAAGTTCCATCTCCATTTTCCACTCAATTTCCAATTTTCAAATTTGGGAATATTTCAAATTTGCAGGTGAACAATGTTGTTCTGTAGTTTTAAGACTATCCTATCAACAACACCTCCAATTTTTGAGTCATTGAAAACTTACTGTATTTATCACACCTCATACATTCACACCTAAGTCATTAATACACTGTATATAAGAAATAAAAAGGTCCCAGCACTGATATCTGGTCACAGACTTCTGATCAATAAAACAATTCTTCACCCTCTCTCCTATTGCCAAGCCAATTTAAGATCCAATCTGCCAAACGTCTTGAATCCCAGGTCCTCTCACCTTTTGGACAGACTTTATTAAAGGTCTCACTGACGTCTCTGTAGCTATCAAACTCACTACCCTCATCACTATGTTGCTACTTCTTCGAAACAACCAAGCAAATTAGACAGACAGGATCACCGTCCAACAAAGCAAACTGCTGGTAGAGCCGCTGTCTCAGCTCAAGTTCAAGTTGCATCCTGAACTCAGGATGTTCTATATTACTGTGTCTGCTTCCTCTGGGTGCTTCAATTTCCACCCCTGGCCCAATGCTGCCTGATTGGTAGGTTAATTGGACACTATACATTGTCCCTAATGTGGGATGAGTGATAGAATCTAGGGGGCACAAGAGATTCTGCAGACGCTGGAAATATTGAGCAACACACACACAGAGTGCAGTTGACATTTTGGGTCGAGTCCCTTAAGAATAACAGTCATCAAGACTATCAGGACAGTAAGAAGGCTATTAGTGCAGCCAGCTGCTTGCCAGCCATGGTGAACTCATGAGCTGAAGAACATCTTTTCACAAAGAATGATTCTATGACACACTCATGCTGACAATTCTTGATCAATCCCTGCCTTTTCAAGTATAAATTAATCCTGTGCCTCAGAATTTTTTCCAAAAGCTTCCCTACAGGTGTGAGGTGTTGCACTTTGGATGGTCAAATCTAAGAGAAATATATACAGTAAATGGTAGGACTCTTAGGATTACCAATGTACAGAGGGATCTTGAGGTACAAGTTCATAGCTCTCTGACCATGGAAACACAAGCAGACAGGGTGGTAGAGAAGCTGTATGGCATGCTGGCCTTCCTTGGGTGGTGTGTTGAGTATAAGAGTCTGGAAGTCATGTTGCATCTGTATAAAATGCTGCCACATTTGGAGTATTGCGTTTAATTCTGGGTATCCCATTACAGGAAAGGTGTAGAGGCTTTGGAGAGGTTGCAAAAAAAAAATCTCCAGAATAGACTAGAGTTTTAGCTACAAGAAGAGGTTAGACAAACTTGGGTTATTTTCTCTGCAGGCTGAAGGGCAACCTGACAAAAGTTTATAAAATAAAGAGAGACATAGATACAGCAAACAGTCAGAGTATTTTTCCCCAGGGTGGCAATGTCAAACACTAGAGTGCATAGGTTAAAGGTGAGAGAGAGAGAAATTTTAAAAGAGGTTTACAAGATAAGTTTTGTTTTACACATGGGGGGACACCCATGTTGAGGACGATGGGAGGGAGCATTTACATGTCCTGACTATCTGAGGTCTGTTGGTTCAGAAGTCCAACACCCAGTTGCTCAGTGGTGTACTTAGACCAAGGAGTAGGAGTTTGTTCATCAAGGTCTGTGGGACCATAGTGTTGAACTACAAACTGAAATCCAGAAACAGCATTCTGACACAAGTGTCCTTGTTTTCTAAGTGTGTCAGGCCAGGTGTTATGGCATCTGTTGTAGAGCAGTTGTGTCGTTAAGCATATTGGTGAGTGTCTAGTGTGGCAGGAATGGAGTTTGTGATGTGTGACATTACCAGCTGTTCAAAGCAATTCATGATGATTGGCGGCAGTGGCATTGGATTTAAGTTGTTCGGTCCGAAAGTGTAGAGCTCTTTGGTAGAGGGATGATGGTGGCTGATTTGAAGCACGTGGGGACAGTAGCCTGGAAGTGTGAAGTCTTTATGATATCCATGTATACATGAGTGAGCTGGTGTGCACACTCCCTGAGTACTTGGCCTGGGATGTTGCCTGTCCCAGCTGCTTTGCAGGGGTTGACTCTCTGCAGAGTCCTTTTCACATCTGCTGCTGTTACAGACAGCAGCTGCTCACCTGGGAGAGGGGGTTGCTTTCATGGCCACCGTTACATTACATGTGTTGTAGTGTGGATGAAATTACCAGAGAGACAGAGTCACTGATAGATACAAAGCAACTTCTTTATTCGACACAACAAGGTACAGCAGGCATCTTATGGACGAAGACGCTTTCCATAGAAAGGTCTGCTAGCTCAATGTGGACTGGATATTTATATGCTAAACAGAAAGGCAATCGCTACTTAAAAAGTTACAGACAAGGCTTCCTTTTGAAGGTACATACAAAATATCACACTATTCTTTCCTTCCGACGCCAACGTGTCTGGGTTGGTATCCACAGCCTTTAGGATTTACTTGGCACTTTACGTGCTAACATAGAAGACAATTAATATTTACAATGTATAGATAATACTGTCTTCAAAACTACAGTATTAGGTCAAACTACGGGGCCAGAAGCATCTGGTATTCACACCTTTTTAGGAAGCCCATTGTGGTGGACTCAATCCACAATACTTTGTCAAATAGAAGTCTGGTGGCCAAAGTCATTTAAGTGTAAACAAATCATCTACTCAAAAAACTCACTCTAACAGAGATGCTGCCTGGCCTGCTGCGTTCACCAGCAACTTTGATGTGTGTCACTCTAACAGTCCCTCCTCTCGGCCTTCCTGGACAAAACTTAAATTTGTATCAGGAAAGGCCAACCTAGGAGGATCTGCTCAAATAGGGCCATAAATATGCCCTGTCTCGAAATCCCCCGCCCCCCCCCAAATCTTATGTACCTCTATCTGTCCTAGCATTACCTAATCGCTACCTACCAAATGTTAAGCAGAGAGGCTGTTCCAAGTCTTTAGAAATGCGGCTCCTTTGGTGTGCCTGCTCTTTCCCTGCAGGCTGACTGCAGCTTAATTACATTCCTTTGTCTTCAGCCCTTTATCCTCTGGTCGCTGAAACTCTCTTTCCAGGAGCACCCACTGGCTCTCTCATTGATGTACAGGAAGGGGTTGGGGTGGCCTCTATGTAAATGTCTGCAAGGACCTCTCCCTGGTGGCACTCCCTTCCAAACTGTCCGGTCGATCACTGGCCCAACTGCTGAAAAGGGCCAAGCTCCTCAGACTCGGGGTGACTGCTTTCAGATGCCGAGTGCAGTCTGAAATGCCGTCGAAGTGGCGGAACTTGCCGTCTCTGCTTTAACTCAAAAATCCCTCCCCGTCTATTTCCCAATAAATGTCTATACTATGCTATAAAATTAATCATCTACCTTCAGCAACCAGCCTTCTTTACAGAGTACCATCATCATCACACTAGCAGGCTGTTCATGGTTTTCCAACACGCTCTCAGTGTCTTCTGCCACGCTCTCGGTGTTTTCTGCCTTTGCGTGTTCTCCGAGTATGTTTTTATCAGCTGTGGTCAGGTCTGGCATGGCCGGCTGGTGTTCCTCTCTTAGGTTCTCTGTAATTACATGGTTACTGGGTACACTTGGTTCCCCACTCTGTCTGTGGGAGCAACAAGAGGGTGAGTTGTTTGCTTTAACCTGAGTCCAGTGTTTCCACTGGTTGCCTCGCTGAGTCTGTACACAGACACACGTATCATTGGTTAAGAATACCGTCTGTGGTCCTATCCACCTGGGGGCAAACCCTGGCCTTTCCAGCAGCACCCTCACCATAACTTGGTCGCCGGGCTGTGGAAGAACTATCCCCTTTCCCTCTGGCTCTTTCTGGTCAGCGATTCACTGTTGTTGTTTCGCTCGGTCCTTTAGTACTTCAAGTTGGTTACAAAGATCTTTCACATATTGGGTCATTCTATCCCTGTAAGCCCCAGGCTCCCCACAAACTGTAATTACCCCATAAGGGAGTCGCATTGCTCGCCCCATCAATAATTCGTAGGGGCTGAGACCCAACGTGCAGTTTGGGATTGCATGCAATCTCATCAGGATTCCTGGTAATACATCAACCCATGTCTTTCCTGTCTCAGCTATAGCTTTGGCTAATGCATTCTTGATTGTTCGGTTCATCCTTTCTACCATCCCTGAACTCTGGGGGTGGTAGGGTACGTGGAACCGTTGTCGAATCCCTAGCAGTCGACACATTTCCTTCATCACTTTCCCCGTGAAATGTGCTCCCTGATCTGAATCCACCTGAACTGGGGTTCCCCATCTTGGGAGGATTTCCTGAACTAGGATCCATGCAGCGGTGCGGGCTGTGCAGTCCCTTGTGGGGAAAGCCTCCACCCACCGGGTGAAGTGATCCATAATTACTAGACAGTAACGTTTCCCCCTGCTTTTCGACCGGGGCCCTGTGAAGTCTATCTGGATGTTTTCCCAGGGTCCCCTCGGCCAAGGCTGATTTGCCAGCTGTAGCTTTCTGCCCTTACCAGGGTTATGCTGGGCACAAATGATGCAACGGCGGCAGAATTTCTCAACATCCCCGCCCATCCCTGGCCACTACCAGTCCTGCCGGAGGGTTGTGATCATGCTCTGCCTTCCCTGATGCATCACCCCATGATAAAACTTTAGTAGTATCTGTCTAATACAGGGTGGGGCCATCGCGACTCTTACCTCCCCGTGTGTCCAGCACCCATCTGATCCCTCCTTTGCTCCTTTTCTCCTCCACTTTTCCTTCTCTTCTGCCCCGACCTCTTCATATAATTTTACTAAGCTGGCTTCCGTCATTTCCCCCTGCACACTTGCAATTTCAATTGCCTCTTGTTCCCCTGCTGCCTTATTCGCAGTAATGTCTGTCCTTGGAGGAACTGAGTAAACTTTATGTTCTGGAATGGCTGCAGTCTCTCTGAGTATCCCCTGGTGTTTTTGTTCCTTCGCTATACCCTGAACAGTGGCCAGTGTGTCAGTTTGTATAGGGTCCTGGTTAGGGGGTTTATACAGACCCTCCTCTATTTTAACTGGGTCTATCTTCACCTGCCCACAATCTTGCTTGTCTCTAGCCCACACAGCTGGGAACTGCTGAAAAAGTAACCGAGAGACACCATCCTGGCTCCAGTCTCTAATGATCGGGGCAGCTGCGCCTATGCTAGCCAGGCCGTGTATTCTGTTGGTTGTGCGCGTTCGCTGCCCCTGACTCGTCCATATTATTTCTCCCTTTCCCGAATCTATGACAGCTCCTGCTTTCCATAGGATGTCTATTCCAAGGATCGTACCCTCATTATTTGGACATGCCCAGAAATACACTGGAAGCTGCACTCCCCCGATTTCTAGTATCTGCTTCTCGCTTCTTTCTGCTTTTACTGTTTTTCCTGATATAACTGGCCTGTCCGGTTGTTGGTAAGGGTAAGTCTGTTATCGATACCGATGCCCCTGTGTCCACTAACATATTGCATTGCCGCCCCCCCTAACAATGCCATTGTGTACATCCGTGAGTCCCCAGCGCTGCCAATGGAGCCCGCTGCCACATCTTTTTCTGCCTTAAGAGGCACCGTTAGTAACTCTTTGATCTGATCGACAGTCAGACTGGTTGCTGATGGGGTAAGTGACTGGGTGTCTGCTGTGACCTTCGCCTGGGTTTTCCCCCTCCCTTTTGGACACTGTCTCCAGCCATGTCCTGATAGGCTACAGCTGTAGCATATCAACTCCTTTACTGTGTTTTACCTGGTACGGCAGTCCTTTGCTAAGTGCCCCGGCTGCGAGCAAGCAAAACAAACTCTCCGGGACATCACAGCAGCCGCATCCACTATATTTGCTTTACGATTTCTCTTGCCTTTTCTTTGGTCTATCTCACTAGCCCATGAAACTATCTCAGAGTAGTTGGACCCTACCGTTATGCCTAAATCCAAAACTTCCTGGTGGGCTGAGCTCAGGCCTTCTTTCAGCATTTTTAGGAAGACTGGGTCGTCCCTCCCTGGATTATCCAACCCTGAGTACTCCTCATATGATCGGTATTTACGTTCTGCATAATCCATGGCTGCCTCGTCAGCTTTTTGAATCACTGCAATTATCATTCCCCAGCTGCCCTCGGCTCCCCCCAATCGCTGCCTCACTTCCCCTTTAAAAGAGCGATATCCTTCTTCCTTACTGGCGCTCCCGGTAGTTGCCCATGTACCATCCCGCACCCCCCTGGACCATCCTGACCCACATATTCCTCGGGCACTTGGCTTTCAGTAACACATGTATATCTTTAGGGTGCATCTGGTGAATTTCAACCATTTCTTCGAGCTTGCGCCAGAATTCTGAATTCCCACAGGCGACTTTAAGTGAGGGCAACTCGGCCAAAATGCTCTGTTTCTCCCCGGGGGTGAAGGGCTTATCAAGGTCAAGGGCTGGCTCGGTCATCAGGGTTCTCAACCTAACATTGCCTGACTTCAATAGGTGCCATTCTGGTGGATCTATCTGGGTAAAACCTCTCCCTGAGATATCCCCACACTAATTCCCACACTACGCAAAATATCATAGACGGGTAGCAGTTAAACAGTACATATTTAAAACCGCAGAGTACGTATTCTACAATCTGCCACTTTTGAGTACCCGAACTCATGATGGCTGTTGTATTCCTTTGCATCACACTTGCACACACATACACTAAAATGCAGCTCCCCGAACGAGTATACACGCCCCTACTCTGGTGTGTCGAACCGTACCGTTGGTTACCACCTTTCGCAACTGGTGGTCCAAGTCTCACCAAGTTAACATGCAAAGATTCCTCACTTACATAAACACACATGCACACGCACACACTACTTTAATATCTACCAGTTCAGCCTTCCACGTTCGTGATACCTCGTGTTCCCGTGTGTCCACTGACCGAACAGATCCAAGTGTGAGTGTTATTTTAGAAAAATACTCACAAACTTAAGACTGCTAGGAACGCTGGCCACACGACGGGTCACGAAGGCATTCCGCTTTTGACACCAAATGTTGTAGCGTGGATGAAATTACCGGAGAGACGAGACGGAGTCACTGGTAGATACAAAGCAGCTTCTTTATTTGACACAACAAGGTACAGCAGGCATCTTACGGACGGAGATGCTTTCCTCAGAAAGGTCCGCTAGCTCAATGTGGGCTCGATATTTATATGCTGAACACAAAGGCAATCGCTACTTAAAAAAGTTACAGACAAGGCTTCCTTTTGAAGCTACATACAAAATATCACACCATCCTTTCCTTCCGACGCCAACATGTCTGGGTTAGTATCCACAGCCTTTAGGATTTACTTGGCATTTTTCGTGCTAACATAGAAGACAATTAATATTTACAATGTATAGATAATACTGTCTTTGAAACAACGGTGCCAGAAGCATCTGGTATTCACACCTTTTTAGGAAGCCCATTGTGGTGGACTCAATCCACAATACTTTGTCAAATAGAAGTCTGGCGGCCAAAGTCATTGAAGTGTAAACAAATCATCTATCCAAAAAAACTCACTCTAACACCCACAATCTTTTACTTCCCTATTTTTTTTCTAAAACATCAAAGCTCTGAAACATTAAGCATCCAGTCCTGTCCCTCTCTCGTCCAGGTCTCTGTAGTGGCTATCATAGTTTTATTTACTGATTAATGCTGTAAATTCATCAACCTCACCCCTAATACTCCTGGTATTAAAACAAACACACTTCAACCCATCCATCTCATCATGTCTATGACCTTGTTATGTCTATGCCCCATCAAGTTTATAGCCTTTTCTTCCTTACAGATTTGTTGGTCATGACTTCTACCTTTCTGTTAATCCCTGCACTTTCTGACCTGGTGCTCTGTTTCCCATACCCCTGCCAAACTAGTTTAAAACTCTGAGTTATTATACAGGCTAACTGAATTTTCTTTTATCGGCTTATTAATCTGCATTTCCACTCCAGGGTATCAATATCCTTCCCACGATACTGTATTGTACCCAATGATGGCCATGTGTTCTCTAGGCAGATTAGTGGTGGTTTGGGATAATCAAATGCAGGTATAACAAAAGTTTTGAAGAGGGTTTCAGCAGCAAAACAAAGATGAGGGAGAAACTAATTTTGTTGGTTTTAATGATGGTCTAATGGTTTGAAGCTCTCATAAGAATCAAAGCTGAAAAACAAAACAACTGCAGTCCTTAATCACAACATATGTTTTTCCTTTCCCCAGAAGGTGCCTGATCTGCTGAGTGTTTCCAGCATTTGTTTTCATAACACCAATGTTACTCACAGTCCAGTAAAATTTTGTACTGTGAATAAGAATTTAGGAGTCAGTGCCCACAAAATGGAATTTGTTGCAAGAACCCGGGATAATTTCTTAACCTTCCCAACACTTTCTACCATCTGGTACACTCGGACCTCACTTAACGCTGAGGATGCGTTCACTGGAGGTGGAGCACTGTGTAAATCAGCACGATGCGAGGTCATAACATAAGATAAATGGACGTGTGTGCCTGATTTTTAAAAAACCAAACCTGAGATATATGATATATTATTTTATGTGTACACAGGAATTTGCTGAGTATAGTCGTTAGTCTCATAAGACCATGGATTTGCGCCTTGGAAAGTTTCCTGGGCAAGGTTATATGGAAGACCAGCAGTTGCCCATGCTGCAAGTCTCCCCTCTCCACGCCACCGATGTTGTCCAAGAGAAGGGCATTAGGACCCATACAGCTTGGCACCGGTGTCGTCGCAGAGCAATGTGTGGTTAAGTGCCTTGCTCAAGGACACACACGCTGCTTCCGCCGAGGCTCGAACTAGCGACCTTCAAATCACTAGATGAACACCTTAACCACTTGGCCAAGCGTCAACACACAATTTGTTGGGTAACAAACACACAAATAGGCCAAACCTGCACATCAGCAACACATCGCAGCGGCAGTGGAGGGAAGCGGGTGGTGGTTACGTCTTAGAGGAGGGACCAGGCTGTAGGTCCTCCTCTAACTTTGGCTTCCTCTTCAAGTAGACATCGAGATTTGACTGCCGTTTCTTAAGTTTCATCTCATGAAGCAGTTCTCGGTAGCAGGAAATCATGTCGAGAAGACCTCTCTTTGCCTTCCTTATCGCTTTGCTCCCAGTCAGGATCGTTATCGATGAACTGGTCCATTTGTGTGATCGTGGTAATGCTAATGTTGAGGAACCTTGTGGTGTGGTTTCTTGCTGGTGTTGTCTCTTCTCCATCCGTGTCCTCGGATTCACCCGGCTGCGTTGCACTGCCAATTCTCGAAACTCTTTGTTATTAAGGCTCTCACCATGGGAGTGCTGTAACTCTTCAATATCACCATCATTAACATCCTCTAATCCCACTTCATTGGCCAGTTCAACGATGTTTTGGATGACTGGTTCTGCCTGAAATACTAGGACATCATTGCATGCTTCTGGCCATAGCTTCTTCCACACTCCGTTCATGCAGTTTGAAGTTACTCCATCCCAGGCTGTTCTGATATTGTCTACAGATTTCATGACGTTGTAGATTTTCCAAAATTGCCTGATGGATTGCTCGTTTTGACTTTTTGTTTCCTCCACAGGTAGGCTTTAAAATTCAATTTTACTCCTTGATCCATTGGTTGGAGTAATGAATTGGTGTTGGGTGGAAGGAATGCAGATCTGAAGCGTGTGAAGAGTCTCAGGGTGGCATGGGGCATTATCAAGCACCAAGAACGCTTTAGGTTCAAGGTCATACTTCTCACAATACCACTTCACTGCTGGACAAAAAGGGGAAACAAAACAATTTTGGAAAACTTTAACCGTCATCCAGGCTTTCTTGTTTGATTTCCAAAAAACTGGTGGACTTGACTTTAAAATGCCTTTCATTGCTCGTGGTGTTTCAGAGTGATACACAATCATAGGCTTTAACTTAAAGTCACCTTTAGCATTGTCTCTTAGCAAGGGTGTTTATCGGCCCATTCAGCCTTGAACCCAGATGAGTGTTTCTCTTCTCAGGAGATGAAAGTACAAAAAGGCATTCTTGTCCAAAATAGGCCCATTTCATCCACATTGAAGACAAGTTGGGAGGATAATCATTTTTGATTAAAGTCTTCAGTGCTGCAGGAAAATCCTGGGCTGCTTGCTGTTTGCACTAGCTGCTTCACCAGACATACGTATGCTGTGGAAGTTACTACGCTGTTTAAATCCGTCAAACCAACCTCTGCTGGCTGTGAATGTTACCGACGTATCTTCTTCTTATGATTGAAGGTGCATCTTGCCTTTTCCAATATTATCAGCTGGATTAGGGGCATGTTTCATTGTGTTCGGTCATCCACCCATATACTCAGTCTATTTTCCATTGTTTTCCAAGCAAATAGCTCCTTGAATAAGTCACCTTCATTGATGATGAAATGTACTATGGACATGTGGTTGATGTTTAGGGATCCCTTGTTGGATGTTAGGGGTAAATTTGTCCCGGTGAGGAAGATAAAGAATGGTAGGGTGAAGGAACCATGGGTGACAGGTGAGGTGGAGAATCTAGTCAGGTGGAAGAAGGCAGCATACATGAGGTTTAGGAAGCAAGGATCAGATGGGTCTATTGAGGAATATAGGGTAGCAAGAAAGGAGCTTAAGAAGGGGCTGAGGAGGCCTTGGCAAGTAGGGTGAAGGAAAACCCCAAGGCATTCTTCAATTATGTGAAGAAAAAAAGGATGATAGGAGTGAAGGTAGGATCGATTAGAGATAAAGGTGGGAAGATGTGACTGGAGGCTGTGGAAGTGAGCGAGGTCCTCAATGAATACCTCTCTTCGGTATTCACCAATGAGAGGGAACTTGATGACAGTGAGGACAATATGAATGAGGTTGATGTTCTGGAGCACATTGATATTAAAGGAGAGTTGGCGTTGGAGTTGTTAAAATACATTAGGACGGTTAAGTCCCCGGGGCCTGACGGAATATTCCCCAGGCTGCTCCATGAGGCGAGGGAAGAGATGGCTGAGCCTCTGGCGAGGATCTTTATGTCCTCGTTGTCCATGGGAATGGTAGCGGAGGATTGGAGGGAGGCGAATGTTATCCCCTTGTTCAAAAAAGGTAGTAGGGATAGTCCAGGTAATTATAGACCAGTGAACCTTGCTTTTGTGGTGGGAAAGCTGTTGGAAAAGATCCTTAGAGGTAGGATCTATGGGCATTTAGAGAATCATAGTCTGATCAGGGACAGTCAGCATGGCTTTGTAAAGGGCAGATCATGTCTAACAAGCCTGATAAGAGTTCTTTGAGGAGGTGACCAGGCATGTAGATGAGGGCAGTGCAGTGGATGTGATCTATATGGATTTTAGTAAGGCATTTGACAAGGTTCCACACAGTAGGTACAGAGGAGATTTACCAGGATGCTGCCTGGTTTAGAGAGTATGCATTATGATCAGAGATTAAGGGAGCTAGGGCTTTACTCTCTGGAAAGGAGGATGAGTGGGGACATGATAGAGTTATACAAGATATTAAGAGGAATAGATAGAGTGGACAGCCAGCGCCTCTTCCCCAGGGCACCACTACTCAATACAAGAGGACATGGCTTTAAGGTAAGGGGTGGGAAGTTCAAGGGGGATATTAGAGGAAGGTTTTTCACTCAGAGAGTGGTTGATGTGTGGAATGCACTGCTTGAGTCAGTGGTAAAGGCAGATACACTCGTGAAATTTAAGAGATGACTAGACAGGTATATGAAGGAATTTAAGGTGGGGGGTTATATGGGAGGCAGGGTTTGAGGGTCGGCACAACATTGTGGGCCGAAGGGCCTGTACTGTGCTATACTATTCTATGTTCTATGATAACTTTGAGGTCATTGTTGCAGCTTTCACCTTGTCTGCATTTTTTATAATTGTTCTGTTCATCAATGTAGCCAATTTCAAAGAGGCGCCAACATCAACCTGGCGCTCACCAGCTTCCAAACACCGTATCACTTGCAGTTTCATATCCACGCTTTTCCTAGACATCTTAAGTGTACTACCCTCACTGGAAGTTGCAGGCAGTTTTCCAGAGATTATGGGTGAAAAAAAATGGAATAAATTAGCGAGGGAGCAAGAACATTTACACACACGGGGAAGGCAAAGCATACTACGTAATTGGCTGAGTGGCTCAGAGCCTACATAAAACGCACTCATTGGCTGATTGAATGTTTACTGTCAAGAACCTTTAAGTGTTGTTTAGCATGGATTTTTGCTGTTTTTAAAAATTTCAATAAAGGCACAGACTAGCAGGGCTGAGATGGCTTGTTTCCGTGCTGTAATTGTTATATGGTTATAACTGAACCACCGCATTGAAACGAATCAGTGCTTTGCAGGATCTAAGTGTATTAGATGTCACTGCAATCAACCTGGAAAAAGTGAGAACAAGAGCAGTGGAATCATTAGAAGGGGTATCTTTGAATGTTATTCTAAGGAACAGTAATATACATAACAAATAGGGAGGAAGCATAGCTCTTTGATAACTTTGTAGGCAATAGGGACAAAAAGCATTGCAGATGATTCCCTTAATATGACAGTTTCGGTCAAATGAAACATAATCAAGAGGGTTGGATCAGGGTGGTTTTATCAATTGCATCAAAAAATAGGCTCAGAAGCATTCATTATTTGATATGCAGCCTCATTATCATAGACTTTATTTGCAATACCTCATCAACATTAGCCTTTTCACTGCCTTGCAAAATTGCTGTTCTGACTTTAGTGTCCTGTTAACTTTGGGCTGAAAACACCACTGTTCCAGTGCCCTTGAATGTATTTTGTATTGATGTATTTTTCACTGTTGAAAACATTTCTAGCTGGCACTAAGTTTACATTGCCAATATTTAATCTTCTACATAATTTTATTTAATTTGTAACTTTCTTTAGCTTATTAAGGAATAAAGTAGCCCCAGTATTAACCGTAAATTTCAAAAGAACACGCAGACTCCAATGCCAAATAATTTTGCAGAGTGAAGCAGGCTTGGCTCTCAAAACTGAGGGACTACATTAACCAGCACCCAAAATATAATTTGTTCCAAATGCTGTACACTGTACCTGCCTATTCACCTCCTCCCTTACCTGCATTCAGGGTCCTAAACAGCCCTTCTAGGTGAATCTGTTGGCATCGTCTGTTGAATCCAGTGCTCCACATTAGTGAGACCTGACATAAGATAGAGGTCTGCTTTGTCGAGCACCTCCAAAAGCGGAATTTCCTAGTGGCCAACCATTTGAATTCCTATTCTGGCATGTTAGCCCATGGCCTCATCTCTTACTGCAATGAGGCCACTCTCAGGATGGAGGAGCAACACCTCATATTCCATCTAGGTATCCTCCAACCTGATAGCATGAACATCGATTTCTCCTTCAAGTAATTTTTTTTTAAACCACCCCCTTTCCCTCTTCTTCTATTCCCACTCTGGCCTCTTCCCTTCACTGCCTATCACCTCCCCCGGTGCCCCTCCTCCTTCCCTTTCTTTCATGGTCCACTCTCCTATCAGATTTCTTCTTCTCCAGCCCTTCACCTTCCCCACCCAGCTGGCTTCACCTATCACTTCGAGCCATCCCCCTTCCTCTCCCACCTTTGTATTCCGGCACCTTCCCCCCTGCCTTTCTGGTCCCGAGGAAGAGTCTCGGCCCAAAATGTCGACTGTTTATTCAATTTTCCATAGATGCTGAGTTCCTCCTGCATTTTATATGCGCTGCTCCAAATCTGTTTTATTTTCTGTTATTTCGCATTAACCCCTACCTCATTACCAACACATCCACTCTATCTACTGCCTTTGCTCATCCGTTATCTGTGCCATTGCCCCCACACCCTTCAACCGACACTCCTCTCCCTGCCCACTGATTACACAAGATGCTCAGAATTACAGGCCACTGAAAGCCACAGAGGCCCAACACGGATGCCTTTGACCATCACTGCAGCGTTACCAGGCTGATTAAATACAGGGGTAAACCCACAGCTACAGCCAAAGCTGCAGCAGAGGGTCAGTGCTCAACAGCAGGACTGATACGTTGGCCTGAACGCCCGTCTATTTCCCACTTTGGCTGCTCACTCTTCTCCTCGCCTGCCTTTCCCTTTCTCTCATGGTCCACTCTCCACCCTAACAGATTCCCTCCCCCCACCTGACAACAGCTCACTTCTGTTGCTAGCACTGAATATCCCATCAGAAGTTAGTAAAAAAAAATGCACAGGAAGCTTTTGGTTTCTAACATACAAAACGCCCTCTGTTTCAATGTTCAATCTTGTCTCACCATCAGCACATCCCCGCTTTCCTGCAGAGATAATACGAAGCGGAACTCTGGATTATGTTTTCCTCTCTCAACAGATATTAATTGCAGTGCACAAGCATGGAACAAGTAATCCAGCCAGACCAAACCGGCGGGAACCTGAAGATCAGCCAGCTGAGACAAGAACTCAAATCTCTGAAGCGCCAATTTAAGTTGGCCAAGGAGGAGGAGAAAACTGCCCTGTCAGACCTCACAGATATCATAAGGAGGAGGCTCATCACACTCAGGCGGGCTGAGTGGCACCGAAGGAAGGGCAAGAGAGGGCCCGAAACTGCAGTGCTTTCATTACCAATCCCTTCCACTTCACCAAGAGGATACCAGGACAGAAGCCAAGCGGCCACCTCACTTCTTCTGTAGAGGAGATCAACCACAATCTCAGCATCACTTTCAGTGACGCCTCGAGAGAGAGCAGGACCTCGGCCCATGTGAGGCACTGGTGACACCTGCAATACCAGTGACCCAATTCAACATCTCTGAGCCCACCCTGAAGGAGGTCAAAGAAGCAAGAGAAAGTTCCACCCCTGGCCCCAGTGGAGTGCCTTACAAGGTCTACAAGCAGTGGATACGAGAAGGGTCAACTGCCTCAGAACGAGATACGAGCAGAACTGGAGGAAGAAAGATACAGCAAGATGGTCGGCATGTACAAACAAGGCGCCTGGACTAGATGGGAGCATGCGGAACCTCGCAAGCTCACCTGGACAGAGATCTGGAGAGCCGAACCATTGTGCATCAAGTTTCTCATCCAATCAGTCTATGACCTTCTCCCAAGCCCGGCCAACCTGCACAGGTGGGGCCTAGCCAACACTCCAGCAAGTTAACTGCAAGCATAAGGAAATATGTAGATGCTGGAAATTCAAGCAACACACACAGAATGCTGGTGGAATGCAGCAGGCCAGACAGCATCCATAGGAAGAAGCACAGTCGAAGTTTCGGGCCTGCTGCGTTCCACCGGCATTTTTTGAGCAGGTTAACTGTGCCAGAAAACGGGCACCTTGGAGCATATCCTAAATTGCTGCCCGAAGGCGTTGGGGGAAGGGCGATACCGCTGGCGCCATGACCAAGTCCTAAGGTCTATGGCGGACGCAATCAGCACCGTGATTCAAGACAGCAGAAGTCAGCACACTCCCAAACAGTCCATCATCTTTATAAGAGTGGGGGAGAAGGCTCAACATCGGCCTAGCTCCTTGGGAGGGCTTCTTGCCACTCAGTCCCACAGTTGATGAAGGCCAATGCACCGTATGCCTTAACCACACAATCAACCTGCACAGTACCTTTAACTGTCCTATGGACATGGACCCCAAGATCTCTCTGATCCTCCACACTGTCAAAAGTCTTACCGGGGGGTTGAGTATGGCGTGAGTCGGTGCGTGTAAGTGTGGCTCCCGAATTTTATTGAAAATCTACCCGTTTATCTTTGCCGTATGCTCGAGGTAACTGAATATTTACCATTGTGAACAATGCGGGACATAGCTGGACATTGAAATGGCAAGTAGAATGTACCTTGGAAGTAAAACTGGGGAAAAAGATAGCGAAGCCTCGAGCAGAAAGGCTGATGTTACAGTAATGGCGCCGTTGCACGCTGCTGGACCTGGGCCCAGACCTGCGCTACCCGATGACTTGGAGAGGCTTCATTTAGTACTTATTACTGACATGACGCAAGCGGTGCATTCTGCCCTAAAAAGAGAACTTGAAGATGCTTTATCACCAGTGAATGCTACCATGGAACAAATTATGTCTTCTTACGAGTCGCACGACGAACACATTCGTGAGGTTGAAGACGGCCCAAATGATTACAGTGACCAACTGCTGAGCGCCGAAGCCACCATTGCAGCATTGCAGAGCGAAAATGCATTTCTGAAGGGAAAGCTAGATGACCTTGAAAATCGGTCGCGGAGATCCAATTTGAGAGTGGTCGGCATTCCTGAAAATTTGGAAGGTTCGGACCCTGTTAAATTTATTACCGAGTTTTTTGATGAAGTGCTGGGGACAAATTTTTTCCCAAGGCCTCTCGTACTTTCGCGTGCTCACTGAGTCAAAGGTAAACCATCCGGTGTGTCTGGAGCCAAGCAAACAAGACCAAGAACGTTCCCGGTTTGCTTTCACTCCTTTCAAGATAAGCAACGCATCATCAATAGACAGAAGCAGGACCCTCTCCCTAGTTTTCCTCTTGCTCCTGATGTATGCTTTGGAATTCTCCTTCATCCTACTTGTCAAGGACTTTTCATGGCCTCTCCTGGCTCTCCTAATTCTCTTGTAACTTCTGTATCACTCTCAAGGGCTCTGTTTGATCGTAGCATCCTAAACCTTATATACATTTCCTTTTTCTTCTTGACTAATCACACTACCCCTTCCATAGAAGAGAGACACTCTCCTATCCACAATTGCTTGTTAGCAACTGCCTCCCACTATACTCTCTTCTCTCCTGATGCAGGATCTTGACCTAAATCATTGACCATCCCCTCGCCTCCACAGATGCTGCCTGACCACTGAGTACTTCCAGCAACTAGTTCTTTGCTCCATATCTCAGCATCTGCAGACCCATACATCTGTATAATTCTGTACTGCTCTATAATTCCAAAACTGACATCAGTGAATGTAGTAGAAACCAAACACTTACTGTGCACTCTGGAATAACTTCCAACTAGGGGCACTTTATAGGGGATTCTTCCAGCAACTGTCACGTAACCCATGGTGTTATTATTGCACCATCCACTCTGCTAACTTTTTACTCATGTCCATTTTCAGCTGTGGAAACTTCTTATTCTGATATTACATGGTCTGCTTATTTTTCAGCGTGTTCCCAGCATGTATTGAAATTGTCCTCGTGATCGCAGTATTTGGGCTGAAGAAGAAGCCATTTTGATTATCCTGCACATCCTCCCTAAACAAACTGGAGGTTGACCCTGGAATGGCAGTAGAAGATCACTTTAAAATGCAGTGTGCATTTGACAATGGGTGTTGACAACATTTATAGGACTTCAGCATTTGACCAAATTATGTTACATGGATTTCTCTTATTCTATTATGGACCTTATTGTCTCCAAGACAAAACATGTCATCCTCCATTATAGACTGTATGCATCAATGTCTCCATGATAAAGTATGTGTTACTCTTTTTTTCTTTTCCAGAATGTACAGCTTGTATGTGGAATTTTCCTGTCTTTTTCCCCATTACAGAACTGTTACAAGAATCTCACCCCTTGTAATAATGATCAGTGAGGCACAGAGAATCTGTATTTATCGACAAGTAACTTTTATTATTTCAACTAAAAAGCACATGGGTTCATACCTGATCTACCTGTGCACTCCCTACTAGAACCCCTGACACTCCATGAACAGGCAACAAAGAGAAAAGGTATTACCCGGGAAAGGAGTGTACATTGGCCAGGTGTTCCTCGTGGTCCCGATCCCCAAGGTCCTCCTTATCCGCCATGGTTGGTCTCTGGCTGCTGGAGAGTTATTGCTCCTGTGTTTTTGGAGCTCCTGACTCTTATACTGTTCCTCATCATTTGAACCATTGGACCATCAGATCACCTGACCTACCTGGGTCACCTTCTTACTGGTCATGGTACAGGGCGACAAACCAACATTGTTCCATGGCTCTGCCTACCCCAGCCTTGTGTATTTGTGTCTTTACATTCTGACTGGTCCAAACCAGTTAAATGAGGCAACCCAGACAGAGTCTAACAAGAGTTGATCACAGACTGTTGCAAGAATGATAAGGTTATTATAGTAGGTGATTATAACATTCGACATGCTAACTGGGATTACCATACTGTAAAAGGACGAGATGGGACAGTTTGTTAACTGTGTTCAGGAAAGTTTCCTAATAAGTAGGTAGAAGTCCCACCCAGAGAGTGTGTGATACTTGATCTCCTATTAAGGCATGAGGGAGGGCGGATGACAGAAGTTTGTGCAGGGGAAAATTTTGCATCTAGTGATCATAATGCCATTAATTTCAAAGTAAATGTAGAAAAAGATAGTTCTGGTCCACAGGCTGGAATTGTAAATTGGAGAAAGGCCAGTTTTGATGGTATCAGAAAGGATCTGGCAAGTGTGGATTGAGACTGGCTATTCTATGGCAACGGTGTACTTCGTAAGTGGGAGGCCTTCAAAAGTGAAATTTTGAGAGTACAAAGCTTGATGTGCTCGTCATAATAAAATGTAAAGGTAACAGGTTTAAGGAACCTTGGTTTTCAAGAGATAGTGAGGACCCGGATTATTGATTTATTTATTGAGATGCAGAGTGGAGTAGGCCCTTCTGGCACTTCAAGTCATGTCACCCAGCAACCTACAAATTTAACGCTAGCCTAATTACAGGACAATTAACAATGATCAACCTATTAAACTACCAACCCATACACCTTTGGACTGTGGGAGGAAACCAGAACACCCAGAGGAAACCCACGCAGTCATGGAGAGAACGTAAAAACTCCTTACAGGCAATGTCAGGAACTGATCCCGGGTCACCTGTACTGTAAAACGTTGTGCTAAGCACTACACTACTGTGCTACCCCAAGAAAAAAAAAAAAGGTGCTATAAGAAGGTATGAGATTGCCCTAGCAGACAAGGTGAAGGAGAATCCCAAGGGATTCTACAGATATGTTAAGAGCAAAAGGATTGCAAGGGACAATATTGGTCCTCTGGAAGATCAGAATGGTAATCTATGCATGGAACCAAAAGGGATAGGGGAGATCTTAAATCCATTTTTTTTTGCATCTGTATTTACTCACGAAATGGACCCGGAGTCCATAGAAGTGAGAAAAAGCAGCAGTGAGGTTATGGACCCTATACAGATTATAGAAGAGGAGGTATTCGCTGTCTTGAGGCAAATTAGGGTGGATAACTCCCCAGGGCCCAACAAGGTGTTCCCTTGGACCCTGTAGGGGGAAAGTGCAGAAATTGCAAGGGCCCAAGCAGAGATATTTAAATCATCCTTAGCGACAATTTGAAGTACCGGAGGATTGGAGGATGACTAATGTGGCTCCGCTGTTTAAGAAAGGCTCTAAGAATACACCAGGAATTTATAGGCTGGTGAGCCTGACACCAGTAGTGGGACTGTTATTGGAAGGTATTCTAAGGGACCAGATAGATGAGTATCTGGATAGACAGGGGCTGATTAGGGATAGTCAGCATGGTTTTTGGAGAATGTTACCAGGAAAGTTGATGAAGGCAAGGCAGTGGATGTCCAGGACTTCAGCAAGGCCTTTGACATTGTCCTTTATGGGAGACTGGACAAGAAGTTTCAGTTGCTTGGCATTCAAGATGAGGTAGTAAATCCGATTAAACATTGGCTTTGTGGGAGAAGCCAGAGACCGGTAGTAGATAGTTGCCTCTCTGACTGGAGGTCTGTGATTAGTGGGTCCGTTGTTGTTTGTCATCTATATCAATGATCTGGATGATAATATGGTTAACTGGATCAGCAAATTTGCGGATGACACCAAGACTTGGGGTGTAGTGGACAGTGAGGAAGGCCGTCATGACTTGCAGAGGGATCTGTCTCAGCTGGAACAATGGCAGATGGAACTTAATACAGACAAGTGCGAGGTGTTGCACTTCACTAGGATCAGCCAGGGTAAATCTTACACAGTGAGAGAACGGTAGGGTACTGAGGAGTGAAGTAGAACAAAATGATCAGGGAATACAGATCCATAATTAATTGAAAGTGGCATCACAGGTAGATAGGCTCGTAAGGAAAACTTCTGGCATACTGGCCTTCATAAATCTAAGTACTGCATACAGGAGATGGGATGTTATGTTAAAGTTGTACAAGACATTGGTGAGGCCTAATTTGGAGCACTAAATGCAGTTTTGGTCACCTACCTACCGGAAAGATGTAAACAAGGTTGAAAGACTACAAAGAAAATTTACAAGAATGTTGCTGGGACTGGAGGACCCGAGTTATAAGGAAAGATAACTCGGGATTAGGACTTTATTCCTTGGAACGTAGAAGATTTGGGGGAGATTTGATTACAAAATTATGAGGGTATAGATAGGGTAAATGCAAGCAGGCTTTTCTCCTGAGGTTGGGTGAGACTACAACTAGAGGTCATTGGTTAAGGCTCAAAGGTGAAATGTGGAGAAACCTCTTCAGAGGGTCGTGAGAGCGTGGAACGAGCTGCCAGTGCAAAGTGGTGCATGCGAGCTTGATTTCAATGTTTAAGAGAAGTTTGGATAGTTACGTGGATGGAAGGGGTATGGAGAGCTATGCTCCAAGTGCAGGTCGATGGGACTAGGCAGTTTAAATGGTTCAGCACAGACTAGATGAGCCGAAGGGCCTGTTTTGTGCTGTACCTTTCTGAACTATTTCTGAAGGGCAGAAATACCTGCAGAATCCAAAGATGTACCAGTAGGTCCAGCACTCCCATCTCTCAAAGACAAAGAACGACAGACAAATGGAACCACTGCAATGAGCTGTAACAGCTGCAGCACAGGTCAAGGAAGAATTGCAACACAGAACCAGTGGGACAGTTAGCAAAGACTTACATGCGTGCATGCACACACACTTGAACATACTAATATTCATATATACACACACACACACACACCCACACTGTTAATGGTTAGCATCCTCCCCATATTTAATGATGCACAAGCTTAGTAAAACATCCCTTTGCCTCTTGACTGTTTTAACAATCTGTTTTTCCACTATTGCAGTCAGGTTTTTTCTACTGAGGTTGGGTGAGACTAAACTAGAGGTCATTGGTTAAGGATAACATGAGGGGAAACTTCTTCACTCAGAGGGGGGAAAGCGTGTGAAATGAGCTGCCAATTCAAGTGGTGCATGCGAACTCGATTTCAATGTTTAAGAGAAGTTTAGATAGGTTCCTGGATGGGAGGTTATGGAGGGCTATGGTCCAGCTGCAGGTCGATGGGACGAGGTAGTTTAAATGGTTCAGCACAGACTTGATGTGCAGAAGGACCTGTTTCTGTGCTGTGGTTTTCTATGACTCTATGACCTACCTGCAGAAAGTGAATATCCACCAGTAGGTATTGCATGGCCATTGTTCAAACAAGAAGAAGAGAAGAGCAGCCGAGGCACTACCATGGGCTCCAATAGCTGAGATAACATTTATAGGAAAGTGGCAAAAAAAAATTCAGTTCTTCTGAGACACTACAGGAACAGACACAAAATCCAAGCACATATGCAAATGTAAAATGGTTAAGGTGCAACTCACACGTACAGCATAGGAGGCAGCCATTCTACTTATTATCAATGCGCTGGCACTTTAGTACAAATATTCAATTAAACCAATTCCCCCGTCTCTCCTATCATCCCAATTTTTGTTTCCCTTTCAAATATTCTCCCAATTTTCTGCTGAAAAAGTGCTTTAAAAATACACTCTTTTTTCTGATTCTTGATGAAGATGATGTGTCCTGATGAAGGGTCTTGGCCTGAAATATCATCTCTTTATTCCCCTCCATAGATGCTGCCTGACCTGCTGAGTTCCTCAGAATCAGAATCACCACCATGTGACGTGAAATTTGTTAACTTAGCATTTTGTGTCTGTTACTCTGAATATACTTTATTCTTTCTGGGAAACAATCCTACCTCAAGACATATGTAACGCTCAGCTATATTGGCTCGTATTTATCTCGGGGAAACCCCGCCCGCCGCCCACCTTGTTTCCCAGTGATGTCGGTTGCTGTACAACTGCCACTTGGTTCAGCTTCAAACATCAATCATCAGCCAGCACAAAATGTACGTTTTACCAATTACACTTTATAGATATTACTAATTCTATGAGATTAATTGAAGTTCGATACAAAAAAGGAATGGAAAAGGTGCCAGACTGACCAAAGTTCAATTCCTTGGTGAACACATTGGAGCTCGGGGACCTCTTCGGGACCCCTCTGACCCCTTCGACTCGCAGCTCAGGACCACCCGGAGTGATCAAACTGAGCATTTCCGCAGGTCCGTCGTCCTCACGGCCTCTCCCCGCCAAAACCCCCTGGTTCCCAGCCATATCACCCCAAGAAAGAATAACATGAACACCCATTGGTTCATTTACATCTATTATCTGTTATAACCCAAGCAAAGTGCTAGCTAGAGACTTTCTCAGCATTTAACATAACAAAGAAGCCATTTTGATTAACATATGCAGTGACATAACAGATTAACATAACAAAGAAGCCATTTTGATTAACATACGCAGTAACATAACAGATTAACATAACAAAGAAGCCGTTTTGATTAACATACGCAGTAACATAACAGATTAACATAACAAAGAAGCCATTTTGATTAACATACGCAGTAACATAGAAGAAGAAACCATTTACACATAATCCCATTTCCCTTGTAAAATCTGGTCTCCAAAGGCCTTAGATATGCATACATTGATAGATATCTAAATCTGCCATTCTGGTGACCACCTGCCCCTGTGGTGGACCCATTCCCTCTCATCACCCTAACTCCCAACCAACAACTGCCGCCAGAAGAGCATCCTTGTAGCACGTTACCTGTACCCTAAACATCAACCTTTCATCAGTTGGAGAAAACTTGATAATCAAGAAGAATAGTATCAATAATTTCCCAAAAATTAAGAAAGTACAAATGCTGGGGAATTGATCCATTTGAACAGTTTACCAAAAATGCTAGCACAACAACGCTGGGCAGAGTAGTAGCCTCCTGTACTGTACTGCATAATGAGTCCAGCAAGTCTGCAGCACCACAGGAAACTCAGCTGTGCAAGGAGAGAGGAGCAGAGGTCCAAGAGTGACTGATGGGAGACTCAGTAGTGAAGGAATGACAGATTTTATGGCTGCAAAGGTGAATCCAGGGCAATGCGTTGCTTTCCTGGTACTAGGGTGATGAACGTCACAGACAGTTGCAGAGCATTCTAACAGAGGAGGGTCACGTTGGTACAAATCACAAAGGTAAAAAGAAGGATTGGGTCCTGCATTATGAATTTAGGAAGCTAGGTTGCAGATTAATGAGCAGCACCTCCGTGGCCACAATCTGTGGATTACTTCCAGATTACAACAGGGTCTTCCTGCTCCTGAGAACCATTCATTATCAGTTCGCAAGTTGGAAATGTGGATGACAAAAACTTGGGCAACGCGTGGTTAAACCAGAGCATTTAATTCAACCACTCACACAGAACAGTACAGCACAAAACTACAATATGTTGGGCCCAAGATAGATATTCAGAGATGTTGACACTTAGGAACTGGAAATTGCTCACCCTTTCCACTGCTGATTCTTCGATGAGGACGAGTGTGTGTTCCCTCGGCTTCCCTTTCCTGAAGTCCACAATCAGTTCTTTGGTCTATCTCACTCCCATAAGCTTCCTCGTCCCCACATGAAATTCTCATTTCATCGGCAAATTTATATATGTAATTTGAGCTCTGCCTAACCACACAGTCATGGGTATAGGGAGAGTAGAGCAGTGGGTTAAGCACACATCCTTGAGGTGCTGCGGTGTTAATTGTCAGCGAGGAGAAGATGTTATTGCCGGTTCACACTGACTGTGGTCTCCCGAAGGTGAAGCCAGGAATCCAGCTGTAGAGGGAGGTACAGAGGCCCAGGTTTTGGAGCTTGTTGATTGGTACTGAGGGTATGATTGTGTTGAACACTGAGCTGTAGTCAATAAGCGGCAGCCTGACATAGATATTGCTATTGTCCAGGTACTCCAGGCTGAGTGGAGAGCCAGTGAGATTTCATCTGCTCTAGACCATCGGCAAATTGCAGTGGATCCAGGTCCTTGCTTAGGCAGCAGTTGATTCTGGCCGTGACCAGCCTCTCAAGGCACTTCATCACAGTAGATGTGAGTTGGATGACCTGGACTGCTTCCGACTCCATCTGCAGCTCCTTGACAGTGCCATTCCCCTTAGCAGCAATTCTATCCCTTTGGATACCTCTGTCAGGGTGGGGGGGATATCCTATCAGGGCACAGCTGTAATAGCCAGGTCAATGGCACAGTGGCTGGCAGTAAGGCTCAGGCATAGCAATGGTAATAGGAAACTTGATAGAATCATAGAGCCTCATAGCATGGAAATAGGCCCTTCAGCCCATCAAGTCTGTGCCATCCATCAAGCACCCATTTCCACTAATCCTACACCGTTTCACAGTAGTTTGTCATGTACATCAGCCTGTAAAGAAATATATTGCTCATGTGAAGCTTACAGAGTAAACAGTACACATGATCACAATAAATACAATGACAAACACAAAGCAACAGAGTGGTGGAACAATGGCAATGTAATGTGAAGTAGTGGAAAAGGGAATGTTTAAATGACAATAACAGAATAACCAAGAGAGTTGAAGTTAAGACCCCAAGAAGGTGGGAACACCACAGGGAAAGGGATGAGATTTATATCAAAGGGATATCATTGGTTCCGAAGCCTGAAGTCTGAGCCATGATCATAGTCATAGTCATACTTTATTGATCCCGGGGGAAATTGGTTTTCGTTACAGTTGCACCATAAATAATAAATAGTAATAAAACCATAAATAGTTAAATAGTAATATGTAAATTATGCCAGGAAATAAATCCAGGACCAGCCTATTGGCTCAGGGTGTCTGACCCTCCAAGGGAGGAGTTGCAAAGTTTGACGGCCACAGGCAGGAATGACTTCCTATGACGCTCGGTGCTGCATCTCGGTGGAATGAGTCTCTGGCTGAATGTACTCCTGCGCCCAACCAGTGGATGGGAGACATTGTCCAAGATGGCATGCAACCTGGACAGCATCCTCTTTTCAGACACAACCGTCAGGGAGTCCAGTTCCATCCCCACAACATCACTGGCCTTACGAATGAGTTTGTTGTTTCTGTTGGTGTCTGCTACCCTCAAAGAGCCCCAAAGTGAGAGCGAGTGAAATTGACTCTTGCCACAGATCTGGTCCAGTGTTTAAACTGTCTGGACAGCGTATTCAGACATCCCACCTCTCCCGGAAGTTCCGGGAGTCTCCCGCATAAGAATAATGGCACCCTGATGCCCGTAAATTATATACAATATCACGGAAATCAATTTTTTTGAGAGAGCAAGAGCGACCACGAGAGAGCGCGAGAGCGAGAGAGAAAGCAAGCGAGAGCGCGAGCCAGTGAGAGAGAAAGCAAGCGAGAGCGCTTGAGAGCGCGCGAGCGACCACGAGAGAGATAGAGCGCGCCATGGCAGAGTGTTCCAAAAAAAAATTAAATGTACGTCAGCCCAGACTACACTAAAGTGTAGCCCTGCCTAATAGGGGTCAAAAATAATGACAGTGTTGCTCGCTGAACTGTTTGCAACAGTGACTTTTCTATTGCCCATGGTGGGTTAAGACTGTAAAAGACGTGTTGAGGTGAGTTTAACAGGTGTCATTTGTTCATTAGTATAGCTAACGTTATTTAAACTGGCTGGCTAGCTGCTAAGGAACTACTCTATTGCAGACATCCCAGCTCTTCCCAAAGTCTCCCCCAAATTGATGGTGCTATCTCCCTGAAATGAGTTTTTGCAGGGTGGGATGTCTGGCGTATTGTACCTCGCACTAGGACCCAGGTACCGGGCCTAGACCACGCTGCCTAGTGACTCGTTCCTGGCCCAGATACCACTGCTCAGCCCGAAGCCACTGTCAAGCTCTTCCGATCAGCTCGGCGCCAGAGCGATTCAACCCCGCACCCGAGCCAGTTGTACGGGCACCGAAACTCCTCTGCCCGGGCTCTGACTTCTTCTTTTGTCACACAGAGCAATCAAACCTTGCACTCAGGGCAGCTACACGGGCATCGGAAACTCCATCTACAACGATTCTTCAACACACCATCTCGGCACAACCCCCGAACTCCCCTCGCCATCCTTGCCTGTTCACTGTTTGTGGCGATAATTTAACACAACTTACCACAGAAAATGTTCTTTTGGTCATGTTTTTGGTTGGATTTCTTATCTTTTTGACTACCAGAAGCTGTCGCACATGTTCCGCCTTAAACCGATCGGCACCAATAAAGAACATCCTGACATCTTATTGTCGAGGTGATCCTGAGCTGAATGTAATGCAAGTGAGATGGTGTCCTCTGTGGACCAGGACTGGTAAAGTGGTTCATTATTGTCACACGTACAGCGTAAAATATTGCTTTGTATACCATCCACACAGATCATTCCACATGTCAGTACATCGAGGTAGTACGAGGGAAGAACAACAGAATGAAGAATAAAGCATTGCAGTTACAGAGAGAGTGTGGTGCAGGCAGACAATAAGGTGCACGCTCTATAACAAGATAGATTGGAAGTTCAAATGTCCATCTTATTGTACTAAGGACAGTTCAAAACTCTTATAACAGCAGGATAGAAGCTGTTCTTGATCCTGGTGGTACATGTTTTCAGGGTTTTGTATCTTCTTGCCCAATGTGAGGGGGGAGAAGAGAGCACGTCTCAGGTGGTTGGGCCTTTGATTATGCTGCCTACTTCACTGAGACAGAGAGGTGCAGACAGCATTCATGGAGGGCAGGCTGGTTTCCGTGACCTGCTGAGTTGTGCCCACAGCTCTCTGCAGTTTCTTACAGTCACAGGTACAGCAGTTACCAGACCACCCAGTGATGCTTCTGGGTCTAGGATTCTTTCTGTGGTGTATCTATAAAAAATGGGCGAGGGTCAGTGGGTAACATTAGATTTCTTTAGCACCCTAAGGAAGTAGGTGTGTTGGCCCTTGGTCAAGTGTTGGTCCAGGACAGGGTATTGGTGATGTCAACAGCAGTATGCACAGCACCCTCACCCCACTTCCTGAAGCTCTTTTGTCTTGCTAACATTGAGGGAACATTTGCTGTCATCCCGCCATGTTACTCAGCTCCTTTCTGTACTCCGACTCGTCGTATTTAAGGTATGGCCCACTACAGTGGCATCGCCTGCAAACTTGTGGATTGAGTTAGAGCAGACCTATCTTTCCTGCCTTTATTTTACAGGGTCTCAATGGTCTGGGAAGCAGGCCATTACCAATCCCTCAAAGCACTACGTTATGGTCAATGTGGGAGCTACTGGTCAGTAGTCACTGAGTCAGGATACTTCACTATTCTTGTACTGGAAATGATGGAAGTTTCCTTGAAACAGATGTGGATAGTCTCCCATTGAAATGAGAAGTCAAAGATGTCAGTGAAGACAATTGCGAGTTGATTGGGCAGGATTTCAGAACCTGTCTGTTTACTCCATCTGGGCCTGCTGCTTTCTGAGAGTCTATCCTTGTGAAAGCAGGTTTTACTTCAATCACTGATTTGTAAGGGACAGAGTCCATGGGGGAAGTCAGATGCCCCTTGGTGGAAGTTTGCCTGATCTAAATGGGTGTAGAAGATGTTGAGTTCATTGTGTAGAGGCATGTCATTGTTATTTTTGGCTTACAGCCTGTGATGGTTTTCAGTCCCTGCCACAACCACTTGGCATTAGCCTGTTTGAATTGAGCCTCTAACTTGCTCTCGTATTCTCTTGGAATCGCTGAGTGCTTTATAGAGATCATACTTAGCTTTCTTGCATTGCACGGGGTCATCCCTCTTGAAAGCCTCAGACTGTTTTCTTTGGAGTGAAGGAGGCTGATAAGGAGCCTTATAAAATTATGAGTGGCATAGATATGGCAGATGTACACAATCCTTTTCCTAGCAGAGAGGAGTCTAAATCGAGGGGGCCGAGATTTCAGCTGAGAGGACATGGTTTAGCTGAAGGTCCAATTTCTATGTTGTCGCTCCATGACTCTAAACACAAATACAAATATTATCAGATGACCATTGTTGCTGAGGAATAATTGAGGGCAAATGAACAAAAACTTGATAGAAAAAGGTTTAAGGCATGTGTCCTAGGAGGAGAGGTGGAGATGGTCAGGGAGACAGGAGTCCACATGGAGATACCACCATATTGGTGGCGACGCGTGCGGACACAGCAGCAGCTCGGCTCACTCGCGGCCTTGTATTTCTCTTAGTTCTGCTAAGTACCCTAAGTATGGAAGCAGCTCTCACCAGTTACCATCAATCCCAGCTACTGTTCATTGGAGAACAGTACACAGATCCCAGAGTTAACACAACTCTCTTCCCGCCGGAGAATCTACGCACCCCGAAGCCCTTCGGAATTACCATCCCACTGGCGAGGCAGCGGAGGGAGAGGAAACAGAAACGGGGAAAATGGGCCGGTCAATGGGCTAGGCTAAAGGCTAACCCGTACAGACCAGCGCTACCAAGCCTGTTTCTGGCTAACGCCAGGTCCCTCACCAACAGGACAGATGAGATCAGAGTGAGAACCATTCCTCACTGTGCGACTGTCATCACGGAGACCCGGGTGAACCCAAACGTACCTGACGCTGTTATTGAGCTGGCCGGCTGCTCTGTTCACAGGGCCGACCGCACGAAGGAGTCTGGGAGGAGCAGGGGAGGAGGACTGTGTGTCTATGTAAACAATAATTGGTGCACAGCCGTGAACATTGTGGATAAACACTGCTGTATGGACTTGGAGCTCCTCGCGGTAAGGTGTAGACCGTTCTTTCTCCTGAGGGAAATTCACGACGATAATAATTATGGCTGTATACGTCCCCCCACAAGCGAAAGCTAAGTTTGCATTGGAAAAGCTACATGATAGCGCCAACAAACAGCTCATGGCTCACCCGGACGGAGTGATCATTGTAGCAGGGGACTTCAATCACACAGATTTTAAACTGGTCATGCCCAAATTTCACAAAAATGTGAATTTCCTGACACGAGAAAGTAACATACTAGACCAAGTCTGCACAAATATTCCAGGGGCATTCAAAGCAACCCCATCTGCACACCTAGGACAATCAGACCATATCTCCCTCACACTGACCCCAGCTCACAGACCACAGATCTGCAGAGAAAAACCAACTTTCAGGACAGAACATGTGTGGTCTGAGGAAGCCACCTCAATGCTACAGGACTGTTTTGACAACACAGATTGGGGCTTGTTTGCAAAGGGAGCAGACCTGGAGGAATATGCTGGTTCAGTCCTAGGATATATTAAGTTTTGCACACAAAAGGCAATTAAGGTGTTTCCCAATCAGAAGCCATGGATTAACAGCAATGTGAGGCACTACTCAGGGAGCACGATGCAGCCTTCAGGTCAGGAGACAAACAAGCCTACAGTGAAGTACGGGGGAATCTCCGCAGGGGCATCGGGGATGCAAAGCGCAAATACAAACTGCGCATTGAAAATCGGTTTGATAACAACAACCCCCGCAGTATGTGGAAAGGCATCAAGGTGCTGACAGACTACAAATCCAATAATCTGCTGCCAGATGATGACGCCACACTGCACGATGTCCTAAACCAGTTCTTTGCCCAGAGGGAGGAGGCTGCTCCACTCATCCACCCACCTGACGATGAGTCCACACGGGTCCTTAAGCAACACCAGATGAGATCCACCCTGAGGAAAGTGAATGCAAGTAAGGCAGCTGGCCCAGACGGAGTGCCCGGCCGGGTACTGAAAGCAAATGCCGACCAGCTTGCTGAGGTGTTTACAAGTATATTTAACCTCCCACTACAACAAGCTGCTGTTCCAACATGCCTTAAAACTTCCACCATCATCCCAGTGCCCAAAAACTCAGCTGTGAAGTGCCTGAATGACTGTCGCCCTGTAGCGCTGACACCCATAGCCATGAGGTGCTTTGAGAGACTTGTGCTCTCACACATTAAGGCTATAATCCCACCTGACCTGGACAAACACCAGTTTGCCTACCGGGCAAACCGCTCCACAGAGGATGCAATCACAACAGCCCTCCAGGTTGCTCTGACTCACTTAGAGGAACCAAACACTTATGTGAGGATGTTGTTTGTGGACTTCAGTTCTGCATTTTTCCCCATAATCTGGTCAGCAAACTAAACACTCTTGGCCTTGGTTCCTCCCTGTGCTCATGGGTCATGGACTTTCTCACAGACCGACCACAGCAAGTCAGAATTGGTAAGCACACCTCCACCAGCCTCATCTTAAAAATAGACACCCCGCAGGGCTGTGTGCTGAGCCCTATGCTCTACACACTCTTCACACATGACTGCACCCCCCCCCACTCTACACCTCCAACTCCATAATTAAATTTGTGGACGATACCACAGTGGTTGGCCTGATCTCGGACGAGGATGAAACAGCCTACAGGCTTGAGGTGGATCATCTGACGGAGTGGTGTAAGGACAACGACCTGGTCCTTAACACTTAAAATAAAAGAGATGATCATTGACTCCAGGAGATCAAAGGACAGAGTACACACCCCCCTCCATGTGCATGGAGAGGTGGTGGAAAGTGTGGAAAACCTAAAGTTCCTTGGAGTTATGTTGTCAAAACAGCTGACATGGACCACCAACACCTTGCTGCTTGTAAAAAAGGCACAACAAAGACTCTTCTTCCTCAGAAAGCTGGAACAGGTCAAACTCCCACAAAAGCTGTTGCTTAACTTCGACAGAAGCACAATTGAAACCATCCTGACCAACAGCGCCACCGTGTGGTATGCCAGCTGCACAGCCGCTGAGCGACAAGACCTGCATCGCGTGGTGAAGGCGGCCCAGAGAATTGTCAGGATGGAGCTCCCAGGACTGGACACCATCTATTCCAGCAGACTCAGGAGGAAAGCAATCAGCATAACCACACATCCCGGCCACTCCCTGTTTGACCCACTGCCATCCAGCAAAAGGTTCAGGACCCTGAAAACCAGAACAAATAGACTGAGGAACAGCTTCTACCCCAGGGCTGTGGCCTCCATCACACCACTCCCACAGAATAATGACTGAAACTGTGAGCACACGCATGCACACACAAGGCCTCAAATACTTGCACTAACGGCACTTTGTGCATTACTGTGATATTCTGGTGTTGCTGCAACTTATTTTCTGCTACTTATCTGTTTAATACTGTTTTTCTATTACTGTCTTGTTTTTATCTACCGCTTTATTTAATTGCCAGAGAGGAAGCCAAACAGAGTTTCATTGTACCTATGTATAATGACAATAAAGATCATTTCAATTCAATTCAATTCAATATTGTTATTTTTCTGGACTAATAATCACTGCTCTTCAGTAATGGTTTGGATTGTTGTTTGTGTTTGCAGGAACCATTAATCAATACAACATAATCCCAGCAATCCCAGGGCCCCACAGTACTGCAGGACAGCGGATGGTGAAGCCAGTTGTCTCTATCCCATTTGATCTGTGTTCTCACAACAGGCTCATTAACAACCGCACAGTGAGTAAAGTCAAGGCTGAATTACAGAAAATCAACATTCTGCTGTCAATCAGCTAGAGACTGGTGTGATAATTAGGAGTGTGGAGAACAGTAACACAAGGAGCCACAAAACACTGCAACATTTCTTCCAAAATCAAAACTGTAAGTGAATTGAAAAATTTAAAGAGAAGCTGGAATATAAACTAGTAAATGTCCTGTAATTTCCTAGAAAGTTGTGTAAATACAAAATGAAGTGAAGTGGGCAGACAAATGCACCCCCTGGATCACTATCACTAACACACATCATCAAAGAAGTACACAGTCTCCAGTCATATCACAGTCCCAGTCCCAATCAGCCTGCTCCCCACCATCAGGTCTTACTAAAGCCTTGGCTCAAACACAGATAAAAGAACTGAATTGCAGAGTGTGGCAATTCTTGACATCAAGACACCTAATGAAACTGAAGTCAATGGGCTTCAAGGGCAGATGTTCTACCGGTTGGAAGTCAGTCATCCCAGAATCCGGGACGCCTCCCAGAAGACCAGGTGGTGGTGCTGGTGGGGTTGGTTAATAGGTGGAGGTGTAGATCAGCCTGATGGGCTTGGGAGAAGTAACTGTTTTTGACTCTAATGGTCCTAGAAACATAGAAAATAGGTGCAGGAGTAGGCCATTCGGCCCTTCGAGCCTGCACCGCCATTCAGTATGATCATGGCTGATCATCCAACTCAGAACCCTGTAACTGTCTTCTCTCCATACCCCCTGATCCCTTTAGCCACAAGGGCCATATCTAACTCCCTCTTAAATATAGCCAATGAACTGGCCTCAACTGTTTCCTGTGGCAGAGAATTCCACAGATTCACCACTCTCTGTGTGAAGAAGTTTTTCCTCATCTCAGTCCTAAAAGGCTTCCCCTTTATCCTTAAACTGTGACACCTCGTTCTGGACTTCCCCAACATCGGGAACAATCTTCCTGCATCTAGCCTGTCCAATCCCTTTAGAATTTTATACGTTTCAATCAGATCCCCCCTCAATCTTCTAAAATCCAGCGAATATTAGCCTAGTCAATCCAGTCTTTCATCATATGAAAGTCCTGCCATCCCAGGAATCAATCTGGTGAACCTTCTTTGTATTCCCTCTATGGCAAGAATGTCTTTCCTCAGATTAGGGGACCAAAACTGCACACAATACTCCAGGTGCGGTCTCACCAAGGCCTTGTACAACTGCAGTAGTACCTCCCTGCTCCTGTACTCGAATCCTCTTGCTGTGAATGCCAGCATACCATTCGCCTTTTTCACCGCCTGCCGTACCTGCATGCCAACTTTCAATGACTGGTGTACAATGACACCCAGGTCTCGTTGCACCTCCCCTTTTCCTAATCTGCCACCATTCAGATAATAATCTGTTTTCCTGTTCTTGCCACTGAAGCAGATAACCTCACACTTATCCACATTAAATTGCATCTGACATTAATTTGCCCAATACCTAACTTATCCAAGTCACCCTGCATCCTCTTAGCATCCTCCTCACAGCTAACACTGCTGTCCTGGCATGGATGCTGCACAATCTCTTCTCTGATGGGAGTGGGACAGACAGTCCATAAGCAGGGTGGGGGGGATTCTTCAGAATATTGCTGGGCTTCTTCCAGCATCTTTCTGAAAACAATGTCCTTGATGGTGGACAGGTTGGCACTGGTGATGCATGGGCAGCTTTAAATACCCATAGTAGAGCCCCGCAGGGATCTGTTCCAGAAGTCCTGCTCTTTGTGATTTTTAGTAGGTTTAACCTGGAAAGGTGTGAATTGATTCATTTTGGAGGTTGAATTTCAAGGCAGAATACTGGGTTAATGGCAAGATGTTCTACCAGTCTGTTGTCACCAGTATGTGGTGGTGTGCTGTGGCAATGGCATCAACATGGGTGATGCCAACAGGCTGAATAAGCTGATTAGAAAGGTTGGCTCTGTTATGGGAGCTAAACTAGACATACCTGAGGCTGTGGTGGAACAAAGGACCCTCCAGAAAATCCTGGCATTACAGCGCCTGTGTCCATTCTTAAACTCCTTCCTGGCTACCTTTTAACTCTCTAGAGCCCTGTCTGATCCTTGCTTCCTAAACCTTAAATAAGCTACTTTCTTCCTCTTTACCAGATGTGCCAACCATGGTTCCTTCACCCTGCCACCCTTTCCCTGCCTCAGTCCTATCCAGAACCCCATTCAGGTGTTCCATACACAACCTCCACATTTCCATTGTGCATTGACTGACTGACTACATCCCTTATTACAATCTGACACCCGATCAGCTTAATTTCCCAATGCCGGACCTGGTATGGCCTCTTCTGTAATCAGCCTGTACACATATCCTTCCTGAATACACCTAACAAATTCCATCCCCTTGAAACCTTTAGCACTAAGGAGGTGCCAATGAATATTATCAGAGTACATAGGTCACCACATCCAACCCCGAGATTCTTTTTCTGTGGGCATGCTCAGCAAACCTGTAGAATAGTGACTGTGAACAAACTGTGTAAATGCAGGTATAAATCAATAGCAATAAGTAATGAGCATGTAATAACAATATAACAGAGTCCTCACAGCGAGAGAGAGAGAGAGAGAGAGAGAGAGAGAGAGAGAGACCATGAGAGCGTTCCAAAAAAATATAAAACGTACGTCTCCCCAGACTACCCTAAAGGGGTCAAAAATAATGACAGTGTTGCTCGCTGAACTGTTTGCAACAGTGACTTTTCTATTGCCCATGGTGGGTTAAGACTGTAAAGGACATGTTGAGGTGAGTTTAACAGGTGTCATTCGTTCATTAGTATAGCTAATGTTATTTAAACTGGCTGGCTAGCTGCTAAGGAGCTACTCTATTGCAGACATCCCACCTCTCTCGGAAGTTCCGGGAGTCTCCCGCAAATTGATGGCGCTACCTCCCTGAAATGAGTTTTTGCAGGATGGGATGTCTGCTTAAATGACTGTAGCTGTCCCCTTTTGTTCAAGATGCTGATGGTTGAGGGGTAGTAACTGTTCTTGAATCTGGTGGTGTGAGTCCTGAGGCACCTGTACCTTCTACCTGATGGCAGCAGTGAGAAAAGAGCATGGCCTGGGTGGTGAGGATCTTTGATGATGGATGCTGCTTTTCTATGGCAACGTTTCATGTAGATGCGCTCCATTTTTGGGAGGGTTTTACCAGTGGTGTACTGGGCCAAGCTCACTGCTCCCCTACTCAAAAATGGCAGATGGAATTTAATGCAGAGAAATGTGAGGTATTCCCCTTTGATAGGACAAACCAGGGTAGATCTTACACTGTGTATGGTGGGGCATTGAGGAGTGGGGTAGAACAGAAGGATCAGGGAATACAGATACATAATTCATTGAATGTGGCAACATAAAGATGCCTCTTTCGAGTGGTCATAAAGTGATATTTTGGCACATTAGCATTCCTAAATCAAAATATTGAGTACAGGAATTGGGATGTTAATTTGAAGTTGTATAAGATTTTGGTGAAGCCTAATTTGGAGTATCGTGTGAAGTTTTAGTCACCTAACTACAGGAAAAATGTAAATAAGATTGAAAGAGTGCAGAGAAAATTTACAAGGGTGTTGCTGGGGCTTGAAGATCTGAGTTATAGGGAAAGTTCGAATAGTCTCGGACTTTATTCCCTGGAGTGCAGGAGAATGAGGGCAAATTTGATCGAGATACATACCTTCTCCCTTTTCCTACATATGTTTTGCCCCCCTTGCTTAGCTGTAGGTTCTGTATCCTGGAACCCTGAATGGCCAGTCTGCCCTGTTTCTGACTGGTGATGGGCCAAATGCAGGCACTAGCTGGGGGGATGCAGTGATCGGCAAGGACCAGTTGGGCTGAATGGCCTGTTTCTATTTTGTATGACTCTACGACTATATGACTGCTCCCTTCCTCTCTGAGCTTCAGAACTGGTCACAGTGCCAGAGACCTGCCTGCTGCTGGCCCCTGATAGAACATGCCCCTCAACAGTATCCAAGAGTACGTATCTGCTGGTGAGGGCAATGGCCTGAGCAGTCTTCCTACTTCCCTCACTCTTCCTGAAGGTCACCCTGTAGCCTGCACCTTAGGTGTGACCACCTCACTTATGAAGCCCTCAGGCTCCCAGACGGCCCTGAATGCATCCAACTCCATCTCCAGTCCCTTGTTCCTCATCAGGAACTGCAGCAGGGTGCACTTCCCACAGACGTAGTCATCAGGGAGATCTGAGTTTTCTTGTCTACTCGCACACTCACATCTTGCAGGCGGCGCATTCCACTGACCTAACTTCCATGCTGCCTACTCAAGGTGGCCACTCCTCTTTGAAGTGGCAAAAGCCTTCCAGTTATTGGATAAAGTGATGTCCAATTAGCCATAATGAGGCTTGCCTTTTTAAAGTTCTGGCACCCCCGAGACCGCTGCACCCCATGAGACCACTGCACAATATCACTTTCTTCTGTATTACAAACTGAATCCAAACCACAAACTCCATGATTTCTCATGTCTTCACACAATCCACTGCTCTCCAGAGTGAGCAATGTTAATTTCAAGCTCACTGAGAAAAATTTAGCGCTTTTGTACTGGTTTCGGGACTTCATCCTGGTGCTGGTGCTGGTGCTGTGAAAGATTCAAATTACATTTGTTATCAAAGTATGTATGCAGTATTGAACCCTGAGATTCGTCTTCCTCACAGACAGCCACCAAACAAAGAAACACCATGGAACCCGTTCAAACAAAACATTAAACACCGAAAGCACAAAAAAAGAACAAAGGTGCAAATGGTAAACTATGAGCGAATAGCACACAGAATATTAAACATCAAACCGCAGAGTCCATGAAATAGTCCAGGAACGTTCAGTGTAGTTCAGTTCAGATCTACTTAGTGCTGTTGACTGCAGGCCACACAGTTGGTCTGCCACAATCAAAATTGTGCAAAATAGTGTAAGGGGGTTTCTTTTTTTTTGTCACTGCGTAGTCTAATTGAAATGGATTCTTTGGTGTGTTATAATTGAAAGGGTTTCTTTGTTATGTTAACGGCGGAGAAAGTCCTTCCTACTAGCAGTTTGTTTTGGATTATCTATTGATATGAGGACGAATGAACCAATTGCGTTAGTTGTTATGCTTTTGGTGTGTCTGAAGATATTGTATGCGCGGGGTTTTGGGAGAGAAGGCGGGAGAGAGAGAGACAGAAGATGGACCAGATGCTGTGAGTCCGTTAACGGGGTCAGACCCTGAGCGAGGAGAGGAGACGGAGACGGACTCGTGTAGAGCATCTGGTCACAACCGTTGTTGGTCCCAGGCGGCCGGACGAGGTGGTCCAAGGGGTCGCAGGGGGTCCTGAGCTCCAACTGTTTGTACACGAAGAGATTGAACTTTGATAAGTGTGGCGCCTTTTATTTTCCTTTTATATTTTATTCTCTATTAATTATATAGTTCCAGTAATATCTATAAACCGTAAATCATTTAATCGTATCTGGTGTATTGTCTGTTATTTGGGCGGGGTGGGGTACATCACACAGCATCCACACATCTTGCTCACTGTTTGTTCAAACATTTACTTGTGATGATCTTATGTATTTTCTTATTAATTTTTTGGGCCAACTTATTACCATGGGAGGTAAAAGAGATCTAAAGCACCCCATGTCTGCTGGAGGAAGTCAACAGGTCGAGCGGCATGTGTCGTAGGAAAGAAACTGTTGACGTCTGAAATCCTAATGTAGGGTTTTGACCCAAACTGTTGACAATTTCCTTCCTCCCACAGATGCTGAGTTTTCCCAGCACACTATTGCTCCTGATTACTATTGGAGCTTGTGGGTGATGTCTTGGTTCTGATGTTGTTCTGTACTTTGACTCCACCTAGATCGATGTGCAGAGGGTGGTCATCAGTCCTCTGTTCAAGATTCCTCTACCTCCCAGTAAGAAGCATATCATTTCCTGCAACATTTGTCACCGGCGGTTCAACTCCCAGGTAAGTGTCGTACGTTTCAGGTCATTCCTGACCTGATGAGCAGGAGTTGGTGGAGAGCACAAGCAGAAGGAACAGATTGAAACAGTGAGCGGTATTTATTGGCCAAGCATGAAGCAATATAAATGCCAGATATTTGAAATAAAACCGAACTTCTGGGCAGGTCAGGCAGCATCTGTGGAGACTTAAACAGAATTAACATTTCAGCTTTTGGACAGTTAGTAGTCATAGTCATACTTTATTGATCCCGAGGGAAATTGGTTTTCGTTACAGTTGCACCATAAATAATTAAATAGTAATATGTAAATTACGCCAGGAAATAAGTCCAGGAGCAGCCTATTGGCTCAGGGTGTCTGACCCTCCAAGGGAGGAGTTGTAAAGTTTGATGGCCACAGGCATCCTCTTTTCAGACACCACCGTCAGAGAGTCCAGTTCCATCCCCACAACATCACTGGCCTTACGAATGAGTTTGTTGACTCTGTTGGTGTCTGCTACCCTCAGCCTGCTGCCCCAGCACACAACAGCAAACATGATCGCACTGGCCACCACAGACTCGTAGAACATCCTCAGCATCGTCCAGCAGATGTTAAAGGACCTCAGTCTCCTCAGGAAATAGAGACGGCTCTGACCCTTCTTGTTGACAGCCTCAGTGTTCTTTGAGCAGTCCAGTTTATTGTCAATTCGTATCCTCGGGTACCTGTAATCCTCCACCATGTCCACACTGACCCCCTGGATGGAAACAGGGGTCACCGGTGCCTTAGCTCTCCTCAGGTCTACCACCAGCTCCTTAGTCTTTTTCACATTAAGCTGCAGATAATTCTGCTCACACCATGTGACAAAGTTTCTTACCGTAGCCCTGTACTCAGCCTCATCTCCCTTGCTGATGCATCCAACTATGGCAGAGTCATCAGAGAACTTCTGAAGATGACAAGACTCTGTGCAGTAGTTGAAGTCTGTGGTGAAGAGAAAGGGAGACAAGACAGTCCCCTGTGGAGCCCCAGTGCTGCTGATCACTCTGTCGGACACACAGTGTTGCAAGCACACGTACTGTGGTCTGCCAGTCAGGTACTCAAGAATCCATGACACCAGGAAAGCATCCACCTGCATCGCTGTCAGCTTCTTCCCCAGCAGAGCAGGGCGGATGGTGTTGAACGCACTGGAGAAGTCAAAAAACATTACCCTCACAGTGCTCGCTGGCTTGTCCAGGTGGGCGTAGATACGGTTCAGCAGGTAGACGATGGCAACCTCAACTCCTAGTCGGGGCTGGTAGGTGAACTGGAGGGGATCCAAGTGTGGCCTGACCATAGGCCGGAGCAGCTCCAGACCAAGTCTCTCCAGGGTCTTCATGATGTGGGAGGTCAATACCACTGGTCTGTAGTCATTGAGGCTGCTGGGGCGCGGCGTCTTCGGCACAGGGACGAGGCAGGACATCTTCCACAGCACGAGAACCCCCTGGAGAGTCAGGCTCAGGTTGAAGACATGGCGAAGTACTCCACATAGCTGAGGGGCACAGGCTTTGAGCACCCTGGTACTGACACCATCCGGTCCTGCAGCCTTGCTTGGGTTGAGACGTTTCAGCTGCCTTCTCACCTTTTCAGCTGTGAAGCCCACCATGGTGGTTTCGTGTGGGGAAGGGGTATAGTCATGAGAGCAGGGTGGGGGACTGTGAGGAGGGGTAGGAGGGGAGAGTGGAACATGTTTTGGCAGGCTTTTGAAGATAGAACATAGAGAAGTACAGAATAGGAACAGGCCTTTCAGCCCATGATGTTGAGCTAATTAAACTAGTAATTAAATGAATCTCTTCTGCCTACGTAAAGTCCATGTCCTTCCATTCTCTACACATTCAGGTGCCTATCGTAAATAACATGTGTTTTAAATGCCTCTTTCATATTTGCTTCCACTGTCACCCCTGGCAGTGAATTCCAGGCACCCACCATTCTCTGTGTAAAATAAAATTGTCCTGCTCATCATTTCTGAACTTACCCTTTATCACATTAAATGCATGCCCTATAGAATTAGGCATTTCAAACCTGGGAAAAAGATACCAGCTGTTTACTCGATCTGTGCCTCTCATCATCTTCTAAGGCTCTATCTGGTCTCCACTCTGTCTCTGCTGCTCCAGAGAAAACAAACCAAGTTTGTCCAACTCTCCTTGTAGCACATGCTCTCTAATCCAGGCAGCACCCTGATAAACCTCAAACAAGAGAAAATCCGCAGATTCTGTAAATCTGAGCAATACACACTAGGCCCATCTAGGAAAATCAAATCGGAGGCACTTCAAATATCAGGTATTTATGATAGGCACATAGATGTGCAGAGAATGGAAGGATATGGACCTTACGTATCTCTCCTGCCTGGCCTGCTGAGTTCTTCCAGCATTTTGTGTGTGTTCACGATAAACCTCTTCTGCACCCTCTTCAAAGCCTCCGCATCCTTCCTATAACGGGGCGACCAGAACTGAACGTGGTTAAACTCGAGGTTTATAAATCGGCAACATACTGCAACTTCCTGACTCTTGACTCAATACCTTGACGAATAAAGGCCAGACACCTTCTTTACCGCCCGATCAACCTGTGCAGCCACTTTTAGTCAGCTAGAAACTTGAACCCCAGTATCCCTCTCTATGTCGATGCTGTTAAGATCTTGTCACTATCAGTGTGCTGCCTCTTCACATTAGATCTCCCGAAATGCAACACCCGACATCTGGCTGGATTAAATCACATCTGCTACTTCTCCATCCATTTTTATTTATTTAGTGATACACTAGGTCCCACTGATCTGTGCCCACAGCAACCCGTTGATTTAACCCTAGTCTAATCACAGGACAACTGCAAATGACCAGTTAACCTGCTAACTGGTACATCTTTGGACTGTGGGAGGACACTGGAACATGCAGAGAAAACCCATGCGCATATGGGAGGGATGTACTAACGTTCTTACAGAACAGGTTGGAATTGAACTCTGAACTCTGACACCCCAAGATGTAATAGTGACCGTGGCTGCAGCTGATCTAAATCCTGATATATTCTTTGACAAACTTCTACACTATCCAGAAACACCACCAACCTTCATATTGAATCCAAACTTACTAACCCACCCATGCACATTTTCATCCAAACAGCAGAGTTGTCACAAACTCTAGTTAGAATAAGTCCCACTTATCCCCTGTCTTCTGTGGCTATCTAATTCTGAATCCAAGCAGCCAAGTCACCATACATTGATGAGCCTCCCAGGATGGACCTTGTCAAACGACCTGCTAAAATCGATCTAGGCAAGATCCACAGCTCTACTTTCATCAATCACCTTTGTCTCCACCTTGAAAAACTCAAATCAAGTTCATACAACATGATTTGCCCTACACAAAGGCATACTGACTGTCCCAAATCAGGCCATGGTTTTCTGAAAGCTCATTAATCATATCCCTAAAAAATCCTTTTCCTTACTTTCCCTACCACTGATGTGAAAATCACCTGTCTATCTTTCCAGGATTATCCCTATTTCCCCTCTTAAATAATGGAACAAAATTAGCTACTCACCAGTCATCCAGGACATTGTCTCTGGCCAGAGATGACACAAAGGTCAAGGCCCCAGGAATCTTATCACCTGCCTCTCTCAATAACCTGGGGTACATCCATCAGGGCCTTGAGACTTATCCACCTTAATGTTCTTCAAGAGCCCCACTTCTTATTTCTTATCTCAAAGTGTTCTAGCATGTTAGGATTCTCCAAAATGACCTCACGGGCCTCCACATCCTTCTCCTTGGTAAACACTGATGTAAAGTGATCTTTAAGCACCTCACTCACATCCTTTACACCCAAGGTGTCAAATTGGTTCAGATATGGCTCAAGATATATATATATCAACAGTTCACTGACTTTAAGGCAAATTGTTGCAGAATTTAAAGGAAATGGAAAATAATGAAAGCTAGGCCAACAGGGTAGTTAACTCGGAGTCGCAAACTGAAAGATAATGCCAACACCGCAGCTAGAAGCCAATAACTGGATACTAAATGATTGCTGCACTTTACAGCATCAATCGAAACGGTAGTCTTCTCTCTCGAACAAGAATGAGGGTAAGCAGGGAGTGTAAATGTTGCTGTGCTTTTGGTCAAGTCTCATCAAGACCAGAACAAAAAGAAGGGAGCTAAATACCATCATAATGAAGTACTAATGAGCTGGCACATACATACTCATGATTGCCAAACCTATTCTGCAGCACGCCTGCGCAGGCACATAGACCTCGCAGCAGAGTCCGTGGTTGTGACAGGGCACCCCCCGCCCCCCTCCCTCAGCGCAGCTCCCAAGGAGCCACAAACCTGTGCCCATTGGAAGTCCTGGATGAGAGATTTCTCCAAGATTTCTTTGGCCGGGATCCAAGAGCATTCCTCAGGAGCATACCACTCCCAATTCATGAGGTACTGGACCTTAACCCGCACCTGGTAAGGTGCCAGGAAGCACCACATAGTACAGACCAGGGGAGCATCCACCAAGTGGTGGGGTCAGGGTGGATGGATGAGGTGACTGAAGCTAAGGGGAAGGTAGTCACCGGCTTCAGCTGGAAAACGTGGAACACTGGGTGGATCTTCAGTGATGCTGGTAGGCACAATCTATATGAGACCTTGTTGACAGCCTTTTCCACTATGAATGGTTCCACATAGTGTGGGGCCAAATTGCGGGTCTTGACTTTATGGGAAGATCCCTTGATGCCAGCCAGACCTTCTCTCGTGGCCTGAGATGTCTCACCGGTCAGCAGAGCTGATCAACCTGCCAGTCATGTTGTTTCTGGGCGCGCAGCAGGAAGCCCTGGCTCGTCTCTGTACTGTAGCGTTGGACCAACTGTTCAGCAGCAGGAACTCCCTATCAATGTCTTGGTCAGGGAAGAAGATTGGCCGGAATCCCTTCTGGCATTCAAAGAGGGACATGCCAGTGGAGGACATCTGGAGGTTATTATGGGCAGTCACTGCCCTAACCAATTGAGAGCTCCAGGACATGGGGTTGGAAAAGAGAAGTCTATGCAGGTTTGTCTCCAAGTCCTGATTCACTCTCTCAGACTGGTTGGCAGATTGGAGGTGGAAACCTGATGAGAGATGGCTGTGGCTCCCACAAGAGGTCAGAACCCCTTCCAAAAACAGGATGTGAGCTATAGTTCTCAATCAGACACAATGACCTGAGGGAAGCTGTGCATCCTGAACACATGTTGAACCACGAGGGTAATGTTCTCATGAGCTGATGGGAGCTTAGGGAGGGCAATGAAGTGGGCAGCCTTGGAGAATTGAAACACAACGACCAAAATGGTAGTGTTCTATTAGCCGGGGGCAGCCCAGTGAGGAAATCACTGAGAGGTGGGACCTGGGGCGATGAGGCACAGGCAATGGACATAACAGACCCGCAAGTGGGACAGGCAGAGACAAAGTTATGGACGTCTCGGGACATAGATGGCTACCAAAATCATCTCTTGATAAACTCTCAAGTCCATTGAATTCCTGGATGGCCAGCCAGATGAGAGGAGTGACCCCATTTAAACACTTTGGGGTGCACTGTGGCAGGGATAAACAGCTGGTTGGGAGGTCTCTCAACTGGGCCAGGATCTGACTGTTGGACGATCCTCACCTCTACCTCTATTCCCAAATTACTGGAGCAGCAATACACGAGCAAGGAAGGATGGGCTCCGGATTAGATGTTCAAACACTGAGGCAAGCAGGAGAAGGGGGTAGCAGTTCTTCACGGTGATATTGTTTAGGGGCTGATAATCAATGCAGGGGCGGAGATTGCCATTCTTCTTGCTCACAAGAGAGAAGCCCGCCCCTGCTGCTGAGGTTGACAGATGGATGAACCCAAAGGCCAATGTCTCCTTGATATACTCTTCATGGCCATCCCTTTTGAACAAGAGAGGGAAAAGAGCCGGCTTTGGGGAGGATGAGTACTGGTTAAGAGGTCAATGGTGCAGTCATATGGCTGGTGAGGAGGCAGGGAGATGACCTCGTTTCCTGAATACCTTAAGAAGATCAACATATTTAGCCAGAATGCCAGACAGATCCACACTAGTAATGAACACAAGAGAGGATTTGCAGACCAAGTAGAAAAGTCAAAGTACATTTATTATCAAAGTGTGTATAAATTATACAACCTGGACATTTGTCTCCTAACAGGCAGCCACAAAACAAGAAACCCAAAAGAACCCAGTTTAAAAAAAGACCAACACCAAATGCACAGAGAAAGAAAAGAAAAACACAAGTCATGGAAACAATAAAAGCAAGCAACAGCATACCGAAACAAATCCCGGAGCAGCTGCAGCAAGTCCATAGCCTTGGTCTCAGTACGTCACATAGCAGGACAAATCGCCGCGAAGCTCGCAGACACGAAGCGCGTATCACCCAGAGCAGTCTCTGGGCCATGGAGAACGAAGGGAACACTGTGGAAGAGCAAGCGGAATTGGCCCAACCCTTCCCTCCGGTCTCGACACCCTGCCTTTCCAGTCTATCTGGGCCGATATTTATAATATTGAATTGCTTGCTCTAACTCCATCTTCAACACCACCTCCGGTGACTCCAACACCATCTCGAACACATTATGCTCCAACTTTGCAATGCACCAGCATGGCTCATTCCTCGAATCAGCTTCGCCTTTGCTCACCTCAGAACGCTCCACAATCAACATGATCTTCACCCTTCGACAGCTACGAGAGGAATGCAGAGAGCAAAAACAACCACTCTACGTCGCTTTCATTGACCTTACGAAGGCCTTCAACCTTGTGAGCAGGCACAGCATGTTCAAAATCGTTGCCAGGATTGGTTGTCCCCCGAGGCTCCTCGGGATAGTTCAGTCATTCCACACAGAAGTGAAGGGCGTCAACGGCTCTTCTTCGGAGGCCTTCAACATCCGCAGCGGTGTGAAGCAGGGCTGTGTGCTTGCCCCCACCCTGTTGAGCATCTTCTTCGTAGTCATGCTGAAGCACGCCTTTGGAACATCAATTGATGGTGTCTACCTCCACACCAGATCGGACGGGAGGCCGTTCAGTCTGTCCCGGATGAGGGTGAAAACCAAGGTTCGTGAAGTACTCATCAGGGACATGTTGTTTACAGACGATGCGGCACTGGCAACAGACTCTGAAGAGCAACTGCAACGCCTCATGGACAGCTTCTCAAGGGCCTGCCAGGACTTCAGCTTGACCATCAGCCTGAAGAAAACCAACGTGTTGGGCCAAGGCGTTGAGCACCCCCCTGCCATTACCATCAACAACTACGAGCTGGAGGTAGTTCACGAGTTTACATACCTTGGCTCCACCATCACGGACAGCCTCTCCCAAGACCCCGAGATCAACAGACGGATCGGACGAGCAGCCTCAACATTCACCAGGCTGACAAAGAGAGTCTGGGAGAACAGAAAGCTGACGACGCACACCAAGGTTGCAGTCTACAGGGCCTGCGTCCTCAGCACACTGCCTTACGGCAGAGAGACCTGGAGCCTCTACTCCAGACAAGAGCGGCATCTCAACACCTTCCACCTTCGCAACCTGAGACGCATCCTGGACAGCAAGTGGACTGACCGAGTCACCAACAATGAGGTCCTGGCCCGCGCCCAGATGCCCAGCCTCTTCACCCTGCTCCAACAACGCCGTCTCCGCTGGCTGGGCCAGGTACACTGCATGTCAGACAGGAGGATCCCGAAAGACCTGCTGTACAGGGAACTGGTCTCCAGCAAGAGAGCACAAAGGCAGCCCCATCTTCGTTTCAAAGATGTCTGCAAGAGAGACATGAAGTCACTGGACATGAACGTTGAGAATTGGGAGGACATCGCAAGAGATCACTCTCACTGGAGGCTGGAACTACGCAGAGGCCTAAGTAGAGGAGAAGAGAAGCTAAGGCTTGCTGCTGAAGAAAAGCACACTCGTCGGAAAAACAGCACCAAGACATCACTGGAGAACAGCACCCTCAAGTGCAGTCGCTACAGCCGAGACTGTCACTCCTGTGTGGGCCTCTACAGCCACAACAGACGCTGCTCTACCAACACAGACTGAAGCAAGACTTTCCAGGCGCAGATCCATGGTCTCGCGAGACTAAAGGATGCCACCATCACCACCACTGGAGAGGATTCTTTGAGATAGGAATTATAAGTATTTAGGAAATTTAGGCCGGCTGGTGGTGTCGTGGCATCAGCACTGGAGATCTAAGCAGATGGTCCTGAGTTCAAACCCAGCCGGGTCCCACCCTGGGCAGCAGCAGTATCTGTGCGGAAGAAAGGCCTGGCAACCTACTTCCATATCTTGCCATGAAAACCCTATGGACCCTATGGTCCATGAGGTCACGAAGAGTCAGACTCGACTTAACGACTGAACAACAACAACAAAGTAAATTGTGGCTAAATAGTACCAGTCAGCATGGCTTTGTGTGGGGCAACTCATGTCTTCCTAACTTGACTGTGGTTTTTGAGGAGGTGATGAAGGTGATTGAAGTAGGTAAAGCTGTGAATGTTGTCTACACAGATTTTAGTAAGGCATTTGACAAGGTGCCTCATGGTAGACTCATCCAGAAGATTAAGATGCATAGGACATGGAGAATTGGCTGTCTAGATTCAGAATTGACTTGCCCGTAGAAGGAAGAGTAGTGGTCAAATTTACATTTGTTCTCCCAAAATGCAACACCTCACATTTGGCCAGATTAAACGACATCTGCCATTTCTCTATTCATGTCAGTAACTGATCTTTATCCCGCAGGAAATTGTGACCAGCTGGTTGGGCACCACGGTCAGCATGGACTGGTTGGACTGCAGGGTATTTATCTGTGCTGTATTGCTGTAGGACTCGATTAAACTTAATACAGATCCGGAAATAGACAGAACATGGCTGAAGGAATGGGAAGAATATAGGCAATTTCATAGAGGACAGTGGGTGTTCTAAAATCCGAGGGCATTTTTTGGGCAAGAAGGAGATCATGTCAGCACCTATTCCTTGCACAGTGTCACTCCTGACTATCTGCTTTTATTGGCTATCCTATTCACAAGCTAGCCAATTGGATTGCTCTATGCTCTACTCCATCTCCTGCCTTGCAGCCCACAAGGTGGGTTCTCCACTAAACTTCGTTCTAAACTTCTTGCCTGCAACTGAACAAGATAAGCTATTAGTGCTCTTTAAATCTCCTCGTTGCTACTTTGTTCTGCTTCCTGCATTGAAAACAAGGTCGGTTCTCCATTACAGCTCATCCAGAAGTTCCTGTCTCTACCTTATCAGATTAAGACCTTTTTAATCAAAACATGTCTTCTCCCTTGACTCTGCCTTTCACACTTGTATGCTAGAACGTTTAGTTGCCCATAGAATATACATTTGGCAACTTTGCAAGCAGACTGAGAAGGTGATTAGGACAGGCAAAAGTTGCATTTACCTTGAGTTTTATCTGGGAAATACATGGCAGAGGCAAAACTAATCATTCTCTGAAGAATTAAATGTTAGCTTGGAAAATAAGATGACCAATGATACTTGTGTCTGTTTCTTTGAGATGGCCAAGGCTGGTTTTCTACATTGTCCAACTGAGGATGAACTGGATGTTGTGTGCTTCTTCTGTCTGAAGGAGTTGGAAAGCTGGGAGCCTAAAGATGATCCCTGGTACGTGTATGGATTGAGTAAACTTGTCACCAGCTCTGAAAGTGAGACAGGATTTGGACTGGGGTAGGAAAGAACATTTCCTTTTGGTTATTACGCCTACAGAAACATTAAAAGGGTCATCCAATGAACTTGTTTTCCTTTCTTCACCCATTGAAGCTACGGCTCAAAACTGATAAAATTGTTTCTACTACCCTTGTGGACAGAGTATTTGAGATAATTAACTTTTCTACCTCTTTGGGTCTTCTGCTACTGAGTTTCCCCAATCCCATCATAGCCCCTCAAATCCAGTGTGCACAAATCTGTCCTGTACTCCCCTCCCTTACACTGACTCAATCTATACTTCCCATTGCCTTGGCGAAAGCAGCCGGTGTAATTAAGGGCACTCACCCCTGGTTGCTCTCTGCTCCTTTCCACTGGGCAGAAGATAACAGGGTTGTATGTGCACGTGGGCAACTTCTATCTCACTTAGCAGGTTCTTGACTGGACATTGCTTCAGTCTTTCAATCTACTGTACCTTGCTGTAGCCCTTGCATCTTGTCTGCATGCATTACACTTTCTGTAACTGTAACACTTCATTCTAGTGTGTAAAAGCTTTTCCCACTGCATATCATAACCAATAATGCTCTCTGCAAGCCCTTGTATGATTCTGGTTCCACAGACTGCTTGCTTCAGTAGATGTCTGGTTGGTGCTTGCAGCACTTGGCATAATCACTTTGGTGCATCCCTTTCAGCTAAATTATTAAATCTCTCAATGGTTCTGTGACTTGCCAGTGACATTGAATCACAATGCCCCTCCCATTTTCTGCACTCACTTTCATCTATCATCCACCTGTACTACCAGTCTTGAAAGATTTGCCAACTACTTGGTTGGCAAAATGACTTTCTATCCCCACCTCGATAACGTTGAAAAGCTGTGATATTTTTATACTATCAATGTTTTGAGTAGCTGTACTGTAAACTCGGTGTTGTATTCCCTGCCCCAGCTACTCGGCTTCATCTTGTATTCCTCCTTCCCTTCAGCACCAAAGGGGTGGTGTATGTTAGGGGACTTCAGATGCAGGATGTATACAAGGGGGATCTTGAAGTACTGATGGACAGGATCATTGAAGGCAGCAGCATGGGTAGAATAGGTAGTTAGCCTTCCACAGCATAAAGCGTGAGAGAAGGGAAGCAAGTACACTTGCATCAAATGGTCATTAGGCTGCAACTGGATTCCTGTGTCCAGTTCTGGTCACACCAGAGGAAGGATGAGATTGCATGGGAGAGGGTGAAGAGGAGATCCTGCAGGATGTTGCCTGGATGGGATTTTGGAGTGGCAAGGCTGGGGAACTGGAAGATATACAAAACTACCAGGAACCTAGTTACTATTTCCCCTTGGAAAATGTCCATAAACTTGCGTTTAAGGTAAGTGGCAGGAGGTATGGGGGGGGGGGGGGGAGGGCGGGGAGGAGCTTGGAATTTGGAACTAGCTGGCTGAGTGAGGGGATGGAGACAGAGGCTCTCAAAAATTAATTGTGTAAGTACTTTCAGTATCATGGCACTGTAGGTTATTGGCACTATAATGTGGCCTGTAACATGGGAGGAATAAACTGGACAGGCAGCAGTTTATCCTGACTCAGACTTGCAGATGGGCCTCTTCCTGCTTTCAGGTCTCCTGAACACTGTTGTTTTCCTCCTTGCAAACAGTGACTTTCAGATGTGTAGCAGTGCAGTCAGTGGTTCCTTACATCTCAATATACTTTGAGGGAACATCAACTGTGGATGGGATAAAATGGACAAATCAACACTATTCTAATATGGTCTAGTATTGATTTGTTCTGTGTGGTGACTGCAAATGGCTGCTTGTTGTGTTAATGAGATGGCTCATGGTGAGCTATGGCTAATTGTCTTGTTTTATTTCGATTCTTCTGAACTTGCCAAAAGGGCAGTACACCAAAGTCACTCACCATCTTGTGAATTCCTGGCACTGAAAATGGATGTATTGGATCTGACAGTGGAAGAGTTCTTCAAGATGGAGATGGACTGGCTGAAGATGTACCTGGTGAGAGGGTCAATCTATTTACTTGGCCTTTGGAATTCTCAAACATGGGGTGGCACTGTAGCATAGTGGTTAGCACACACTTTGTTGCTAGCAACCAGGATCATTTCCTGCCTCTGCCTGTACGAAGTTTGTGCATTCTCCCTGCCACCACACAAGTTTCTTCTGGGTGCTCTGGTTTCCTCCCACAGTCTAAAGACCTACTGGTTGGCAGGTGAATTGGTCATTGTAAATCATCCCATGGTTAGGCTCGGACTGGACTGGGGATTGCTGGGTGGGGTGGTTGGAAGGGCCAACACAACACTGGATGTCAATAAATTAAAAACAAGTGCTCTGAGTTGCAGGAGCTTTCTGTAATCAGGTTGTTGAAGCTGTACAGAGAGAGGGGATGGTTGTCTGTATCTGCTTGACAGTCTCTGCCCAGGAGGCTGCAATCCATGACAGGTTCAATGACGTTTTCTTTTCCTCGAAAAAATTGCTTCGGAGCAAGTCAGCATCTACCGAGAGTCGGTGAAAGCTGCGAGAGTGAAAGTCTTGGGAAACCTGACTGGAGCTGACCTGTAACTCCCTTATTGAAGTGATGAGCTAGAACAGACCACACAGGACTTTAACTGTTGATAATAATAAAGTTGTATGTATTTTACTGTGATTGCTTTGGAAAGTTTTCATTTGTTGCAACAGCTAATAGGTTAAACTTAGCAGGAGAGGGGTTTATTGTTGAAATGAGCTGATTCCGTCCTGAGATTTAAGCTCGCTGAGGAAATGGTTAACAACTCATTGCATTGCTTGCTTTCCCCAATCTTCCTGAACTGAGCCTGTGTCAACGGCTCAGTACTGCAGTTTCAATTCCTTTTCCTTGGAGTGGAGAGAGGAAGCATGCCATGTCAACATCATTTGCCAGTACGGGTTCATGGAGACTGCTTTTAGAAAATTAGTATTTGCTCACCTTCATAGTTTCCAATGTGAAATGTTAAAGATATCAGTGTGTCATTCTGTGTACCAAATAGATTTTGCACAAACCCATATCTCCATGTGGCTAGTTTGGTACTGCATCTCAGTCATGTGCAGGGTGCACAGTACATGTCTAGTCCATGCCAATCTGATCTGCCTATTCCCATCTACCTGTACCCAGACCATACCCCTCAAAAGCCCATGTATAGTGCCTATAAAAAGTATTTTCCTCCCCCCCCCCCGGAAGTTTTCATGTTTTAGTTTACAACATTGAATCACAGTGGATTTAATTTGGTTTTTTTGACATTGACATGAAAGATGTCTGTTGATCAAGGTGAAGACAGATCTCTACAAAGTGATTTATTTTAATTACAAATAAAAAAACACACAGCTTGCACAAGTATTTGGCCCCCTCAAATCGGTATATAATAGATGAACCTTTGGCAGCAATTACAGCCTTGAGTCTGTGTGGGTAGGTCTCTATCAGCTTTGCCCATCTGGACACCGCAAATTTTCCCTGTTCTTTACAAAACTGCTCAAACTGTCAGATTGCATGGCGATTGTGAGTGAACTGCCCTTCTCAAGTCCAGCCACAAATTCTCAATGGGATTGGGGTCTGGCTTCTGACTTGGCCACTCCAGGACATAAGTTTGTTTTTAAGCCATTCCTATGTAGCATTGGCTCTACACTTGGGATCACTGTCTTGCTGGGAAACAAATCCTCTCAGAAGTCACTGTTCTCTTGCAGACTGCATTAAGCTTTCCTGCAGGATTTCCCTGTATTTTGTTGCATTCATTTTACCTTCTACCTTCACAAGCCTTTCACAAGGCCTGCTGCAGTGAAGCATCCCCACAGCATGATGCAGCCACCACCATGCTTCACGGTAGAGATGGTGTGTTTCTGATGTGTGCTGTTTGGCTTGCGCAAAACATAGCATTTGGTGTGATGGCTAAGAAGCTCAACTTTCATCAGACCATAGAACCTTCGAGTTGACTTCAGAGTCTCCCACATGCCTTCTGGCAAACTCTGGCTGAGATTTCGTGAGGTTTTTTTTCAACAGTGGCTTTCTCTTTGCCACTCTCCCATAAAGCTGAGACTGGTGAAGCACCCAGTCAACAGTTGTATGCATAGTCTCCCCCATCTCAGCCACCGAAGCTTGTAACTCCTCCTGAGTTATCATGGGTCTCTTGGAGGCCTCCCTCACTACTCTCCTTGCATGGTCACTCAGTTTTTGAGGACTGTCTGCTCGAGGCAGATTTAAAGCTGTGCCATACTCTTTCCATTTCTTGATTGGCTTAACTGGACTCCAAGGGATATTCAGTGACTTGGAAATTTTCTTGTATCCATCTCCTAACTTGTGCTTTTCAGTTACCTTTTCACAGAATGCTTGGAGTGTTCTCTTGTCGTCTTGGTCTAGATTTTGCCAGGATACTGACTCACCAGCAGTTCGACCTTCCAGATACAGGTGCACTTTTACTACAGTCAATTGAAACACCTTGAATGCACACTGTGATCTCTATTTAACTAATTGTGACTTCTAAAACCAATTTGCTGCACCAGTAATAACTTGGTGTCATATTAAAAGGGGTGAATACTTAATGCACTATCAATTACTCCAAAAGACTGGAAGTAGAGTAAATACTGAAAGGCTTTTATTAGCAGTAAAATATGACCTCGACCATGCTGAGTATCTGCCCTGGACTGAGGGAGGAGCAGTGGCACAATTGCCTTTATTCAGGGGTCTGTGGGAGGAGCCACAGGAGCAGCCAGCAGAGGGGTGTGTCCAGACAGGTAACCCAGTTACAACATAATAGTTTACCACAATACTTGTGCAATCAATGATTTTGTTTTATTTGTAAATAATTTGGATCACTTTGCAGAGATCTGTTTTCACTTGGACACAGAAGTTTATTTTTCCTGTTGATCAGTGTCAAAAAAGCCAAATTAAGTCCACTGATTCAATGTTGTAAAACAATAAACATGAAAACTTCCAAGGGGTGTGAATACTACTTGTAGGCACTGTTCCTAACCAAGTGTGTCTTAATGTTGCAACTTAATCCACATCTACCACTTTCTCTGGCAGTTCGTTCAACACTTTCACCACCCTCTGAGTGAATGGTTCCCATCAGGGTCACATCAGTATTTCACCTTTCGTTCTTAATTTTTAGTTCTAGTCTCAACCAACCTGAGGGGGTGGGGGAAACCTGCCCACATTCACCCTTTCTAAAATCTCCCCTCATTCTCTCTGTGAATTGAGCCCAAAAAAAGGTAGAAGATATTGCTGGAGAAATTGCCAAGGTGCTGCATTCAGGGGTAAGTGAGAAGTGCCTGAGGTAAGTGTGGGGTGCGATGTCTCTGGAAGCTCTGAAGTGGGTGGGTTCAATTGTCTCCACAGGATGTTGGAGTTGGGATATTGTGAGAAACTGCAGGCCAATTAACTGCAACCTTTCTCTGCCTTCAAGCACCACTTGTATCACCAGCAACAGCTAATCTGCTGCAAGAACTCAGCAGGTCAAGCTCGTAACATTAATGGGCTTCAAATTACTTTCAGCATTTTTGGATTTTAGTTGGGAGTGCAACAGAGTACAAACCTGGCAGGCACCAGTGGATTGTAAGGGGAAGAAAGAGAAACCTGAAATTGGGAAAATTAGTGTTCACACTCTAGGGCTGTACACTACCCAGCTGGTGTTCTAGTCAGTGCTTTTCCTTGTTCTAGCAGTGGAGGAGGGAGGATGTTTAGGTTGGTGAGGGAATGAGGTGGACAGAGTGCAAGTCTTTCAGGTTGCCCAGACTTCATGTGGCATTGCTCTTGTAGAGGAGGCCACATCAAGAGAACCAAATATAGTCGAAGTCAGGAGCAGATGAACCTTGGAGCAGGCTTGCTGCTTTATAAGTCAGTTGTCAAGGGATGGCTCCAGGGAAGGAGTACATTAACAAAGCTGGTTAAGGTGAAGGAAAAGCAGGGGCATTGGAGCAGTTTTTAAAGATACTTTAAACGTGTCTAAATGATGCCCCTTGAATTTTATGCATTTCAGCTGCTCAAATTGTCTGTGGATTCGGTCTTGGCACCAATGCTGCTGGTTGAGATTTTTATCAGGAGTAACTCCAAAGGCATCTGGAGTTGTCCCCTGACAAAATCTCAACCAGTGGATAGGCTAGCCTTGAGCTATACCCAGAGTTAGTGCACCCAGTAGGGTGTATATAGATACATTTTGAAGTAGTGCTCCCACGATGGGAGTTGTCTCAGATGCTTCATTTTGTTTTCAATACCTGTATCAGCTGGCAACATTAATTGAATTTAACTGACAGAACCAAACCGGAAGAATGTGGCTTGATACAGTGGCTTTACAAATGTGTCGCAACAGATGAGTTGCTGGAGGAAAAGTGGATCAGGTTTTGGTTAAGTTTGCGGAAAATACAAAGAGAAGTGGAGTGTCCGGAAGGCTTTAGACAGATGAGAATGGGCAAAAAGTGCAGATGGAATAATCTCCGGAAATGTCTGGTCATGCATTTTGGAAGAAGGAATAAAAGCCTAGAATTTTTTAAAATGGAGAGCAAATTTTAAAAAAAAAAAAAAAAAAATCAGAAGTCAGAGTTGGCGCACACTACAGCACAGAAACAGGCCCTTGGGCCCATCTAGTCTATGCCAAGCAACACACATCAAAGTTGCTGGTGAACGCAGCAGGCCAGGCAGCATCTCTAGGAAGAGGTACAGTCGACGTTTCAGGCCGAGACCCTTCGTCAGGACTCTTCGACTGTACCTCTTCCTAGAGATGCTGCCTGGCCTGCTGCGTTCACCAGCAACTTTGAGTGTTGCTTGAATTTCCAGCATCTGCAGAATTCCTGTTGTTTTAGTCTATGCCAAACTGTTTTTCCTAGTCCCATTGTCCTGCTCCTGGACCATGGCCCTCTAAACACCTCCCATCCATTTCTTTATCCAAATGTTCAAATCAAACCTGTATCCACCACTTCCATTGGCAGTTTATCCCACAGACTCACTACCCTCTGAGTGAAGAAGTTCCCCTTAAAAACATTTCACTTTTCACCCTTAACCCATGACCTCTAGTTCCAGTCTCACCCAACCTCAGTGGAAAAAGCCTGCATCCTATCTACAGTATACCACTCATAACATCATATACCTCTATCGGGTCTCCCCTCATTCTCCTACACTCTAGGAAATGAAGTCCTATTCTATTCAACCTTTCCCTATAACTCTAGCCCTCAAGTCCAGCAAGATCCTCGTAAATTTTCTCTGCACTCTTTCAATCTTATTGATATCTTTCCTATAGGTAGGTTACCAGAGCTGCACACAATACTACAAATTAGGCCTCACCAATGTCTTGTACAACTTCAACATAACATCCCATCTCCTGTACTCGGTACTTTGATATATGAAGGTCAATATGCCAAAAGCTTTCTTTACAACTTTATCTACCTGTGACACCATTTTCAAAGAATTATGGATCGTATTCCCAGTTGCCTTTGTTCTACCATACTCAGTGCCCTACCATTCACTGTGTAAGTACTAACTACCCTGATTTGTCCTCCCAAAGTGCAACAACTCTCACTTGTCTGCATTAAATTCCATCCACCATCTTTCAGCCCATTTTTCCTGATGGACCAGATCAATTTGCAAGCATGGATAAGCTGTTCCACATCAGGCCAAATGATATAAAGGATGGAGAAGGCACTGGATATGATCTTTTCCAAGTTTAACAGATCTGAGCAGTAAATCTGATTCAATGTTTGATTCCAAAAATTATTTGAGTGCTTTTTTTAAAATCAGCACAGCATTGTGTTTGCCCCTTGAGCGTGTCAGGAATGATGGATTACCCTGTCCATCTAGCACATGATTTATCATTACACCCACGCTGCAGCTTAATCCAGATGTTAAATTACAAATCATGCAAATTATTGTAATGAAAGAGGGCTTGGAATTGATTTATTATTGTCTCATGTATTGAGATGTAGGGAAAAGCTTGTCTTGCATACTGTATATATTAATGCACTGACCAAACAAGGTAAAACAATAACAATGCTGAATGAAGTGTAACAGCCACAGAGAGAATGCAGCACATGTAAGCAACAAGGTGCAAGATCATAATGAAGTAGATTGTGATGTCAAGAGTCCAATTTATCTTGCTAGGGGTTGTATGTGATTTCACCACCACCTCTGGAAGTACATTATTATAGACCACCCAATAGTAACAGGGACATCAAGGAGCAGATAGGGAGACAGATTCTGGAAAGGGTTGTTGTGCTGGGAGTTTTTAATTTCTGTTTTAGATGCTTAAGTGCCAGAAGAGGGTTGCGAAACAAAATGAACGAATTTACAATCAGTTCTTGCCGTTACAATCTCAGTTCAACTTTTGATCCACGCCCTTGTGTATGGACAAAATTGCATAGGCAGTATAAAAAATACCAGAACTAATACGGTAGTGGCAATCCTGACAGAACACAATACAAACAACATTAGAATCCCACCCACCCTGCAACTTATACATAGCAATGAAAAATGTAAATGAATACAGCTCATCTAAGACGTCAACTACTTTTTAGTACACACGTGCTGAACTTCCGAACAGAGACTAAACATTCACGTTACACTGTTACATGCACAATCAGTCCTGATACAATAAAGTTAGACAAAAGGTACACTTTGGCATAACTTTCACAAGGTATTGCCTGGTAGTTAAATTACAGGAAGACTGACCTACTTGGATGGTGAGGAACTTTGCATAAGCCACGCTACCCAGCGTCGATTTCTTCACTCGTGGAAATCTAAAGCATCCACATGTAAAACATGTGAAATTACTGATATTCTCGATCCGCCAACAAGCATAACAGAATTCACATGGATATTGTCAGCTAATACTCACCGTTCCTCACCATGTCCAGTATCTCTGGAAGGAACTTAATCCCCACATGCATTACAAGGACATTGCTAGAAGAAAGAAAGGAAACTTGCACTTAAATGTGTTTTGTCACGTACCTATCAGAGCATCTACGAACTCGTTACAACAAAAGCAGTATTTTTGAGATGCATTTACAATCGTATAGAACCATATCAATTTACATATGGTCAGCCGCCAGACTGCAATGTGTTAAATCCTGCTGATGTGCTTAAGGAATGATTGTTGATGGATAATTGTTACCCAGGGCAACAAGAATAACTCCTTTGGTTTTCTCTGAAGTTGTCCCAATGACCACTCAAGTTCAAGTTCAGGTTTAGAACCATTCAATCACTCACATGTTTACGGCCAAATGAGACAATGTTCCTCTGGACCAAGGTGCACGATACACTACATAGAACTCAGACACATAATACATATTATCACAAATAAATTAACAAACAATAAGGTGCATATACAATACAAGTTTAAAAAGTAGACAGTATAACATCACTAGCTCTTCATATGTGATGAGACCTGGGTGGTGTCTGGGAGTTCAGTAGTCTTGTGGCCCGGAGGAAGAAGCTGTTCCCATCCTGACTGTTCTTGATCTAATGTTACAGTACCTCCAGCCTGATGGTAGGAGGTCAAAGAGATTGTTGGACAGATGCGAGAGATCACTGACGATGCTGATGGCCCTGCGTTCCTCATCTCAGGAAGCAGCCACAAGCTCATTTTAACATCGTATCCCATCACAAGCAGAGCTACACCCACTGAGAGGGGCAGCCTACGTCTGATGTTCAGTTCTTCAAAGCAGGCTTTGCACCCACAAGTTTCTGAATCAGAAGTGAGACTGCAATAAACACACTACATATTTATGAAGACAACATCATTTTCACAGCAGCCTTTGCTTTTCTGAATGGAAAGCCATTAGGGTTGTTAAACGTGGTCACATCAGAAGAGAAAAAGACAAAAGAGAGTGGTACCATGGTAATCCTGCCACATCAACCCAACCATAAGTGTAAGTGTTGCAAAGTTGTGAAATTAACTGAACAGGTGGAGATACAATATTCCAGCTTGGGGCTTTGGTGTTCAGAGTTCAATCCCAACGTCCTGTACGGAGTTTGTATGTCATCCCCATGGAATGTGTAGCTTTCATCCAGGTGCTCCAGTTTCCTCCCAGAGTCCAAAGACACGCCGGTTAGGAGGTTAATTGGTCATTGCAAATTGTCCAGTGATTAGGCTGGGGTCAAATCACAGGTTACTGGGTGGCCCAGCTTGAAGGGCCAATGGGCCCACTCTGTGCTGTATCTATAAACACAATCAAAATAAAATACAAATTGGACAGTGAATGACTGAACAAGTTCAAGGGACTGATGGTCCACATGTGGAGGGGCTGAGTTCGGTAGAACAAGACCCTCGAACAATGAAAGTGTGTGTCACCCCGGGGGAGGGACACGGAAGTGGCAATGGTTTTATGGTTTTAAAATTTAAGTTAATGCTCCAAAGATCACAAACACTGGAAGTATTGCAGAGAGAGCTCGATCATTGAAGTACTCCCACCACCCAAGATATGCCCTGTTCTCATTGCTACCATCAGGAAGGAGATGCTGAAGCCTGATGTTTGGGTGGTGGGTGGGGAGGTGCAGTATCGGAGTGTTGTGAGGCCGATTCTCGGTGATGGGGCTACTTACCTTCGGAGGAAAGTATGCTGTCGTGGATGAAGATGAATGAGGGGTCACAGGGTAACTCTTTGGTTAGTCCTACAGTGAAGCACGAAGAGTCAGAGGTTAAGGTCAAAGTTCAAATGAATTTATTATCAAACTATGTACGATATAACTATGATCTGAGCAATGGGATCAACATGCACGAAACAGCTCACCCTAACGCCTTCGCCATCATTTTGGGAGATTTTAACAAGGCCAGTCTGAAAAAATCACTAAGCAATTTCCATCAACAGATGACTTGCAGTACCAGAGGAAACAACACACTGGACCATTGCTACACCACCATCAAGAATGCCTACCGTGCTATTCCACGCCCTCACTTCGGGAAGTCTGATCACCAAACTGTACGTCCACTCCCTGAGTATAGGCAGAGACTGAAGACTGCAGCACCAGCAGTGAGGACCAAGAAGGTTTGGACAGGGGAAGCTTTGAATCGGTGGACTGGACTGTATTCAGGGATTCATCTTTCAATCTGGATGAGTATGCTGCAGTTCATTTAATCCTGTGTGGATGAGTGTGTGTGCCTACAAAGACTTAATGTACATTCCCAAACCAAAAGCCGTGGATGAACCAGGGGGTACATCGTCTGCTGAAGGCTAGATCTGTGACATTCAAGTCTGGCAACACAGGCTTGTACCAGAAAACCAGGTATGATTTGCAGAAGGCTATTTCATGGGTGAAGAGACAACTTCGAACAAGGTTGGAGGTGATATCAGATGCACAGCAACTCTGGCAGGGTCTGTAAGACATTACTTCCTACAAAGTGAAACCCAATAGTATGAATGGCAGTGATGCTTCACTACCAGATGAACTCAACGCCTTCTATGCCTGCTTTGAAAGGGAGAACACAACTACAGCTGTGAAGATCCCTGCTGCACCTAAGGACCCTGTGATCTCTGTTTCAGAGGCTGATGTTAGACTGTCTTTAAAGAGAGTGAACCCTCGCAAGGTGGAAGGTCCCGATAGAGTACCTGGTAAGGATATTTTCAACCTCTCACTGCTATGGGCAGAAGTTCCAACTTGCTTCAAAAAGGCAACAATTATACCAGCGCCTAAGAAGAATAATGTGGACTGCCTTAATGACTATCACCCGGTAGCACTCACATCGACAGTGATGAAATGCTTTGAGAGGTTGGTTATGACCAGACTGAACTCCTGTCTCAGCAAGAACCTGGACCCATTGCAATTTGCCTATCTCCACAATTGGTCAATGGCAGACGCAATCTCAATGGCTCTCCACAGGGCTTTAGACCACTGAGAAAACACAAACACCTACTGTATGTCAGGATGCTGTTCATCGACTGTAGCTCAGCATTTAATACCATCATTCCAACAATCCTCAATGAGAAGTTGCAGAACCTGGGCCTCTGTACCTTCCTCTGCAATTGGATCCTCAGCTTCCTAACTTGGAAGACCACAGTCTGTGTGTTTTGAGGATAATATCTCCTCCTCACTGACGGTCAACAATGGCGCACCTCAGGGGTATGTACTTAGCCCACGGCTCTATTCTCTGTATACACATAACTGTGTTGTCTGGGTACAGCTCAAATACCATCTATAAATTTGCTGACGACACAACCATTGTTGGTAGAATCTCAGGTGGTGATGAGAGGGCGTACAGGAGTGAGATATGCCAACTAGTGGAGTGGTGCCGCAGCAACAACCTGGTACTCAACGTCAGTAAGACAAAAGAGCTGATTGTGGACTTCAGGAATGGTAAGATGAAGGAGCAAATACCAATCTTCATAGAGGGATCAGAAGTGGAGAGAGTGAGCAGCTTCAAGTTCCTCAGTGTCAAGATCTCTGAGGAACTAACCTGGTCCCAACATATTGATGTAGTCATAAAGAAGGCAAGACAGCAGCTATACTTTATGAGGAGTTTGAAGAGATTTGGCATGTCAACAAATACACTCAAAACCTTCTATAACTGTACTGTGGAGAGCATTCTAACAGGCTGCATCACTGTCTGGTATGGAGGGGCTACTGCACAGGACCGAAAGAAGCTGCAGAAGGTTGTAAATCTAGTCAGCTCCATCTTGGGCACTATCCTACAAAGTACCCAGGACATCTTTAGGGAGCGGTGTCTCAGAAAGGCAGTATCCATTACTAAGGACCTCCAGCACCCAGGGCATGCCCTTTTCTCACTGTTACCGTCAGGTAGGAGATACAGAAGCCTGAAGGCACACACTCAGCGATTCAGGAACAGCTTCTTCCCCTCTGCCATCCGATTCCTAAATGGACATTGAAGCTTTGGATACTACCTCACTTTTTTTAATATACAGTATTTGTTTTTGCACATATTTTAAAATTTATTCAATATACGTAATTGATTCAGGCCATAAGACAAAGGAGCAGAAGTCGGCCATTTGGCCCATCAAATCTGCTCCGCTATTTTTATCATGAGCTGATCCATTCTCCCGTTTAGTCCCACTCCCCCACCTTCTCACCGTAACCTTTGATGCCCTGGCTACTCAGATACCTATCAATCTCTGCCTTAAATACACCTAATGACTTGGCCTCCACTGCTCCCCGTGGCAACAAATTCCATAGATTCACCACCCTCTGGCTAAAAAAATTTCTTCATATTTCTGTTCTGAATGGGCGCCCTTCAATCCTTAAGTCATGCCCTCTCGTACTAGACTCCCCCATCATGGGAAACAACTTTGCCACATCCACTCTGTCCATGCCTTTTAACATTCGAAATATTTCTATGAGGTCTCCCCTCATTCTTCTAAACTCCAAGGAATGCAGTCCATGAGCGGACAAACGTTCCTCATATGTTAACCCTCTCATTCCCGGAATCATTCTAGTGAATCTTCTCTGTACCCGCTCCAACGTCAGCACGTCCTTTCTTAAATAAGGAGACCAAAACTGCCCACAGTACTCCAAGTGAGGTCTTACCAGTGCCTTATAGAGCCTCAACATCATGTCCCTGATCCTATACTCTATTCCTCTAGAAATGAATGCCAACATTGCATTCGCCTTCTTCACTACTGACTCAACCTGGAGGTTAACCTTAAAGGTATCCTGTACGAGGACTCCCAAGTCCCGTTGCATCTCAGAACTTTGAATTTCTTCCCCATTTCAATAATAGTCTGCCCATTTATTTCTTCTAGCGAAGTGCATAACCATACACTTTCCAACATTGTATTTCATTTGCCACTTCTCTGCCCATTCTTCCAATCTATCCAAGTCTCTCTGCAGACTCTTTCCTCAGCACTACCGGCCCCTCCCCCTATCTTCATATCATCAGCAAACTTAGCCACAAAGCCATCTATTCCATAATCTAAATCGTTGATGTACAATGTAAAAAGAAGCGGCCCCAACACGGACCCCTGTGGAACACCACTGGTAACCAGCAGCTAACCAGAATAGGATCCCTTTATTCCCACTCTCTGTTTCCTGCCAATCAGCCAACGCTCTATCCACGTATGTAACTTTCCTGTAATTCCATGGGCTCTTATCTTGTTAAGTAGCCTCATGTGTGGCACCTTGTCAAAGACCTTCTGAAAATCCAAATATACAACATCCACTGCATCTCCCTTGTCTAGCCCACTGGTAATTTCCTCAAAAAATTGTAATAGGTTTGTCAGGCAGGATTTTCCTTTAAGGAATCCATGCTGAGTTCTGCCTATCTTGTTATCTGCCTCCAGGTACTCTGTAACCTCATCCTTGGCAATCAACTCCAACAACTTCCCAACCACCGATGTCAAGCTAACAGGTCTATAATTTCCTTTTTGCTTCCTTGCCCCCTTCTTAAATAGCAGAGTGACATTTGTAATCTTCCAGTCCTCCAGAACCATGCCAGAATCAATCGACTTTTGAAAGATTATCGCTAATGCCTCCGCAATCTCCACAGCTACTTCCTTCAGAACACGAGGGTGCATTCCATCTGGTCCTGGAGATTTATCTACCTTTAGACTATTCAGCTTCCTGAGTACTTTCTCTGTCGTAATTGTGACTGCGCACACGTCTCTTCCCTGCCACCCTTGAGTGTCCGGTATACTGCTGATGTCTTCCTCAGTGAAGATTGATGCAAAATACTCGTTCAGTTCCTCCACCATCTCCTTATCCCCCATTACAATTTCTCCAGCATCATTTTCTATCGGTCTTATATCTACTCTCACCTGTCTTTTACTCTTTATATACTTGAAAAAGCTTTTCATATCCTCTTTGATATTATTTGCTAGCTTCCTTTCACAGTTAATCTTTTCCCTCTTAATGACCTTCTTAGTTTCCTTTTGTAAGCTTTTAAAAACTTCCCAATCCTCTGTCTTCCCACTAATTTTTGCTTCCTTGTATGCCCTCTCCTTTGCTTTAACTTTGGCTTTGACTTCTCTTGTCAACCACGGTTGCATCCTTTTTCCATTTGAAAATTTCTTCTTTTTTGGAATATACCTGTCTCGCACCTTCCTCACTTCTCGCATAAACTCCAGCCACTGCTGCTCTGCCGTCCTTCCCGCCAGTATCCGTTTCCAGTCAACCTTGGCCAGTTCCTCTCTCATGCCATGGTAATTTCCTTTACTCTACTGAAATACCGACACATCAGATTTCAGCTTCTCCTTTTCAAATTTCACAGTGAACTCAATCATGTTATGATCACTGCCTCCTAAGGGTTCCTTCACCTCACTCTCTCTAATCACCTCTGGTTCATTACACAATACCCAATCCAGTACAGCCGATCCACTGGTGGGCTCAACAACAAGCTGGTACAGCCGATCCCCTGGTGGGCTCAAAAACAATTTACTTGTTTATTATTTTTTATTTTATTTTTTTTTTCTCTTTCTGCTAGATTATATATTGCATTGAACTGCCGCTGCTAAGTTAACAAACTTCACGTCACATGCCAGTGATAATAAACCTGATTCTGATTCTGATATATGTCACGATATTCAACGTGGAGATTCATTTTCTTGCAGGCATTCACAGCAAATACAAGCAAAGAAAGACTGCGTCCAACAGGACAGATAAATGACCAGTGAAAAAGACACCAAACTATGCAAATACAAAAAGAAAGAAAAAACTGAATAATAATTATTATAATAATAATACTACAGAGGATTCTGATTTGTTGGGCCACATCAGGACCAGTATGTTGTTAGATTTGTTAATTTTATTCTCCTGAAGGTTCTTCCAGGAGTTGAGAATGGCGGGCAGTCTGAAATTCTTATTGTTTATTTTAAAGTACAGACAAACATACAAATACTATGGAAACTAAATAAAGAGCTGAGAAATGAAGCTAAGGTGAATGAAAAACAATCAGAAGCTGAAGATAAAAGAAAAGGAAAGAAGCAAAGATGTCGCTCTGAAAAATCCATCACCATGTGTCATCCATATGACAGAAATCCCTGAGAAAAGAATAAACCAATCAGTGCTGCACAATTACATCACATGGGCAGTGTGCGAATGTTCAGCCAATGAGAAATGAGAAAGGTGATAAACCATTAGTTTAACTGCTGTCAACTTTTAATGCCTGTAAGTAGGGACGACCCACCACAGACTGTGAAAAATACATGTGTTTGTTGAAAAGTACAAATCATTAAAATACAACTTCAGTCTTTGATTAGTTCATCTTATAAAAACACAGTGGTTTCCAACATAATTTTGGCCCAATTAAATGGCTGCCCCAATTCACCAGAGTTTCATGTCAATGGTTAAAAAGGCAAACTACCATTTAACTGAACAACAAATTGTGTATGTAAATGAAATACAGGACAGATTCGAACAGGGGTTTGGGACTCAGGGACGTCTACCTCACCGTGATGTCACAGAGCTGCAGGTAGTGAGGTAATGTTTGCTACAGACAGTGGCTCACACTCTCTCTAAATTCAGCAATCGAAACTCCAAATCGCACATTGTTCAGCATTCAAACTCGACTTACATCAGTCCGAGCCTGTCTTCCAGGTAATTGAGGTAAGGTGAGGGAGATGACGAGAACAGGGGTCAGTGTTGTATCAGAGTGTCATACAAACTCGACTTGAATCACTCTGAGCCTGCCTTCTAGGTAATTGAAGTAAGGTGAGGGAGATGGCGAGAGGAGGGTGTGGGTGTTGAGTGTTGTATCAGAGTGTCATACAAACTCGACTTGAATCACTCTGAGCCTGCCTTCTAGGTAATTGAAGTAAGGTGAGGGAGATGGCGAGAGGAGGGTGTGGGTGTTGAGTGTTGTATCAGAGTGTCATACAAACTCGACTTGAATCACTCTGAGCCTGCCTTCCAGGTATTTGAGGTGAGGTGAGGGAGGTGGCCAGCAGAGGGGGTGGGGAATCAGAGTGTCACACAAACTTGACACAACCTGCCCTCCAGGTAAGTGAGGTAAGCTGAACACCTGAGGAATGGCAACTTAGGTAAGCGTGAGGTGATGCATTTTGGACAGGGTAGGATTTATGGAGTGAACCAGTGAATGGCAGGCCACTGACAAGTGTTGTACAACAGAGGGACATGGATGTTGAAGTGAAGGTGGCCACACAAGATGAAAAGGAGGTGAAGCAGGTGTTTATCATGCTGGCCTTCAGTCAGGGCACTGAGTTTCGAAGTAGCAACATGAAATTGCGTTTTTTCTGTCATTGGTGAGTCTGCATTTGGAGTTTACAGCTTTGGTCACGCTGTTTTTGCAGAAACATTGTCAAGCTGGAGAACGTGCAGAAGAGTTTTACAAGGATGCTATCTGATCCAGGGAGGCTCAGTGGAGGCCTATCAGGTGAGGCTGGATCTTTATTCCCTGGAGCACTGCAGAATGAGGGGTGACCATGAAAATTTATACAATATGAGGAGAATGGATATGGTGGACAGTCACATTTCTGAACCTGCGGTTGCAAAGTATTTTAAATAAAAATTGTGTCTATTGTCTAATGGAAAGGATGGGGAATTAGAAGTCAATAACTCAGTAAATATGGTTTCTTTCTTACTTTCTGTGTTTCGGTAGTAAACTAAACTTGGTGGTTTCTTATCCTCCAAATCTACTGGCTTCACAAACATAATTCAACGCAATGTCATTATATGATTCAGCACAATTCAGAATGACTGTGATCTCTCCACGTTTAGTCAGCCCCTTGCACCTAGACCCCACCCACTTAAGTGTAATGCTAACCACTATGTGACCCTGCCGTCCTATTCACTGGTGTTTCTGTTCTTCATTTCCCCTGATTAATGATCTGGTTTGTCTTCGTCTTTCCAGAACACAATCTCAAGGGATACAAAGACCTGGTTCCTGAATACACTGGCCTGCTTCCTCAGAGAAAGGATGACATTCAAGAAGGCCAGGTGGTAATTACAACAACGCAAAGAAGGAGGAACAAAAACTGGACGTAGAGATACCCCACCCATCACTCCAGACAGCCAAATAATGGACCTCAGTGAAAAGCTTTCCTCAGATGTAGTCAGCAGATCTGCATCAGACAAAAATGGTTCAAAGTTCGATGAAGTTAAGGATGATGAACAACCACCGGAAAGGAACAATTCAACTCAAAGATCCAAGATCTCTGTAATTCAACAAACCCCTCGCATTCTTTCTCCTAGTTCAAAACCTCACCTTCCAACAAACTCCCTCTGCCCATGAATGGACATCCTAGCCATGCCCAGGGCTTGGTCTCCTACCGGATGTATTCACCGAGAGGCCACCTCCTGTGTCAATACATGTATACATACAGCACTCTGTCTCCTCACTATACCAGACATGCATTGCCTAAGTATTCACCTGGATTCAATGGCCTTCATCTGCTCGGCAGCCCAGCCACTTTGAACAACCTCAGCCTGTTTGGCAAGATGCCTCCAGTTTGTGGTGGCTGGGATTTCCAAAGCCATGATGAGTCCGACTGTGTTGCCCGTCATGCTGCTCCAGAGGAAAGGCAAACGGATCACGTTTCAGAGCAGCCAAAAGACATTCCTATCCCTGCTCCCACCAGAGCCTCCTCGCCCATGGCTCCAGGGGTGGGCCTGAAGGAGATGCCCCTCACCCAGCCGTCAACTTCAGGTACCTCAGTAAACTCAGAACCACCAATGCATCTGAAAGCTGCCTCATGTGCTCCAGGGAGTGAAGAGGCGATGAATCTGAGCAAACCAAAGGCCTCTTCTGCAGGTCTCCCTGGTTTTCAGTCACTTCATTACCCACTGAAAAAACAGAATGGGAAGATCAAATACAAGTGCAACGTGTGTTCGAAGCGCTTCAGTCATCTATCTGACCTTAAAGTACATATCTTTCTACTTGTAGGAACTTGCAGAGGCTTGCACTCTCAGCTGGGGCTACTCTTTGCATTGGGACTCCCATGTGCTTCCTCACTGGTGACAGGGGTGGGACATGCAGAAGCACATAACTACTTGTGTGAAGGGCGTTGTTCCCGCCTTCCCTCCTCCAAGAAAGGGAGTATTTGTGGCAGATACACTTGAATGCCCTCAGAAACTGTGGGGATTTCCGACCGATATTTAAAACAGGTCGACTGATCATTGGTGAAGTAAACTGTCCAAAGTTCATTTGAGGTTTGACAGGATAGAGAGGGATTGATGACTTGGAACAAGAGAGCACTTTCAAAGTAAGGGGTTGCTAGTCTGGTGAAATGAGATTTCTTCACCCAGAAAACTGAATTTTTGGACTTGCCTATTGGCTGGGTTTGTGGCGTCTCAGTCACCTACCATATTGAAGTAAGTAGTTGAATAATTGGTGCTTAGCTGTTGGAGAATGAAGGGGAAAGGGGTTAACACCTTTCGGTATTCAAAGGCGACAGCGACCCAGATTCAATTCCTGCCACTGTCTGTAAGGAGTTTGTACATATCCCCCGTAACAGCATGGGCTTCCTCTGGGGACTCCAGTTTCCTCGCACAATCCAAAGACACACTGGTCTTTGGTCAGCTAATTGGTCATTGTAAATTGTCCCATGCTCAGGCTAGGATTGAATTGGGGGAATGCTGGATGGTGCAGCTTGAAAGGCTGGAAGACCTACTCCGTGCGGATTGCCATGAAGTGATTGAATGATGTACAGGCACAAAGGGTTGCTGGCTGGTGGCGTAGTGGCATCAGCGATGGACTTCGGAGCGAAGGCTTAGGAATGAGGAGGATAACAATGAATTTCTGGGTCAGGGGTCTCAGGGTTTACGATACAGTACTGTGCAAAAGTCTTAGGCACATAGATACAGCAAGGGGGCGTAAAACTATGTATCCCTGAACCTGGAGGACCAGTGAACTATTCTGCACCTTGTTTCTGTCCTTTGACCTGTTTGGCATGGGTGATCATACCAAGACCTAAAGCATAAAATCGTGACTCTTGTCAACATAGCTCTCTGACACGTTGAGGCACACAATCCCTATGACAAGGTTGTATTCCTCTTGGAGGTCTTTGCACTGGAATAGTAAACTATTGTTCGGGCCAACAGTCTCTGCAGTGGGTCATTGTAAGACTGAGGGCTGGGCAGAGAAAGCAAATCCTCCCACCAGCAAAATCATTCAACGGCAATAATCTGTTCCTCTCAGTATACTCCTTGCCCATCCTTTGTATTTCCCCCTCCCCCTTTCTTTCTCCCTGGGCCTCCTGTCCCATGATCCTCTCATATCCCTATTGCCAATCAACTGTCCAGCTCTTAGCTCCATCCCTCCCCCTCCTGTCTTCTCCAATCATTTCAGATCTCCCCCTCCCCCTTCCACTTACAAATCTCTTACTAGCTCTTCTTTCAGTTAGTCCTGATGAAGGGTCTTGGCCGGAAACATCGACTGTACCTCTTCCTAGAGATGCTGCCTGGCCTGCTGTGTTCACCAACAATTTTTATGTGTGTTGCTTGAAATTCCAGCATCTGCAGATTTCCTCGTGTTTACTTGTGCGTACTAGCTTACACCGCAGCCCACGCAAGTGGGCTATGCCGTTGTGAGCATTTATTTGTATGCATTGGTCTGTCTGCGTCGCTCTGCAATTAACCGCCAAAACGCTAGTTGGCAGTGGGGTTTCTATGCCACTGTGTTGCATAGAACTCAAACTTCAAACAATGGCGACTGAAACTGAAGGAGGGTGAATTTTCTGTGCTTGTCCGACCACTGACAGACATGGACGAGGAAATGCATTTCAAATATTTTCGGATGTCGGCAGGTAGATTTGACGATCTGGTTCATCGTCTCCAACCATTTTGCATCAGTGTACGCACAGTATACTCTGAGACTGGCAATCACCATTTGAGTTTTAGCTTCAGGTGGAAGTCAACAGGCTGTAGCAGCTAGCTGCAAACTGGTGTCAAGCACAGGGTCCTCCATAATTTCGGAGGTCTGTAAAGCTTTATGGAAAGCATTGCAGCCAGAGTTCCTTCCCTGCCCTTCAGTCGCCCAATGGGAAGCTATTGCAGCACAGGAGGAAATGCGATGCTACCAAGCGGACCAATCACAGTTGTTCAGTCTGCGTTGCGGTGACGCACAGTTACATTTTGGGAGAGTGGCGCAGGCTACAGCGTAGGGTTGGCGTAGAGTACAGCATAGGGTACGCTGCTACGCCACACCTAGGCGTACATTTGATGCACAAGTATAAATCAGTCTTTATAGCTAAGTGGAACACGTAGGCACATTGACTCACTGGACTCATTTCCAAGTTCCATATCAACTACTGCATCAAGGTCAAGATCGGGTCTTGAATGATCTCAGTGAAAAGGTACTGGGAAAAAACTATACAGATTCTCTGGATGGCAAATTTGTACAAAGGAGAGGTGAAGCTGAGAAACCCCAAAATATGAAGTGAGGTTCATTCAGTTTCACCATGAACACACCAAACACGTGTACGCACAGAGACAGTTTTTCCCGCACACTGAAGTTCTCACTTACAGGAATCTTGCTTCACACTTGTACTTTTTGCTCACACTCATCCACATGCACTGATATTCGCTCTCTCGAGTGTGCTTCCTCACAATTCTCTCACACTCACTTCTATTCACCACTTGCACTCACTGGGAAACAAACTGTAACCTTTGCTGTTGTGAATACACAGTCTCTCACGTTGGCACCCATATCTCACAATCAATAATCTCTTTCACACACACACACAGACAAATGTGGGTGGAGGTTCCCACCCTGGGGTTTACGGATCTCTTGCTTAATCGTATATGTCCATGGCATTAAAAAGATTGGAAAACCCTGCATTTGGGTCTGCAAAGAGAATATCGGTTGATAGAAAAAGGTACAGTTGGAAAAGATTGAAAACTGTCCACTTACTGAAACAACGTGACTTTTTTTTTCAATCCAGCAGCTGATATGTCTCAGTTTTAGGAAAGATTCTTTAAAATAATGCCATCAGCACAAAGGAGACCAACAAGATCTCACATATGATGGCCTGGCATTGTGATGAGTAGAATTCAGGTTATAATGGAATAATATGGCCACAGTTTATCTTTTGCTTTATAAAACATTGTTTGCCTGTATTCATGGGTATAAATGTGTGATTGAATGACAATTAAACGTGAATGAAAAATCCTGCAAAAGTAGTGAATATGGCCCAGTCCATCAACCAGTCAATATATTCTCATTAGAAGTTTGTCAAAGTTTTAGATGACGTGCTGAATCTGTGCAAAGCTCTAAGAAAGCAGAGGCGCTGCAATGCTTTCTTCATAATTGCACTTACATGCTGACCCCAGGACAGATCCTGTGAAATTATAACACTGACGAATATAAAGTTGCTGAGCCACTCCACCTCTGATCCCCTGTTGAGGACAGGCTCATGGATCTCCTGTTTCCTTCTCCTGAATTCAATAATCTGCTCCTTGGTCTTGTTGACATTGAGTGACAGGTTGTTGTGGTGCCACTCAGTCAGATTTTGAATCTCCCTCTTCTAGGCTGGTTCATTACAACCTTCGATTTGGCCAACAGCAGTGGTGTCAGCAGAAAACTTAAGTGTGGTAAATCTGGAGCAAAACTCCCACTGCATCAGACAGACATAGATTCAAGCTCACCCTACAGGTGAGTTTATGACTGTCATTGCTGCTTCTAGTCATACTTTATTGATCCCGGGGAAAATTGGTTTTTGTTACAGTTGCACCATAAATAATAATATATAAATTATGCCAGGAAATAAGTCCAGGACCAGCCCATTGGCTCAGGGTGTCTGACCCTCCAAGGGAGGAGTTGTAAAGTTTGATGGCCACAGGCAGGAATGACTTCCTATGATGCTCTGTGTTGCTTCTCGGTGGAATGAGTCTCTGTTAGTATTAGAGTAACATAGTAATTCTGTTAGTATTATTGCTGCAGTTTGTATTGTGGCTGAGGCTGTCATGCTTATTGCTGTTGGAGATGCCTCTTTCACAACTGCTGTTGGTATTGTGGCTTCTGTTTGAGTTCTTGCTGTTTATTGTCTGAGACACAGATAACAAGGGTGGGGCTGATAATCACAGTCCTCATCATCAAGCTGTGCATGGGTGGGAGATACTATCAGCCTCCAAATAGAGATTACAATGTGGGCTAAGACTAGGGTTGCCAACTTTCTCACTCCCAAATAAGGGGCAAAAGTAGCAGTCCAATATGGGACACTTGAGTTTACCCCGAGAAAGACTACGATGACCATGAAGCCTTGCGCGGGTACCTGTCTGCGCATGCGTGTATGTGCCGTTTCCCACAGCATAAATCTCTGCTTTTCTCCCTGCCTTCTCCTTGTAACAACCAACTCTCTTGCAAAACAGGAACCTATAAATTTTTGCCTTAAATACAGATAATATTCTGGCCTCCACAGCTCTCAGTGGCAACAAATTTCAGAGATTCAAGACCTTCTCTTACCTCCCTGCAATTGATGTCCTTCATAACTTCCCTCTGGCAGAGCCAATTCTGAAAGAGAGATCCTCGGAGATTACCCCAACTGAATACCCTCTCCTTGCACTGGGAGCCACAGGCAGTGGGTTGTGATGCAAAACTCAGATTGCAGAGTTTCATTGCTGTCAAATACCCATCAAACATTCAAACAGTTCAACATTAAAATCATCCTCTGCCTCTCTCTCTTTCAACATTCTTCAACCTATTGCTGTTCAGTAAGCTTCAAAGAGAAATCTACCAGTGAATGAGATCAGGTGGTCCCGAGGCTCCAAGAGCAGGGAGCCGTGTGTGTCAGGGTAGTGGGTCACTTCAAGCGGAACTACAACTGAGCTGCAAGTAAGTAGGAATGGGATGTGGAAAGACAGGAGAATGCAGATGCCGGGACATAGAGCAACAGTGTGGAGAGCAAGTTGGGGGTTGGGGGGCGGGGTACGTCGGTCAGGAGACTGCCCCCAGGAACGTTGTATCTTCGCCATTTACCCAGCCGGAAGAGTTTTGTGACTGGACCACTCCGTTCCTCAGCCTGAACTCCATCACCGATGATTGAGGTGCGGTGTTTCGTGTCTCTTCCCAACTCAATTCCCTCTCGGCACACATCCGCCTCTGTCCCAACCGACACCTCTGATCTCTCTGTCCGGTGAAGGCGATGGTGACAGCTCAGACTCCCCTGCGCAGCGGAGGGACCACACATGCCCGGAAATTGTTCCGCCCGCTGTTGCCGTCCGGACAGATCATCCCCGATGCCAGAACATGGTTTATCCAGTAACAGATTGTGAAAAAGGTGAAATAAATTGGGGACTGATGACTAAATTATGTGGATATTCTGAGAAGCAAGAGAGTAAGAATTTAAGACCAGAACCAGTTAACATGTTCTGCTGATTGTTCGAAGTTCAAAGTAAATTTACTAGCAGGAATGTGCACCATACACTACACTGAGATTACTGCGGGCATTAACAGTAGAACCAAGAACTACAACAGATCAGTGAAAAACCACATATAAAGACTGACAAACAACCTGTTTGCAAATTAAGATAATTTGGTCAAATACAATAATAATAATAATAAATAGTAGAGTCCTTAGCAGTGAGCCCATAGGTTGTGGATTCTGAAAATGGCTTTTGAAAATGGATTGATAATTTCCATGATGACAGTCTTCCCCTTGGTTGGCAGAACACCCATGACTAAGTCCATGGAGACTTGCAGCTATGGCCTGTCCAGAACAGGTAGGGGGTGGAGGAGCCCTTGAGGTCGGGTACGAGGCTGCTTGTTCCGAGTGCACACCTTGCATGCCTGAACGTACTGCCGAACCTCTTTCATCATTCCAGGCCACCAGTGCCAACTCTTGATAAACTTGAGGGTCTTGGCAATCCCTGGGTGAATGGTCATTCTTGACTAATGTCCCCATTGGAGTATCTGGGACCAGCTGGGACTTGGTACAAACAGCTGACCCAGAGGACCATTCGTAGGAATCTCCCCCTGTGCTTGGGCCCTGCACCCAAGTGCATCGATTCCCTGATGAATTGGTTCTGCCATCTTGGCTGACAAAATGGTGGTAGGCTGCTCCTCTTGTTCTGGTTCATCAAACTGACAAGACAAAGCATCTGGTTTCTTGTTCTTTGACCCTAGTCAACAGGTCAGGATGAAATTAAAGTGGTTAAAGAACAAAGACCACCTGGCCTGCCTGGAATTCAGCCTCTTGGCCTCCTGAATATAAGCCAGGTTCTTTTGGTCTGTCCAAACTCTAAAAAGGGACTTGGCCCTCTTTAGTCAGCGATGATTGTCGTGGATGAGAACTGGATCCAAGATGTCTCTTTCAGGCATCAGCACCTCTCCTCGGGTCTGAATCATTCCTAGTCCACAAGGAATTGCCGAACACCCCGAACAGTACGTGAGTCCCAAAGTCTTCTCACCGTGAAGACCTGTTAACCCTCGATAAACCCGGGTAGCAGCAGGGCTGATGATGGTGGGCTTTCACCGGCCTCATGCTCTTACACCAGGTGCATTCCCCCTTCAGCATGAAACCAGAATCGGGAGGATTGGGAATAGTGGCCCCTACTATCACCGTCCTCCCGACACTGGACAGTCTTAGCAGCACAGTTGCAGCCTGCAGGAGATCTGCTTCCTCACAGTCACACAGTGACCTTGACTCCGATGGTGGGATCTCTCATTGGCGGAGAGTCTAGTGCAGCCAACCTGCATGTGCTCGACAGCATCCTGAGCAGGAGATGGGCTGGTCACAGTCCGAGGTTGGAGAGAGGAACTGTGATGTGTAGGGACCGGCTCCCTTCGACCTCCTGAAGTGGCCACACTTTCGCTCTGCCAGGTGATTATCGAGATGGATGGACTGGTCGGTCAGAGTCTTTAAGTTCTCTGCTGGCTCTCCCAAGGTGAGGGCATCCTTCAGTTCATCTCGGAGGCTGTGGTGGTATAGAGTGGCCAAGGCCTTCCCATTCCAAACAATCTCTTGAGCCAAGGTCCAAAATTCGATTGTGTAGTCAGCCGTTGACTGCCCCACCTATTGAATCTTCATCAAGGGGTCCGAGGCTAACCGAAATAGGGTTGCGAACTTTCTCACTCCCATATAAGGGACAAAAGTAGCAGTCAAATCTGGGACACTTGTGTTTACCCTGAGAAAGACTACCATGACCATGAAGCCTTGCGCGGGCACCTGTGTGCGCATGCGTGTACGTGCTGATTTTTTTCTACAGATCGGATTTGACTTAATCTTCCCCACTACACTGTACATACATTATTTCTACTTTATATAGGCTGTGTATTTATCATATCATTTCTGCTTTTACTATATGTTAGTGTTATTTTAGGTTTTATGTGTTATTTGGTATCATTTGGTTGGTTATTTTTTGGGTCTGGGAACGCTCAAAAATTATTCCCATATAAATTAATGGTAATTGCTTCTTCTTTTTACGCCATTTCGGCACGAGAGGTTTCCCAGGAACGCTCTACCTTGGCGGGGGGAATACGGGACAAGGGCGGTCCCGGATGGGACAAACCAATTTAGCACAATATACGGGATGTCCTGGCTAATACGGGACAGTTGGCAACCTTAGTCCTTAGTGCTACTGGCCCTTTTCCAGTACCTTTCTGAAAATAAGACCGTAAGATATACGAGCAGAACTCTGACATTTGGCCCATCGAGTCTGCTGTGCCATTTCATCATGACTGATCCATTTTCCTCGCAGCTCCAATCTCCTGCCTTCTCCCCATATCCTCCACGACCTGACTAATCAAGAATCCATCAACCGCTTCTTTAAATATACCCAATGACGACCTCTGAGCCACCAGTGGCAATGAATTCCACAGCTTCACCACTCTCTGCCCAAAGAAATTTCTCCTCATCTCCAGTCTAAAAGGATTCTGAGACAGCATCCTCAGGTCTTAGACTCTCCCACCACAGGAAACATCCTCTCTACATCTGTTCTGTTGAGGCCTTTTAACATTTGATCAGTTTCAAGCAGGTGTCCCCTCATTCTTCTGATTTCCAGTGAGTACAGGCCGAGAGCCATCAAATGCTCCTCTTATAATCAGCCTTTCTATCGCAGACTCATTATCCTGAACCTCCTTTGAAACCTCTGCAATGTCAGCACATCCTTTCTTCGATAAGGGGCCTAAAACTGCTCATAGTACTCCAAGTGAGGCCTCACCAATGCCTTATAAACCTCGATGACAGGTAGGCTGGTGCCAGTGATGCATTCCAATACTTGTGCTGAATTTAAAGGAATATCCTACGGTCCACACACAAGGGATTGGATTATAACGGATAGCAGGAGCATTGGTCGACCTTCTCCATCGGAGAGGGTGCTGAAGTCACCTTTAGTAGGAATCTTCCCAATCTTGGTGTGTGATTGTGCCTAAGACTTTTTCACAGAACTGTAATAATTTTATGTATTACACTGTACTGCTGCTGCAACAACATATCATGCCATATGTGTGTGATGATAAACCTGATTCTGATAAGGGTCTCTATTGTGGACTGAGGGTAGGAAGGGGGTAGGGAGAGGGGAATCATGGATGGGAAAAAGGGAAGAGAGAGGGGAAGGAGTGGGAAGCACCAGAGAGACGTTCTACAATGATCAATAAACTAATCGTTTGGAATCAAATGAGCTTGCCTGGTACCTCAGGGCTGGGTTTGCCTGCACTCGCCCCAATCCCCACCCCCACTCCAACACTCCTTCTCTCTCACCTGACCCACAACCCTCCCATGGTACACCAACCTCGCTATTCCCAACATCCTTTGCTCCTGCCAGAGTTACAAACTTGCTCTCCACTCCCTGTTGACAAATACGTAACTGTGCAAAAGTTTTTATATGCACTGTGAGGTTCACCTTGGTCTGGAGGAACTTTGTCTTGTTCGGCAGTATACATGTGTATGGTTGAATGACAATGAACATGAACGAATTCAGGAAGTTGTGAAGGGAGAAACAGTTGAAATATATTGATTTGGCTTCTCCCTTTACAGGAAACTGGAAGCTGAACAAATATGAACAGAAACTGCTAATTATTTGTAATTGTTAATCTCAGTTACTGAGTCCTACAGGCAGGAGTGCACATGGTCGGAAGATAAATCTAATCCTCAGGCGTCACTGATTTTTTTACAGTATTTTTAGAGGCCTGGGTCTGAGAGGTACCAGTGGGAGTGAGATTGGAAGCTTTGGGTCACACTCATGAGCAGAATAGAGGAATCAGAATCAGTAATACAAGAGATTTCAATCAACACACACAAAATTCTGGAGGAACTCAGCCGGCCAGGCAGCATCTGTGGAAATAAACAAACAGTTGACGTTTTGGGCTGGGACCCTGCTTCAGGATTTTAAAGGAAGGGGGACGGCCCCAGAATAAAAAGGTGGGGGGGAGTGGAAGGTGATAGGTGAAGCTCGGCGGCTAGCTAAGTTAAAGGGCTGCAGAGGAAGGAATCTGCTGAGACAGGAGAGTGGACCATAGGAGAAAGGGAAGGAGGAGAGGATAGACAAGTGAGAAGAGTGAAGAGGCCAGAGTGGGGGATAGAAGTGGGGAAGTTACCAAGATGGAATATAAGGTGTTGCTCCTCCACCCTGAGGGTGGCCTCATCATAGCACAAGAGCAGGCCATGGACCGACATGTCGGAATTAAAATGTTGAGTCACCGGCAAGTTCTGCTTTTTCCGTAATCTGAATCGGTGTTTCTCTCCATCATCCACCCCTCAGTTTAGAGCAGACCGCAGTGGGAGGGCTGAATAGAAGAGGTCCTGATGAAGGGTCTCAGCCCAAAACGTCGACTGTTTATTCTTCTCCATAGATGCTGCCTGACCTACTGAGTTCTTTGTGCATTTTGTGTGTGTCTTGCTGTGATTAGAAACACCGGCAAAGGAACAATGAGGTGGTGTCCATGGGTTCACGGACCTTTCATAAATCTGATGGAGGAGGGGAGCAAGTTTTCCTAAATTGCGGCGTGTGGCTCTTCAGGCTCTTGTACCTCCTCCCCGATGGTAGCAACAAGAAGTGGGCTTGTTCGGTTTGGTGAAGGTCCTTCATAATGAATGCCACCTTCTTCAGGCACAGACAGATTCTTGAAGATGTCCACGGTTAAAGAGATCCTGTATTGATCAATAAAACAATTGTTTGGAAACAAATGACCTTGCCTGATGTCTTCAGGCTGGCTATGGTCTGCACCTGCACCACCCACGGCCCCGGCTCTCCTTCTCTCCCACCTGTCCCCCACCCCTCCCATGGAGCTCCACCCTTGACTTTCCCAGCATCCTCTGCTCTCACCAGATTTGTCATCTTGCTGTCTGCTCCACATTGGCAAATAGAGTTTCCCTTAATAATTACTCGGATGAATATCATCAAGTACCTTTTAGTATTGCTAAAAATTACTTTACTTATCTTGGTATTAAAATTACTACAAACTTTAAGGACCTGTATAAATATAATGTTCTCCTATTAATTGATTACACCCAAGAAATGATTTCTAAATGGTCACCTGTGACGTTATCATTAATAGGTCGAATTAATGCTATTAAAATGGTAGTTTTACTGAAATTCTTGTATACATTTCAGGCAGTTCCTACGTTTGTTCCAAAAACATTTTTTGATAGAATAGATTCTATAATCTTATCTTACATTTGCAATAATAAAAATCCTAGATTGAGTAAACCTTTATTTCAGAAATTAAAAAATGATGGTGGTATGGCTTTGCCAAATTTTAGGATGTAATATTCAATTAATATTCAAGACTGGGCATGGTGAGAAAGGTGAGCATTAACTGACAATATCCATGTGAATTCGTTTATGCTTGTTGGCGGATCGAGAATATCGGTAATTTGACATGTTTTACATGTGGATGCTTTAGATTTCCACGAATGAAGAAATCGATGCTGGGTAGCGTGGCTTATGCAAAATTCCTCACCATCCAAGTAGGTCAGTCTTCCTGTAATGTAACTACCAGGCAATACCTTGTAAAAGTTGTGCCAAAGTGTCTCATACCTTTTGTCTAACTTTATTGTATCCTGACTGATTGTGCATGTAACCGCCTAACGTGAATGTTTGGTCGCTGTTCGGAAGTTCAGCACGTGTGTACGTCTTAGATGAGATGTATTCGTTTACATTTTTCATTGCTATGCATAAGATGCAGGGTGTGTGGGATTCTATTGTTGTTTGTATTGTGTTCTGTCAGGATTGCCACTACCATATTAGTTCTGGTATTTTTTATACTGCCTATGCAATTTTGTCCATACACGAGGGTGTGGATCGAAGGTTAAACTGAAATTGTAATGGCAAGAATTGGTTGTAAGTTCGTTCGCTTTGTTTTGTGACCCTCTTCTGGCACTTAAACATCTAAAACAGACAAAGGAATTAAAACCGAAAAAGTATTTGTTGTCCTGAGTGTGTACTTTTCGCCAGGCTACATGTGTTTTGTCACGTACCTATCATGCCAGTTAGGAGGCTAATTGGTCATTGCAAATTGTCCAGTGATTAGGCTAGGGTCAAATCACAGGTTACTGGTGGCCCAGCTTGAAGGGCCAATGGGCCTACTCTGTGCTGTATCTATAACCACAATCAAAATAAAATACAAATTAGACAGTGAATGACTGAACAAGTTCAAGGGACTGATGGTCCACATGTGGAGGGGCTGAGTTCGTTAGAACAAGACCCTCGAACAATGAAAGTGTGTGTCACCCCAGGGGAGGGACACGGAAGTGGCAATGGTTTTATCGTTTTGAAATTTAAGTTAATGCTTCGAAGATCACAAATACTGGAAGTATTGCAGAGAGAGCTCGATCATTGAAGTACTCCCACCACCCAAGACATGCCCTGTTCTCATTGCTACCATCAGGAAGGAGATGCTGAAGCCTGATATTTGGGTGGTGGGTGGGGAGGTGCAGTATCGGAGTGTTGTGAGGCCGATTCTCGGTGATGGGGCTATTTACCTTTGGAGGAAAGTATGCTGCCGTGGATGAAGATGAATGAGGGGTCACAGGGTAACTCTTTGGTTAGTCCTACAGTGAAGCACGAAGAGTCAGAGGTTAAGGTCGAAGTCCAAATGAATTTGTTATCAAACTATGTACGATTTAACTATGATCTGAGCAATGGGATCAACATGCATGAAACAGCTCACCATAATGCCTTCGCCATCATTTTGGGAGATTTTAACAAGGCCAGTCTGAAAAAAATCGCTGAGCAATTTCCAGCAACAGATGACTTACAGTACCAGAGGAAACAACACACTGGACCATTGCTACGCCACCATCAAGAATGCCTACCGTGCTATTCCATGTCCTCACTTTGGGAAATCTGAAGTTCATTTCTCAGTGCATACGGTGCTTTGGCCATAAAAGAAGTATACATTTCAATTTTACTAAAAAGTACTGACTGCAAACCTAATGGAAACATTTTAACATAACTCTACATATGATTCTGAGTATTTTGAGAGCTGTTATAGCACTTAGCTATTCAAGATAATAAAATGATTTCTCACTGCATACAGTGCTTTGCCATTAAAAGAAGAATACATTTCAATTTTACTCAAAAGTACTGAATGCAAACCTGATGGAAACATGTTAATATAACTCCCCATATGATTCTGAGTTGCTTGAGACCGGTTATATCAATGAGCTCTTCAAGACAAAAAAGTTGATTTCTCAGTGCGTACACTGCATTGGCATTAAAAGAAGAATACATTTCAATTTTACTCTTCAAGATAAAAAAAGGTGATTTCTCAGTGCCGAAAGTGCATTGGCATTGAAAGAAGTATACATTTCAATTTTACTCAAAAGTACTGACTTCAAACCTGATGGAAACATTTAACATAACTCCCCATATGATTCTGAGTTGTTTGAAACCTGCTACTTCACTTAGCTCTTCAAGATAAAAGTGTTGATTTCTCAGTGCATACAGTTCATTGGCAGCAAAAAGGTATAGATTTCAATTTTACTCAACTCACTGCAAACCTGATGGAAACATTTTAACATAACTCCACAAATGATTCTGAGTTGTTTGAGACCTGTTATATCACTTAGCTATTCAAGATAGAAAAGTTGATTTCTCAGTGGATACAGTTAATTGGCTTTAAAAAAGTATACTTTTCAATTTTACTCAAAAGTACTAACTGTAAACCTGATGGAAACATCATAAAAGAACTCCCCATATGATTCTGAGTTTTTTGAGGCCTGCTACTTCACTTAGGTCTTCAAGATAAAAAAGTTGATTTCTCAGTGCATACAGGGCTTTGGCATTGAAAGAAGTATATATTGCAATTTTACGCAAAAGTACTGACTGCAAACCTGATGGAAACATCATAGCAGAACTCCCCAAATGATTCTGAGTTGTTTGAGACCTGCTATATCACTGAGCTATTCAAGATAGAAACGTTGATTTCTCAGTGCATACAGTTATTTGGCTTTAAAAAACTATACATTTCAATTTTACTCAAAAGCACTCACTGCAAACCTGAGGGAAACAGTTTAACATAACTCCACAAATGATTCTGAGTTGTTTGAGACCTGTTATATCACTTAGCTATTCAAGATAGAAAAGTTGATTTCTCAGTGGATACAGTTAATTGGCTTTAAAAAAGTATACTTTTCAATTTTACTCAAAAGCACTGACTGCAAACCTCATGGAAACATCATAATATAACTCCCCATATGATTCTGAGTTACTTGAGACCTGCTACTTCACTTAGCTCTTCAAGATAAAGAAGTTGATTTCTCAGTGCATACAGGGCTTTGGCATTGAAAGAAGTATATATTGCAATTTTACTCAAAAGTACTGACTGCAAACCTGATGGAGACATCATAGCAGAACTCCCCAAATGATTCTGAGTTGTTTCAGAACTGTTATAGCACTTTGCTAGTCCAGATAACAAAGTTGATTTCTCAGTGCGTACAGTGTTTTGGCATTAAAAGAAGTATACATTTCTATTTTAATCAAAAGTACTGCATGCAAACCTGATAGAAACATCTGAACATCACTCCCCATACGATTCTGAGTTCTTTGAGACCTATTATATCACTTAGCTATTCAATATAGAAAAGTTGATTTCTCAGTGCGAACAGAGCTTTGGCATTAAAAGAAGAATGCATTTCAATTTTACACAAAAGTACTGACTGCAAACTTGGTGGAAACATTTTTACATAACTCCCCACATGATTCTGAGTTGTTTGAGACCTGTTATAGCACTTATCTAATCAAGATAAAAAAGTTCATTTCTCAGTGCATATGGTGCTTTGGCCATAAAAGAAGTATACATTTCAATTTTACTAAAAAGTACTGACTGCAAACCTAATGGAAGCATTTTAACATAACTCTACATATGATTCTGAGTTTTTTGAGACCTGCTATAGCACTTAGCTATTCAAGATAATAAAATTATTTCTCACTGCATACAGTGCTTTGCCATTAAAAGAAGAATATATTTCAATTTTACTCAGAAGTACTGACTCCAAACCTGATGGAAACATTTTAACATAGCTCTCCACATGATTCTTAGTTGTTTGAGACCTGTTATATCACTTAGCTATTCAAGACAGAAAACTTGATTTCTCAGTGCATACAGTGCTTCGGCTTTAAAAGAAGAATACGTTTCAATTTTACTCAAAAGTACTGATTCCAAACCTGATGGAAACATTTTAACATAACTCTCCACATGATTCTGAGTTGTTAGAGACCTGTTCTATCAGTTAGCTATTCAAGATAGAAAAGTTAATTTCTCAGTGCATACACTGCTTTGGCATTAAAAGAAGAATGCATTTCAATTTTACTCAAAAGTACTGACTGCAAACTTGTTGGAAACATTTTAGCCTAACTCCCCACATGATTCTGAGATGTTTGAGACCTGTTATTGCACTTAGCTATTCATGATAAAAAAGTTGATTTCTCAGTGCACACAGTTATTTGGCTTTAAAAATGAATACATTTCAATTTTACTCAAAAGCACTAAATGCAAATCTGATGGAAACATCATAACAGAACTCCCAATATGATTCTGAGTTGTTTGAGACCTGCTACATCACTTAGCTCTTCAAGATAAAAAAGGTGATATCTCGGTGCAGAAAGTGCATTGGCATTGAAAGAAGTATACATTTCAATTTTACTCAAAAGTACTGACTTCAAACCTAATGGAAACATTTAACATAACTCCCCACATGATTATGAGTTGTTTGAGACCTGCTACATCACTCAGCTCTTCAAGATAAAAAAGTTGATTTCTCAGTGCATACAGTGCTTTAGCAATGAAAGAAGTATATATTTCAATTTTACTCAAAAGTACAGACAGCAAACCAGATGGAAACATTTTAACATAACTCCCCATATGATTCTGAGTTGTATGAGATCTGTTCTATCACTGAGCTCTTCATGAGAAAAAAGTTGATTTCTCAGTGCTTACAGTACTGTGGCATTAGAACAAGAATACATTTGAATTTTCTTCAGAAGTACTGTCTGCAAACCTGATGGAAATATCAGAACAGATCTCAACACACGATTCTGAGTTGTTTGAGACTGTTATATCACTGAGATCTTTAAGATAAAAAAGTTGATTTCTCAGTGCATACAGTGCTTTGGCATTGAAAGAAGTATACATTTCAATTTTACTCAAAAGTACTCACTGCAAACCTGATGGAAACATCCTAACAGAACTCCCCATATGATTCTGAGCTGTTTGAGACCTGCTACATAACTTAGCTCTTCAAGATAAAAAAGGTGATTTCGCAGTGCAAAAAGTGCATTGGCATTGAAATAAGTATACATTTCAATTTTACTCAAAAGTACTGACTCCAAACCTGATGGAAACATTTAACATATCTCCCCACATGATTCTGAGTTGTTTGACACCTGTTATATCAATTAGCTACTCAAGATAGAAAAGTTGATTTCACAGTGCATACAGTTCATTGGCAGCAAAAAAGTATAGATTAGAATTTTACTCAAAAGTACTCACTGCAAACCTGATGGAAACATTTTAACATAACTCCACAAATGATTCTGAGTTGTTTGAGACCTGTTATATCACTCAGCTATTCAAGATAGAAAAGTTGATTTCTCAGTGGATACAGTTAATTGGCTTTAAAGAAGTATACATTTCAAATATACTCAAAAGTACTGACTGCAAACCTGATGGAAACATCATAGCAGAACTCCCCATACGATTCTGAGTTGTTTGGGACATGGTTCATCACTTAGCTCTTCAAGATAAAAAATGTTGGTTTCTCAGTGCATTGGCACTGAAAGAAGTATACAATTCAATTTTACTCAAAAGTACTGACTGCAAACCTGTTCGAAATATTTTAACATAACTCCCCACAACTCCCCTCATAGAACTTTTTTAGGATGTAACTATTAGAGTGGATAGGGGAGAACCAGTGGATGTGGTATATTTGGATTTTCAAAAGGCTTTTGACAAGGTCCCACACAGGAGATTAGTGTGCAAAGTTAAAGCACACGGTATTGGGGGCAAGGTATTGATGTGGATAGAGAATTGGTTAGCAGACAGGAAACAGAGTGGGAATAAACGGGACCTTTTCAGGATGGCAGGCAGTGACTAGTGGGGTACCGCAAGGCTCAGTGCTGGGACCCCAGTTGTTTACAATATATATTAATGACTTGGATGAGGGAATTAAATGCAGCACCTCCAAGTTTGCGGATGACACGAAGCTGGGCGGCAGTGTTAGCTGTGAGGAGGATGCTAAGAGGATGCAGGGTGACTTGGATAGGTTGGGTGAGTGGGCAAATTCATGGCAGATGCAATTTAATGTGGATAAATGTGAAGTTATCCATTTTGGTGGCAAAAATAAGAAAACAGATTATTATCTGAATGGGGGCCAATTAGGAAAAGGGGAGGTGCAACGAGACCTGGGTGTCATTATACACCAGTCATTGAAAGTGGGCATGCAGGTACAGCAGGCGGTGAAAAAGGCAAATGGTATGCTGGCATTTATAGCGAGAGGATTCAAGTACAGGAGCAGGGAGGTGCTACTGCAGTTGTACAAGGCCTTGGTGAGATCACACCTGGAGTATTGTGTGCAGTTTTGGTCCCCTAATCTGAGGAAAGACATCCTTGCCATAGAGGGAGTACAAAGAAGGTTCACCAGATTGATTCCTGGGATGGCAGGACTTTCATATGAAGAAAGACTGGATGATCTGGGCTTGTACTGGTTGGAATTTAGAAGATTGAGGGGGGTATCTGATTGAAACGTATAAAATCCTAAAGGGATTGGACAGGCTAGATGCAGGAAGATTGTTCCCGATGTTGGGGAAGTCCAGAACAAGGGGTCACAGCTTGAGGATAAAGGGGAAGCCTTTTAGGACCGAGATTAGGAAAAACTTCTTTACACAGAGAGCGGTGAATCTGTGGAATTCTCTGCCACAGGAAACAGTTGAGGCCAGTTCATTGGCTATATTTAAGAGGGAGTTAGATATGGCCCTTGTGGCTACGGGGATTAGAGGGTATGGAGGGAAGGCGAGTGCAGGGTTCTGAGTTGGATGATCAGCCATAATCATAATAAATGGCGGTGCAGGCTCGAAGGGCCGAATGGCCTACTCCTGCACCTATTTTCTATGTTTCTATGTTTCTATGATTCTGAATTGTTTGAGACCTGTTATATCACTTCGCTTTTCAAGATAGCAAAGTTGATTTCAAGTGCATACAGTGCTTTGCCATTAAAAGAAGTATACATTTCAATTTTACTCAAAAGTACTGACTGGAAATCTGTTGGAAACATTTTAACATAACTCCCCACATGATTCTGAGTAGTTTGAGACCTGTTATATCACTTAGCTACTCAAGATTAAAAAGTTGATTTCTCAGTGTATACAGATCTTTGGCATAAAAAAGTATACATTTCAATTTTACTCAGAAGTACGGACTACAAACCTGATGGAAACATTTTAACATTACTCCCCTCATGATTCTGTGTTGTTTGAGACCTGATATATCACTTAACTATTCAAGATAGAAAAGTTGATTTCTCAGTGCATACAGTTCTTTGGCATTAAAAAAGTATACATTTCAATTTTACTCAAAACTACTGACTGCCGAACTGTTGGAAACATCTTAACATCACTCCCCACATGATTCTGAGATGTTTGACACCTCTTATATCACTTAGGTATTCAAGATAAAAAAATTGATTTCTCAGTGCATAAAGTGCTTTGGCATTAAAAGAAGTATGTATTTCAATTTTACTCAATAGTACTGAATGCAGACCTGATGGATCATCTTAACATCACTCCCTACATGATCATGAGATGTTTGACACCAGTTATATCTCTCAGGTATTCAAGATAAAAAAGTTGATCTCTCAGTGCATACAGTGCTTTGGCATCAAAAGTATATGTTTCAATTTTACTCTAAAGTACTGAATGCAAACCTTATGGAAACATCTTAATATAACTCCCCACATGATTCTGAGATGTTTGAGACCTGTTATATCACTTAGGTATTCAAGATAAAAAATTGATTTTGTCAGTGCATACAGTGCTTGGGAATTAAAAGAAGTATGTATTTCAATTTTGCTCAATAGTACTGAATGCAAACATGATGGAAATATCTTAACATCACTCACCACATGATTCTGAGACGTTTGACACCTGTTATATCACTCAGGTATTCAAGATAAAAAAGCTGATCTCTCAGTGCATAGAGTGCTTTGGCATCAGAAGTATATATTTCAATTTTACTCTAAAGTACTGAATGCAAACCTTATGGAAACATCTTAATACAACTCCCCACATGATTCTGAGTTGCCTGAGACCTGTTATATCACTTAGGTATTCAAGATAAAAAAGTTGATTTCTCTGTGCATACAATGCTTCGGCATTGAAAGAAGAATACATTTCAATTTTACTCTAAAGTAATGACTGCAAACCTGTTGGAAACATCTTAACATAACTCCGCACATGATTCTAAGATGTTTGACACCTGTTATATCACTTAGGTATTCAAGATAAAAAAAATTGATTTCTCAGTGCATACAATGCTTTGGCATTGAAAGAAGTATAAATTTCAATTTTACTCTAAAGTACTGACTGCAAACCTGTTGGAAACATCATAACATAACTCCCCATATGATTCTGAATTGTTTGAGACCTCCTACTTCACTTAGCTCTTCAAGATAAAAAAGTTGATTTCTCAGTGCATACATCGCTTTGGCATTGAGAGAAGTATATATTGCAATTTTACTCAAATGCAATGACTGCAAACTTGTTGGAAATATCAATACAAAACACCCCATATGATCCTGAGTTGTTTGATAGCTGCTATATCACTGAGCTCTTCAAGATGAGCAGTTGATTTCTCAGTGCATGCAGCTCTTTGGCATTAATAAAGTATACATTTCAATTTTGCTCAAAAGTACTGACTACAAACCTGATGGAAACATCATAAGAGAACTCCCATATGACTCTGAGTTGTTTGAGACATGGTTCATCACTTAGCTCTTCAAGATAAAAAAGTTGGTTTCTCAGTGCATAAAGTGCATTGGCATTGAAAGAAGTATACAATTCAATTTTACTCAAAAGTACTGACTGCAAACCAGTTCGAAACATTTTAACATAAACTCCCCACAACTCCCCTCATAGAACTTTTTGAGGATGTAACTAGTAAAGTGGATAGGGGAGAACCAGTGGATGTGGTATATTTGGATTTTCAAAAGGCTTTTGACAAGGTCCCACACAGGAGATTAGTGTGCAAAGTTAAAGCACATGGTATTGGGGGTAAGGTATTGATGTGGATAGAGAATTGGTTAGCAGACAGGAAGCAAAGAGTGGGAATAAACGGGACCTTTTCAGAATGGCAGGCAGTGACTAGTGGGGTACCGCAAGGCTCAGTGCTGGGACCCCAGTTGTATACAATATATATTAATGACTTGGATGAGGGAATTACATGCAGCATCTCCAAGTTTGCGGATGACACGAAGCTGGGCGGCAGTGGTAGCTGTGAGGAGGATGCTAAGAGGATGCAGGGTGACTTGGATAGGTTGAGTGAGTGGGCAAATTCATGGCAGATGCAATCTAATGTGGATAAATGTGAAGTTATCCACTTTGGTGGCAAAAATAGGAAAACAGAATATTATCTGAATGGTGGCCGATTAGGAAAAGGGGAGGTGCAACGAGACCTGAGTGTCATTATACACCAGTCATTGAAAGTGGGCATGCAGATACAGCAGGCGTGAAAAAGGCGAATGGTATGCTGGCATTTATAGCGAGAGGATTCGAGTACAGGAGCACGGAGGTACTACTGCAGTTGCACAAGGCCTTGGTGAGACCACACCTGGAGTATTGTGTGCAGTTTTGGTCCCCTAATCTGAGGAAAGACATCCTTGCCATAGAGGGAGTACAAAGAAGGTTCACCAGAGTGATTCCTGGGATGGCAGGACTTTCATATGAAGAAAGACTGGATGAACTGGGCTTGTACTCGTTGGAATTTAGAAGATTGAGGGGGGGGAAACATATAAAATCCTAAAGGGATTGGACAGGCTAGATGCAGGAAGATTGTTCCGATGTTGGGGAAGTCCAGAACGAGGGGTCACAGTTTGAGGATAAAGGGTAAGCCTTTTAGGACCGAGATTAGGAAAAACTTCTTCACACAGAAAGTGGTGAATCTGTGGAATTCTCTGCCACAGGAAACAGTTGAGGCCAGTTCATTGGCTATATTTAAGAGGGAGTTAGATATGGCCCTTGTGGCTACAGGGATCAGGGGGTGCACAGTTCTGAGTTGGATGATCAGCCATGATCATAATAAATGGCGGTGCAGGCTCGAAAGGCCGAATGGCCTACTCCTGCACCAATTTTCAATGTTTCCATGTTTCTATGTTTCTATGATTCTGAGTTGTTTGAGACCCGTTATATCACTTAGCTTTTCAAGATAGCAAAGTTGATTTCTCAGTGCATGCAGTGCTTTGCCATTAAAAGAAGTATACATTTCAATTTTACTCAAAAGTACTGACTGGAAACCTGTTGGAAACATTTTAACATAACTCCCCACATGATTCTGAGTAGTTTGAGACCTGTTATATCACTTAGCTACTCTTGATTGAAAAGTTGATTTCTCAGTGTATCCAGATCTTTGGCATAAAAAAGTATACATTTCAATTTTACTCAGAAGTACGGGCTACAAACCTGATAGAAACATTTCAACATTACTCCCCTCATGATTCTGTGTTGTTTGAGACCTGATATATCACTTAACTATTCAAGATAGAAAAGTTGATTTCTCAGTGCATACAGTTCTTTGGTATTAAAAAAGTATACATTTCAATTTTACTCAAAAGTACTGACTGCAAACTTGATGGAAAGATCATAACAGAACTCCCCATATGATTTTGAGTTGTTTGAGACCTGCTGCATCACTTAGCTCTTCAACATAAAAAAGTTGAAGTCTCAGTGCATCAAGTGCTTTGGCATTGAGGGACTATATATTTCAATTTTACTCAAAACTACTGACTGCCAAACTGTTGGAAACATCTCAACACCACTCCTCACAAGATTCTGAGATGTTTGATACCTGTTATATCACTCAGGTATTCAAGATAAAAAAGTTGATCTCTCAGTGCATAGAGTGCTTTGGCAAATTGAAATGTATACTACTTTAATGTCTGAGCAGTGTATGCACTGAGAAAGCAACTTTTTTGTCTTCATGAGCAGAGTCATGAAAAAACCTTCAAACTAATCATAATCATGTGGGAAGTTAACCTAAGGTGTTTGCATTAGGTTTGCAATAATTCCTTTGGTGTTAAATTGGAATGTATACTATTTGTATTGTCAAAGCATTGTATGCACTGAGAAAACAACTTTTTTGTCTTGATGTGCGGAGGCATGAAAAAACTTTCAAACAACTCAGAAACATGTGGGAGGTTAAGTTGAAATGTTTCCATCAGGTTTCCACTCTGCACTTTCGTGTAAAATTGAAATGTATACTACTTTAATGTCTGAGCAGTGTATGCACTGAGAAAGCAACCTGTTTGTCTTGATGAGCAGAGGCATGAAAGAACTTTCAGACAACTCAGAATCATGTGGGAAGTTAAGATAAGGTTTTTCCATTAGCCTTGCAGTAAGTACTTTGGTGTAAAATTGGAATGTATACTATATGTATTATCAAAGCATGGTATGCACTGAGAAAACAACTTTTTTGTCTTGATGTGAAGAGGCATGAAACAACTTTCAAACAACTCAGAAACATGTGGGAAGTTAGCTTAAAATGTTTCCATCAGGCTTGCACTCTGCACTTTGGTGTAAAATTGAAATGTATACTACTTTAATGTCAGAGCATTGTAAGCACTGAGAATTTCAACTTTTTTTGTGTTGATGAGCAGAGTCATGAAATAACTTCCAAACTACTCATTTTCATCTGGGAAGTTAACCTAAAGTGTTTCCATTAGGTTTGCAGTAAGTATTTTTGTGTAAAACTGAAATGTATACTACTTTTATTGTGAAAGCATGGTATCCACTGAGAAAATAACTTTTTTGTCTTCATGAGCAGAGGCATGAAACAACTTTCGAACTACTCAGAATCATGTGTGAAGTTAACCTAAGGTGTTTCCATTAAGTTTGCATTAAGTACTTTGGTGTAAAATTAAAATGTTCACTATTTGTATTGTCAAAGCATTGTATGCATTGAGAAAACAACTTTTTTCTCTTGATGTGCAGAGGCAAGAAACAACTTTCAAACAACTCAGAAACATGTGGGAAGTTAACATAAAATATTTCTACCTTGTTTGCGCTCTGCACTTCCTTGGAAAATTGAAATGTATACAACTTTAATCTCTGAGCAGTGTATGAACTGAGAAAGCGACTTTTTTGTCTTGATGAGCAGAAGCATGAAACAACTTTCAGACAACTCAGAATCATGTGGGAAATTAAGCTAAGCTGTTTCCATTAGGTTTGCAGTAAGTACTTTAGTGTAAAATTGAAATGTATACTATTTGTATTGTCAAAGCATTGTATGCACTGAGAAAACCACTTTTTTATCTTGATGTCCAGAGGCATGAAACAACATTCAAACAACTCAGAAACATGTGGGAAGTTAACATAAAATGATTCCATCTTCTTTGCACTCTGCACTTTGTTGGAAAATTGAAATTTATACTACTTTAATGTCAGAGAATTGTATGCACTGAGATAGCAACTTTTTAAGCTTGATGTGCAGAGGCATGAAAGAACTTTCAAACAACTCAGAAACATGTGGGAAGTTAACATGTTTCCATCTTGTTTCAACTCTGCACTTTGTTGGAAAATTGAAATGTATACTAATTTAATGTCAGAGCATTGTATGCACTGATATAGCAACTTTTTTTTCTTGATGAGCAGAGCCATGAAACAACCTTCAAACTAATCATAATCGTGTGGGAAGTTAAACTCAGGTGTTTCCATTAGCTTTGCAGTAAGTATTTTGGTGTAAAATTGGAATGTATACTACTTGTATTGTCAAAGCATTGTATGCACTGAGAAAACAACTTTTTTGTCTTCATGTGCAGAGACATGAAACAACTTTCAAACAACTCAGAAACATCTGGGAAGTTAACTTAAAATGTTTCCATCTTGCTTGCACTCTGCACCTTGTTGGAAAATTGAAATGTATACTACTTTACTGTCTGAGCAGTGCATGAACTGAGAAAGCAACCTTTTTGTCTTGATGAGCAGAGGCATGAAAGAACTTTCAGACAACTCAGAATCATGTGGAGAGTTAAGATAAGGTGTTTCCATTAGCTTTGCAGTCAGCGCTTCGGTGTAAAATCGGAATGTATACTATTTGTATTGTCAAAGCATTGTATGCACTGAGAAAACAACTTTGTTGTCTTGATGTGCAGAGGCATGAAACAACTTTCAAACAACTCAGAAACATGTGGGAAGTTAACCTAAAAAGTTTCCATCAGGTTTGCATTCTGCACTTTGGTGTAAAATTGAAATGTATGCTACTTTAATGTCACAGCATTGTATGCACTGAGATAGCAACTTCTTTCTCTTGATGATCAGAGGCATGAAACAACTTTCAAACAACTCAAAATCATGTGGAAAATTAAGCTAAGGTGTTTCCTTTGGGTTTGCAGTAAGTACTTTGTTGTAAAATTAAAATGTATAGTATTTTATTGTCAAAGCATTGTATGCACTGAGAAAACAACTTCTTTGTCTTGATGTACAGAGGCATGAAACAACTTTCAAACAACTCAAAAACATGTGGGAAGTTAAATAAATGTGCCCATCAGGTTTGCACTCTGCACTTTGGTGGAAAATTGAAATGTATACTACTTTAATGTCTGAGCAGTGTATGCACTGAGAAAGCAACTTTTTTGTCTTGATGAGCAGAGCCATGCAACAACCTTCAAACTAATCATAATCATTTGGGAAGATAACCTAAGGGGTTTGCATTAGGTTTGCAGTAAGTACTTTGGTGCAAAATTGGAATGTATACTATTTGTACTGTCAAAGCATTGTATGCACTGAGAAAACAACTTTTTTGTCTTGATGATCAGAGGCATGAAACAACTTTCAAACAACTCAGAATCAGGTGGAAAATTAAGCTAAGGTGTTTCCATTAGCTTTGCAGTAAGTACTTTGGTGTAAAATTGAAATGTATACTATTTGTATTGTTAAAACATTGTATGCACTGAGAAAACAACTTTTTTGTCTTGATGAGCAGTGGCACGAAACAACTTTCAAACTACTCAGAATTATGTGTGAAGTTAACCTAAGGTTTTTTCCATTAGGTTTCCAGTAAGTAATTTGGTGTAAAATTAAAATGTATACTATTTGTTTTGTCAAAGCATTGTATGCACTGAAAAAACAACTTTTTTGTCTTGATGTGCAGAGGCATGAAACAACTTTCAAACAACTCAGAAACATGTGGGAAGTTAACTTAAAATGTTTCCATCTTGTTTTCGCTCTGCACTTTGGTGTAAAATTGAAATGTATACTACTTTAATGACAGAGCATTGTATGCACTGAGATAGCAACTTTTTTTCTTGACGAGCAGAGCCAGGAAACAAACTTCAAACTAATCATAATCATGTGGGAAGTTAACCTGAGGTATTTGCATTAGGTTTGCAGTAAGTTCTTTGGTGTAGAATTGATATGTATACTATTTGTATTGTCAAAGCATTGTAAGCACTGAGAAATCAACTTTTTTGTCTTGATGAGCAGGGAATGAAACCACTTTCAAACTACTCAGAATCATATGTGAAGTTAAACTAAGGTGTTTCCATTGGGTTTGCAGTAAGTACTTTGGTGTAAAATTAAAATGTATGCTATTTGTATTGTCAAAGCACTGTATGCACTGAGAAAACAACTTTTTTGTCTTGATGTACAGAGGCATGAAACAACTTTCAAACAACTCAGAAACATGTGGGAAGTTAACTTAAAATGTTTCCATCAGGTTTGCACGCTGCACTTTGGTGGAAAATTGATATGTATACTACTTTAATGTCTGAGCAGTGTATGCACTGATAAAGCAACTTGTTTGTCTTGATGAGCAGAGGCATGAAAGAACTTTCAGACCACTCAGAATCATGTAGGAAGTTAAGATAAGGTGTTTCCATCTTGTTTGCACTCTGCACTTTGTTGTAAAATTGAAGTGTATTCTACATTAATGTCTGAGCAGTGTATGCACGGAGAAAGCAACTTTATTGTCTTGATGAGCAGAGCCATGAAACAACTTTCAAACTACTCATAATCATGTGGGAAGTTAACCTAAGGTGTTTACATTTGGTTTGCACTAAGAATTTTTCTGTAAAATTGAAATGTATACTACTTTTATTGTGAAAGCATGGTATGCACTGAGAAAATAACTTCTTTGTCTTGATGAGCAGAGGCATGAACCAATTTTCAAACTACTCAGAATCATGTGTGAAGGTAACTTAAAATGTTTCTATCTTGTTTGCACTCTCCACTTTGTTGGAAAATTCAAATGTATACTACTTTTATTGTGAAGGCATGGTATGCACTGAGAAAATAACTTTTTTGTCTTGATGAGCAGAGGCATGAAACAATTTTCAAACTACTCAGAATCATGTGGGAAGTTAACCTAAGGTATTTGCGTTAGGTTTGCAGTAAGCTCTTTGGTGTAAAATTGATATGCATACTATTTGTATTGTCAAAGCATTGTAAGCACTGAGAAATCAACTTTTTTGTCTTGATGAGCAGAGGCATGAAACAACTTTCAAACTACTCAGAATCATGTGTGAAGTTAAACTAAGGTGTTTCCTTTGGGTTTGCAGTAAGTACTTTGTTGTAAAATTAGAATGTATACTATTTGTATCGTCAAAGCATTGTATGCATTGAGACAACAAGTCTTTTGTCTTGATGTACAGAGGCATGAAACAACTTTCAAACAACTCAGAAACATGTGGGAAGTTAACTTAAAATGTTTCAATCAGGTTTGCACTCTGCACTTTGGTGGAAATTGAAAAGTATACTACTTTAATGTCAGAGCATTGTATGCACTGAGAAAGTAACTTTTTGTCTTGATGAGCAGAGGCATGAAAGAACTTTCAGACAACTCAGAATCATGTAGGAAGTTAAGAAAAAGTTAAGTACACGAAAGTAAAATTGAAATGTGTACTATTTGTAGTGTCAAAACATTGTATGCACTGAGAAAACAACTTTTTTGTCTTGATGTGCAGAAGCATGAAACAACTTTCAAACTACTGAGAAGCATGTGGGAAGTTAACTTAAAATGTTTCTATCAGGTTTGCACTCTGCACTTCGGTGGAAAATTGAAATGTATACTACTTTAATGTCAGAGCAGTGTATGCACTGAGAGAACAACTTTTTTGTCTTCATGAGCAGAGCCTTGAAACAACCTTCATACTAATCATAATCATTTGGGAAGATAACCTAAGGTGTTAGCATTAGGTTTGCAGTAAGTACTTTGGTGTAAAATTGGAATGTATACTATTTCTATTGTCAAAGCATTGTATGCACTGAGAAAACAACTTTTTTGTCTTGATGTGCAGAGGCATGAAACAACTTTCAAACAACTCAGAAACATGTGAGAAGTTAACTTACAATGTTTCCATCAGGTTTGCACTCTGCACTTTGGTGTAAAATTGAAATGTATACTACTTTAATGTCAGAGCATTGTATGCACTGAGATAGCAACTTTTATTCTTGATGAGCAGAGCCATGAAACAACCTTCAAACTAATCATAATCATGTGGGAAGTTAACCTAAGGTATTTCCATTACGTTTGCAGTAAGCTCTTTGGTGTAAAATTGATATGTATACTATTTGTATTGTCAAAGCATTGTAAGCACTGAGAAATCAACTTTTTTTGTCTTGATATGCAGAAGCATGAAACAACTTTCAAACTACTCAGAATCATGTGTGAAGTTAAACTAAGTTGTTTCCATTGGGTTTGCAGTAAGTACTTTGTTTTAAAATTAAAATGTATACTATTTGTATTGTCAAAGCATTGTATGCACTGAGAAAACAAGTTTTTTGTCTTGATGTGCAGAGGCATGAAACAACTTTCAAACAACTCAGAAACTTGCGGGAAGTTAACCTAAAATGTTTCCATCAGGTTTGCACTCTGCACCTTGGTGGAAAATTGAAATGAAAACGACTTTAATGTCTGAGCAGTGTATGCACTGAGAAAGCAACTTTTTTGTCTTGATGAGCAGAGATTTTGAAAAAATGAAAATTTTTTAAAGATTTTAAAATTTTAAAAAATTTTAAAAAATCAATTTTTTAATTTTTAAAATTTTAAAAATCTACCACTGATGTGAAAATCACCTGTCTATCTTTCCAGGATTATCCCTATTTCCCCTCTTAAATAATGGAACAAAATTAGCTACTCACCAGTCATCCAGGACATTGTCTCTGGCCAGAGATGACACAAAGGTCAAGGCCCCAGGAATCTTATCACCTGCCTCTCTCAATAACCTGGGGTACATCCATCAGGGCCTTGAGACTTATCCACCTTAATGTTCTTCAAGAGCCCCACTTCTTATTTCTTATCTCAAAGTGTTCTAGCATGTTAGGATTCTCCAAAATGACCTCACGGGCCTCCACATCCTTCTCCTTGGTAAACACTGATGTAAAGTGATCTTTAAGCACCTCACTCACATCCTTTACACCCAAGGTGTCAAATTGGTTCAGATATGGCTCAAGATATATATATATCAACAGTTCACTGACTTTAAGGCAAATTGTTGCAGAATTTAAAGGAAATGGAAAATAATGAAAGCTAGGCCAACAGGGTAGTTAACTCGGAGTCGCAAACTGAAAGATAATGCCAACACCGCAGCTAGAAGCCAATAACTGGATACTAAATGATTGCTGCACTTTACAGCATCAATCGAAACGGTAGTCTTCTCTCTCGAACAAGAATGAGGGTAAGCAGGGAGTGTAAATGTTGCTGTGCTTTTGGTCAAGTCTCATCAAGACCAGAACAAAAAGAAGGGAGCTAAATACCATCATAATGAAGTACTAATGAGCTGGCACATACATACTCATGATTGCCAAACCTATTCTGCAGCACGCCTGCGCAGGCACATAGACCTCGCAGCAGAGTCCGTGGTTGTGACAGGGCACCCCCCGCCCCCCTCCCTCAGCACAGCTCCCAAGGAGCCACAAACCTGTGCCCATTGGAAGTCCTGGATGAGAGATTTCTCCAAGATTTCTTTGGCCGGGATCCAAGAGCATTCCTCAGGAGCATACCACTCCCAATTCATGAGGTACTGGACCTTAACCCGCACCTGGTAAGGTGCCAGGAAGCACCACATAGTACAGACCAGGGGAGCATCCACCAAGTGGTGGGGTCAGGGTGGATGGATGAGGTGACTGAAGCTAAGGGGAAGGTAGTCACCGGCTTCAGCTGGAAAACGTGGAACACTGGGTGGATCTTCAGTGATGCTGGTAGGCACAATCTATATGAGACCTTGTTGACAGCCTTTTCCACTATGAATGGTTCCACATAGTGTGGGGCCAAATTGCGGGTCTTGACTTTATGGGAAGATCCCTTGATGCCAGCCAGACCTTCTCTCATGGCCTGAGATGTCTCACCGGTCAGCAGAGCTGATCAACCTGCCAGTCATGTTGTTTCTGGGCGCGCAGCAGGAAGCCCTGGCTCGTCTCTGTACTGTAGCGTTGGACCAACTGTTCAGCAGCAGGAACTCCCTATCAATGTCTTGGTCAGGGAAGAAGATTGGCCGGAATCCCTTCTGGCATTCAAAGAGGGACATGCCAGTGGAGGACATCTGGAGGTTATTATGGGCAGTCACTGCCCTAACCAATTGAGAGCTCCAGGACATGGGGTTGGAAAAGAGAAGTCTGTGCAGGTTTGTCTCCAAGTCCTGATTCACTCTCTCAGACTGGTTGGCAGATTGGAGGTGGAAACCTGATGAGAGATGGCTGTGGCTCCCACAAGAGGTCAGAACCCCTTCCAAAAACAGGATGTGAGCTATAGTTCTCAATCAGACACAATGACCTGAGGGAAGCTGTGCATCCTGAACACATGTTGAACCACGAGGGTAATGTTCTCATGAGCTGATGGGAGCTTAGGGAGGGCAATGAAGTGGGCAGCCTTGGAGAATTGAAACACAATGACCAAAATGGTAGTGTTCTATTAGCCGGGGGCAGCCCAGTGAGGAAATCACTGAGAGGTGGGACCTGGGGCGATGAGGCACAGGCAATGGACATAACAGACCCGCAAGTGGGACAGGCAGAGACAAAGTTATGGACGTCTCGGGACATAGATGGCTACCAAAATCATCTCTTGATAAACTCTCAAGTCCATTGAATTCCTGGATGGCCAGCCAGATGAGAGGAGTGACTCCATTTAAACACTTTGGGGTGCACTGTGGCAGGGATAAACAGCTGGTTGGGAGGTCTCTCAACTGGGCCAGGATCTGACTGTTGGACGATCCTCACCTCTACCTCTATTCCCAAATTACTGGAGCAGCAATACACGAGCAAGGAAGGATGGGCTCCGGATTAGATGTTCAAACACTGAGGCAAGCAGGAGAAGGGGGTAGCAGTTCTTCACGGTGATATTGTTTAGGGGCTGATAATCAATGCAGGGGCGGAGATTGCCATTCTTCTTGCTCACAAGAGAGAAGTCCGCCCCTGCTGCTGAGGTTGACAGATGGATGAACCCAAAGGCCAATGTCTCCTTGATATACTCTTCATGGCCATCCCTTTTGAACAAGAGAGGGAAAAGAGCCGGCTTTGGGGAGGATGAGTACTGGTTAAGAGGTCAATGGTGCAGTCATATGGCTGGTGAGGAGGCAGGGAGACGACCTCGTTTCCTGAATACCTTAAGAAGATCAACATATTTAGCCAGAATGCCAGACAGATCCACACTAGTAATGAACACAAGAGAGGATTTGCAGACCAAGTAGAAAAGTCAAAGTACATTTATTATCAAAGTGTGTATAAATTATACAACCTGGACATTTGTCTCCTAACAGGCAGCCACAAAACAAGAAACCCAAAAGAACCCAGTTTAAAAAAAGACCAACACCAAATGCACAGAGAAAGAAAAGAAAAACACAAGTCATGGAAACAATAAAAGCAAGCAACAGCATACCGAAACAAATCCCGGAGCAGCTGCAGCAAGTCCATAGCCTTGGTCTCAGTACGTCACATAGCAGGACAAATCGCCGCGAAGCTCGCAGACACGAAGCGCGTATCACCCAGAGCAGTCTCTGGGCCATGGAGAACGAAGGGAACACTGTGGAAGAGCAAGCGGAATTGGCCCAACCCTTCCCTCCGGTCTTGACACCCTGCCTTTCCAGTCTATCTGGGCCGATATTTATAATATTGAATTGCTTGCTCTAACTCCATCTTCAACACCACCTCCGGTGACTCCAACACCATCTCGAACACATTTTGCTCCAACTTTGCAATGCACCAGCATGGCTCATTCCTCGAATCAGCTTCGCCTTTGCTCACCTCAGAACGCTCCACAATCAACATGATCTTCACCCTTCGACAGCTACGAGAGGAATGCAGAGAGCAAAAACAACCACTCTACGTCGCTTTCATTGACCTTACGAAGGCCTTCAACCTTGTGAGCAGGCACAGCATGTTCAAAATCGTTGCCAGGATTGGTTGTCCCCCGAGGCTCCTCGGGATAGTTCAGTCATTCCACACAGAAGTGAAGGGCGTCAACGGCTCTTCTTCGGAGGCCTTCAACATCCGCAGCGGTGTGAAGCAGGGCTGTGTGCTTGCCCCCACCCTGTTGAGCATCTTCTTCGTAGTCATGCTGAAGCACGCCTTTGGAACATCAATTGATGGTGTCTACCTCCACACCAGATCGGACGGGAGGCCGTTCAGTCTGTCCCGGATGAGGGTGAAAACCAAGGTTCGTGAAGTACTCATCAGGGACATGTTGTTTACAGACGATGCGGCACTGGCAACAGACTCTGAAGAGCAACTGCAACGCCTCATGGACAGCTTCTCAAGGGCCTGCCAGGACTTCAGCTTGACCATCAGCCTGAAGAAAACCAACGTGTTGGGCCAAGGCGTTGAGCACCCCCCTGCCATTACCATCAACAACTACGAGCTGGAGGTAGTTCACGAGTTTACATACCTTGGCTCCACCATCACGGACAGCCTCTCCCAAGACCCCGAGATCAACAGACGGATCGGACGAGCAGCCTCAACATTCACCAGGCTGACAAAGAGAGTCTGGGAGAACAGAAAGCTGACGACGCACACCAAGGTTGCAGTCTACAGGGCCTGCGTCCTCAGCACACTGCCTTACGGCAGAGAGACCTGGAGCCTCTACTCCAGACAAGAGCGGCATCTCAACACCTTCCACCTTCGCAGCCTGAGACGCATCCTGGACAGCAAGTGGACTGACCGAGTCACCAACAATGAGGTCCTGGCCCGCGCCCAGATGCCCAGCCTCTTCACCCTGCTCCAACAACGCCGTCTCCGCTGGCTGGGCCAGGTACACTGCATGTCAGACAGGAGGATCCCGAAAGACCTGCTGTACAGGGAACTGGTCTCCAGCAAGAGAGCACAAAGGCGGCCCCATCTTCGTTTCAAAGATGTCTGCAAGAGAGACATGAAGTCACTGGACATGAACGTTGAGAATTGGGAGGACATCGCAAGAGATCACTCTCACTGGAGGCTGGAACTACGCAGAGGCCTAAATAGAGGAGAAGAGAAGCTGAGGCTTGCTGCTGAAGAAAAGCACACTCGTCGGAAAAACAGCACCAAGACATCACTGGAGAACAGCACCCTCAGGTGCAGTCGCTACAGCCGAGACTGTCACTCCTGTGTGGGCCTCTACAGCCACAACAGACGCTGCTCTAACACAGACTGAAGCAAGACTTTCCAGGCGCAGATCCATGGTCTCGCGAGACTAAAGGATGCCACCATCACCACCACTGGAGAGGATTCTTTGAGATAGGAATTATAAGTATTTAGGAAATTTAGGCCGGCTGGTGGTGTCGTGGCATCAGCACTGGAGATCTAAGCAGATGGTCCTGAGTTCAAACCCAGCCGGGTCCCACCCTGGGCAGCAGCAGTATCTGTGCGGAAGAAAGGCCTGGCAACCTACTTCCATATCTTGCCATGAAAACCCTATGGACCCTATGGTCCATGAGGTCACGAAGAGTCAGACTCGACTTAACGACTGAACAACAACAACAAAGTAAATTGTGGCTAAATAGTACCAGTCAGCATGGCTTTGTGTGGGGCAACTCATGTCTTCCTAACTTGACTGTGGTTTTTGAGGAGGTGATGAAGGTGATTGAAGTAGGTAAAGCTGTGAATGTTGTCTACACAGATTTTAGTAAGGCATTTGACAAGGTGCCTCATGGTAGACTCATCCAGAAGATTAAGATGCATAGGACATGGAGAATTGGCTGTCTAGATTCAGAATTGACTTGCCTGTAGAAGGAAGAGTAGTGGTCAAATTTACATTTGTTCTCCCAAAATGCAACACCTCACATTTGGCCAGATTAAACGACATCTGCCATTTCTCTATTCATACCTGTAACTGATCTTTATCCCGCAGGAAATTGTGACCAGCTGGTTGGGCACCACGGTCAGCATGGACTGGTTGGACTGCAGGGTATTTATCTGTGCTGTATTGCTGTAGGACTCGATTAAACTTAATACAGATCTGGAAATAGACAGAACATGGCTGAAGGAATGGGAAGAATATAGGCAATTTCATAGAGGACAGTGGGTGTTCTAAAATCCGAGGGCATTTTTTGGGCAAGAAGGAGATCATGTTGGGTCTCTTGCAGAATATTAAAGTGCCTGGGACCTCTTGGGATCTATCCTAGGTTATTAAGAGGAGCAAGAGATGTGATTGCTGGGGCTTTGACGTAAATCTCTGTGTCCTGGCTAGCCACAGGTGCAGTTCTGGAGAACTGATGAATAGCAAACATTATGTCTTTGCTTATGAAAGGAAATAGGGATAAGCTGGGAAATTATAGGCCAGTGAACTTCACATCATTGGTAGGGAATGGAGAGGATTCCTAGGGATGAGATTTATGTGTATTTGGAAGAACGTGGACTAATAGGCACAGACAGCATGGGTTTGTGTGGGGTAGGTCATATCCTTACAACTGGGTTTTTCTGAGGAGGTATAAAGGTGACTGATGAAGGCAGAAAAGCTGGTGCTGTCAAAAGAGACCTTCATATATATATATATATCTAAAACAGCATAGAGCAGAGGTACCAGAACAGATCCTTGGTTAGTTAGTAAGTTTGCAGGTAACACAAAAATTGAAGTTACAGACAGCGCGGAAGATCGTCAAAGGATACAGCGGGATATACATCAGTTAAGGATGGAGAAATGGCAGATGGAATTTAATTCAGGCAAGTGTGAGGAGGTCGAATGTAAAGGGAAAGTATACAAGACATTTAACAGCTGTGATAAACACGGGGATCTTCAGGACCAAGTGCACAGGTCCTGAAAGTGGCAAAAAAGTAGACAGTGTGATAAAGAAGGCATGTGGCATGTTTGCCACTAGCAGCATAAAGTAAAACAATCAGTAAGAGTCAGTAAGTACAGAGCAAGGTTGAACAAGTTGGGTCTTTATTCTTTGGAGCGTAGAAGGTTGAGGGGGGACTTGATAGAGGTATTTAAAATTATGAGGGGGATAGATAGAGTGACGTGGATAGGCTTTTTTCCATTGAGAGTGGGGGAGATTCAAACAAAAGGACATGAGTTGAGAGTTAAAGGGCAAAAGTTTAGGGGTAACATGTGGGGGAATTTCTTTACTCAGAGAGTGGTAGCTATGTGGAACGAGCTTCCAGCAGAAGTGGTTGAGGCAGGTTCGATGTTGTCGTTTAAAGTTAAATTGGATAGATATATGGACAGGAAAGGAATGGAGGGTTATGGGCCGAGTGCAGGTCAGTGGAACTAAGTGAGAGTAGGAGTTCGGCACGGACTAGAAGGGCCGAGATGGCCTGTTTCCGTGCTGTAATTGTTATATGGTTATATGTTGCAGTTGCATAAAACTCTGGTCAGGCCGTACTTGGAGTATTGTGCGTGTTTCTGGTTGCCCAATTACAGGAAGGATGTGGAGGATTCAGAAGAGGTTTACGTGAATGCTGCCCGGATTGGAGAGTGATAACAAGAAGGAGAATTTGGACAAACTTGGATCGTTCTTTCTGCAGATTTGGAAAATTAAGGGGAAACCCGAGAGGAGTTTGTAAAATAATAAGAAGCATAGGAAGAGTAGGCAGCCAGAACCCTTCTCGCTGAGTAAAAATGTTCAAGGATCAAGGATCAACTATATTCGGCATCTATAGTTACAAGTATTAGGAATTTTCTGTGGTGTATTGGTGCAACAAAAAACAACAATCTTTAACAATTATAAAGAACTACAGTATATAAAAATAAAGTTAGAGTTTAACATATGAATATGGAATAAAATATGCATAAGTACATGAATACCAGCAGGTGTTCACAATGTGAACAGAATTGTAAAAAGTGGTTTAAAGTGTTTACAGTGCAGTGGCTAAGGTAATAGATGGTGGTGGCGGAGTGGGGTGGGGGTGGGGGTTGGGGTGGTGACTAGAATAGTTCATCAGATTAACTGCCTGGGGGAAGAAACTTTTAAGATGGCATGAAGTTTTTGTTGTAATAGCTCTATAGCGTTTTCCAGCGAGAGGTTTTGGAAAAGGCTGTTTTTCCATATACCTGAGGACATAGATTTAAGAATTAGGAGCGGCGGGTGCCTGGAATGTGCTGTGAGGGGCAGTGGTGGTGGCAGATGTGATTATGGCATTCAAAAGGCTTTTAAATAGGCACATGAAGATGCAAGGAATGAAGAGAGGTGGGTCATGTGCAGGCAGAAGGGATTAGTTTAATTCGGCAGCATGCTCGACACAGACACCATGGGCTGAAAATGTTGAACCTGTGCTGTACTGTTCCAAGTGCTGTGTTCTATGTTGTATGTTCTATGAATGAGCCTGATTGCAGGGTCCATTTGTTTTCCTTTGTAGAGTCAAGCTGAGGCACACTACAAAGGCAACAAGCACGCCAGGATGAGCAAGGGACGAGAGGCCATTAGACTGAGCCAGGCAGTGCCTGTAATTAGGGACGACATAATGTCAACTGCCTCTGTGACTACCTACAGCTCATCGACAGCTTCCACTGAACCGGCCATTGACACAGGAGGTTAGCTGATCTATTTTGTGTGTGCTTCATCAGATTTTTCTTTGCTGTTCTAAATGGATCTAAAGAGAGAAATCATAGTGAGAGGGGAAACTGTGACTGCTGAAGGGAATTTTCATCACAGGGAATCAGCAGGAACTCGAGGGTGACCAAGGCCAAAGGGGAAGCTTTATTCTGAATGTCTCTGCTGAATTAACACCAATGCTCCCATTCAAAACTTTTCAGGCTAATGGGAATGACTGTTGCAGCTGGCTCTTCACAGATGCTTCAACCAGTCTCTGTACATTCTGCGGGTTGTTATACGCACAATTTTGTTTCAACTTGAAACAGTGTTGTCAGAAATACCTCTTAGAACAATGATTAGTGAGGCACAGAGAGATCTGTGTTTACTGACAAGTACCTTTATTGTTTAAACAACTACGTGAATTCATATACTAAATACCTTGTGTGCACACCCGCTAAGTATCCCTGACTCTCCCGAATAGTCAAAGAATAGCAAAGGTATTACCCAGACAAAGGAGTTTACGCTGGCCAGGCGTTCCTCGTTGTCCCAATTCACTCGCCACGTGTTTCCCACAGGGTTGCTCATGCTTGTATCTGAGATGGTTATTCTTCTAAGTTACCGCTACCAGCACACACGAAGCATCCACTTTTATCTCCATTGCTTATCAATGCAAATATCGTATTCCAGTGTCATTGGCCACAGGTCATGTACCTGTACTTTAGCACCTTGTTATTGGCCCTGCTCCAAGCCAGCATCCATTTATTGCCCTCTTCCCATCAAGTGACAGTCAATCATTTATGGCTCTTTGTTCTGTAGCCCCCCCCGCCAGCCTCAGGGTCTCTCAGCTCGCTGTCGTCTAGGGAAACAGCCCTCGGCCCCGCCAAACTGGGTAATTGTGTGGATGCTGTGTGATGTACCCCACCCCGCCCAAATAACAGACAATACACCAGATACGATTAAATGATTTACAGTTTATAGATATTACTGGAACTATATAATTAAAAGAGAATAAAATATAAAAGGAAAATAAAAGGCGCCACACTTATCAAAGTTCAATCTCTTCGTGCACAAACAGTTGGAGCTCAGGACCCTTCTTCTTCACCCTGCGACCCCTCGGACCACCTCCACCTGCCGCCTGGGACCAACAACGGTGGTCGACCAGACACTCCACGTGAGTCCGTCTCCGTCTCCTCTCCTCACCGAACACCCTGGACCTTGGACTCCTGCTCAGGGTCCGACCCTGTTAGTGGACTCACAGCACCTGGTCCATCCTCTGTCTCTCTCTCCCGCCTTCTCCCCCAAAAAACTCGCACATCACAATATCTTACAGACACACCGAAAGCATAACAACTATCGCAATTGGTTCATTCGTCCTCTTATCAATAGATAATCCAAAACTAATTGCTAGCGCAAGGATTTTCTCAGCATTTAACATAACAAAGAAGCCACTTTAATTAGCCTACGAAGTTAACATAAAAGAACACACCTCTTACACTCTCCCCCCCCGACCAAACAAAAGTCATGCCCTCATGACTTCTAAATAACTCCCCAACCAGTCCTACAGACACAAAAACCCACAGTGACATTGTTCCCCCAAACAGTGGACCTTCCGCCCGTCCACGGGAGCTACATAGGCCAACCTATCCTGGAGCTTCCTAATACTCCGAGTCCTCCATACCCCCTCACCTAAACCCTAAAGGCTCAGACACTACTAAAGATACCTCTGGTCTGCTTGCCAACTCCCCTCTCACTCATGCCACCACTACAACTTGGAGCCCCCTGTCCCGTGTCCGGGGCCCCGCTTCTTTTCCTTCCTGGTCCTTCTGTAACCCAGACTGCCCACAGCTAGCCCTCTCCACTATTCCTGACTCAGTGGGAGAAGGGCCAAAGGTCTCTTCCTCAATCACAGGGAAGTTAGCGAAAGGCAGCATGTACCACATGTCCGGTACATCATCCTTCGAATCCGTATTCTTCCTCCGAATCCGTATTCTTCCTCATTCCCTCGCTCGGCAGCTGCTGTTTGAGTTTCTTCAAACTGAAGCATTTAGCCGGAGCTACCCCTTCAGCCTCCTGCAGTCGAGACGTCAGCTTCTTCGGGGACTCCTTCAACTCTCACCACAGCCTCAGCAGTTCTGACTCACGGTTCTTGGCCATCTCAATCTGGGACGCAGTTACCCCACCAGCTTCTTCCTCCCTGACCTGAAAAGCAGCAGTTAAAGGATGTTCAGCCTCCAGTCTTTTTCCTCCTGATGACTTCTTCCAGGTCAACTTTCAGTTTTTCCACTTCATTTAAACTTTCGATATTCATCTTCAGGTCCCTTTCAGGCGTCCGCCTCCCTTTTCCGAGATCTGTCCTCCATTTCTTCACCTCCTCGGGAGTGTAGTCAAACTCCCCTCCCTGGGCTCTCGGTTTTCTGTTGGCCTTAGTCAGAATGCTTCCTTGATCTTCCCCAACTTGTAAATCTTCTAATCTTTTCTGGATTAATTCATCAGTACATGACCGCAGTGTTGGCTCGGAATTCCGTTTCTCCTTCTCCAGTTTGACGAGCGTGAATTCCAGGTCCGCAATTGTCGTCCCGCAAAAGCGGCACTCTGTCTCCGGCCTGCACTTCTGAGCTTTCAGTTCAGCGGAGCAAATCCCCTCTCTCACATGTCTCATTCCGATTGACAACCTGGGTTTCCATCCCCAGGTTCACCACCGTCTGTTCCAATACCAGGAAGTTCAACTGGTATGTCAGGTCAATTTTCTCACATTGCACCAAACTCCTCCAGCCAAAAATTCCTCCACATTTGACACTTTGCTTCTGTCGCCCGGGCTCAGCCACTGGCCTCGCCTCATAGTCCCCCCAGGCGATTCCAAGCTCTAGGCGGTCATCCACATACGCCAAAACTCCACAGACCTTCACTTCCCCCGTGGTCTTCCTCATGCCCCGCGGGAAGGATGCAGGGGCTCCAGATATGCCCTTGGGCATCTTTTCGGATCGGAAGAATCCTAGGGAACTAATAACGGCCGTCTTTGGCTCGACAGCCACACTCCTTGGGATCTGGCAACATCCACTGCTCAGACCCAGCACATTAAACCACGGCGCATAATCCACACACACGCTGCCTTCATCTTCCACGCCGCCAGGGTCCAGTCACCACGACCTCTCTCTCACTGAGGTGTCTTCAGCGGTCAACTCCCCTCCCTCGTGGTAGTTCAGAGCATCTACTAAGAGGGTCTCACCCTCTGCTACTTCCCCCAGGCCGTACCACAGCTGGGTCTCGTATAAATTCGGTACCAGCTCAAGGCTGCTACACACGTCCTCAGAAGCAACTCGACACGCTGGGTGCCCAGTCAATGCTCCCGTGAACTCCAGGGTCATTAATCAATCATCGTCTTCTGGATAATTACTGGCACTGGTACCCAAAATCTCCAGTGCCCTTGCAGGTGACAAGGGTAAATGCTTCAGATACCGGTTGTAAAACGAACTGTACAACAACTTGACCTGCACCCCGGGGTCTAGGATGGCTTTAGCATCGCTTCCATCTATCCATAACGACACCCTGGGGCGTGGTCCCTCTAAGCCTTTAAGAATAGGGTCTTTTCCTTTCCGAAGTTCATTGGTACATTGCTGGGAGTGCGCTCCCCCAGAGGCCCCAAGCCGTTCCCCCACTGGGCCTTCATTAAGTTTCCCGGCACCTCTCTGATCAGCTGAACAACTGATCCCCTGAAATGATCCCCCTGGCGCTACAAGCAATTTAGCTGCCCTCCTAGCCAGAGAAGACACACTGAAAACTTTCCCCCCTCTTTCAAATAACTGACAGCTGTCACTACGGTGTAAGTGAACCTGACAGCTCTAACACCGTCGCCAGCCCGCCTACTTAAACTTTCAACCAATCCCTGTCGCTCTCCCTCAACCAAGCACTGCCACCCATCTAACAACTGAGAGATCCGCTCCGCCCTGCCGACGACTCGCAGGCCTCCACCCCTCTTGGGCTGGACTCCATCCCAAATGCCAGGCAGAGCCTGCCAGAGCTAGAACATTTATTCGCAGACACTACCTCCAAATCAGACCACTCTTTCCTCTCTCTCCCAACAGCATGGACAGCCCCGAGTCCCACCCCCAACTCGTCAACGCTAGTCTGAACTCGAACAAAGACCTCACCCACCATGCATGCAGCAATAACCAGCAAATAACCCACAGAGACACAAGTTACTGATTTAAACAGGGCAACCACACAGCATACCACTCGATCCAATCCCGGACAAAAGCCTCCAAATGTAGCCCCCCTGGCCAACCTCAGGGTTTCTCGTCTCGCTGTCGTCTAGGGAAACAGCCCTCAGCCCCGCCAAACTGGGTAATTAGTTTGTGTGGATGCTGTGTGATGTACCCCACCCCGCCCAAATAACAGACAATACACCAGATACAATTAAATGATTTACAGTTTATAGATATTACTGGAACTATATAATTAATAGGGAATAAAATATAAAAGGAAAATGAAAGGCACCACACTTATCCAAGTTCAATATCTTCGTGCACAAACAGTTGGAGCTCAGGACCCTTCTTCTTCACCCTGCGACCCCTCGGACCACCTTGACCTGCCACCTGGGACCAACAATGGTGGTCGACCAGACGCTCCACACGAGTCCATCTCCTCACCTTGCCGAACACCCTGGACCTCAGACTCCTGCTCTGGGTCCGACCCCGTTAGCGGACTCACAGCACCTGGTCCATGCTCTGTCTTCTCTGTCCCGCCTTCTCCCCCAAAAAGCCCGCACATCACAATATCTTACAGACACACTGAAAGCATAACAACTATCGCAATTGGTTCATTTGTCCTCTTATCAATAGATAATCCAAAACAAACTGCTAGCTGGAGGACTCTCTCAGCATTTAACATAACAAAGAAGCCAGTTTAATTATAACATAACAAAGAAGCCATTTTAATTGGCCTACGCAGTTGACATAAAAGAAGAAACCCCTCAATCAGTAACAAGCATCAACCCCAACATTCACAAACCTGTATTATATCCAACCAAAGAACATCTCACAAATAACTTCATATTTGGAAATGATCTCCAGTCCAGCAGATTACCTTAAGTATCATTGTGTCTTCTTTAAAACATTGATCAAGCCCAGCATGTCAAGCTCAGAAAATGGAGAAAAGAGTGTCTTCACAAAAAGGCAGCCTCCATCCCCAAGCACGCGGCAAGAACAAAGACAATTGGTCTGTCTGCTTTCCACTGTCCTTGATTCATTTGAATTCACTGATTTGTAGACTGCCGCTCTTTCTGGCCAACAACAAAAAAATATCAAACTATCATGACAGAAGGAGGAGCATAGCAGGCACAAGTAGCAAGGAACATATGAGGTGCTTGAGGAGTATAAGAAATGAGGGAAATGAGGAGGACTAAAAGAAGACATTAGGTTGCTCTAGCAGACAATGTGAAGGAGACAAAATTGGTCCTCATGAAGATCAGTGTGGTCATCTGTGCATGCAGCTGAAAGAGTTGGGTGAGATCGTCAGTGGATCTTTTGCATCTGTATTTAGTTGGGAGATAGACACAGAATCTATTAAACTGAGGCAAACCATGGGCCATGTACTGATTACAGAGGAGGAGGTGCTTGTTGTTTTTAGGAAAATTAGAGTGGATTAATCCACAGGTCCTGACAAGGTGTTCCTTCAGACCTTGAGGAAGGCTAATGTGGAAGCTGCAGAGGTATTTAAAATGAGGTGCTGGAGGATTGTTCCGTTGTTTAAGTTAGCCTGATTTCAGCAGTTGGCAGGTCGTTGGAGGATACTCTAAGGGACCGGATATACACTCAGTGGCCACTTTATTAGGTACAGAAGGGACCTAATAAAGCAGTCATTGAATGTACTTCTGTATGTTCGTAGTCTTCTGCCACTGTAGCCCATCCAATTTAAGATTTGATGTGTTGTGCATTCAGAGATACTCTTCTGCACACCACTGTTGCAATACATGGTTATTTGATACGCTGTCACCTTCCTGTCAGCGAGAACCAGTCTGGCCATTCAGAATCAGGTTTATTATCACTGGCATGTGTTGTGAAATTTGTTAACTTAGCAGCAGCAGTTCAATGCAATACGTAATATAGAATAGAAAAATAAATAAATCAATTACAGTATTTGTATATTAAATTGATTAAAAATCATGCAAAAACAAATAATATATATTAAAAAAATATATATATTCATGGGTTCAATGTCTATTTAGGAATCGGATGGCAGAGGGGAAGAATCTGTTCCTGAATCACTGAGTGTGTGCCTTCAGGCTTATGTACCTCCTTCCCGACGGTAACAGTGAGAAAAGGGCATGCCCTGTGTGCTGGGGGTCCTTAATAATAGACACTGCCTTTCTGAAACACTGCTCCTTGAAGATGTCCTGGGTACTTTGTAGGCTAGTACCCAAGATGGAGATGACTAAACTTACAACCCTCTGCAGCTTCTTTCAGTCCTGTGCAGCAGCAGCCCTCATACCAGACAGTGATACAGCCTATCAGAATGCTCTCCACGGTATATCTGTAAAGGTTTTTGAGTGTATGTGTTGACATACCAAATCCCTTCAAACTCCTAATGAAGTATGGTCACTGTCTTGCCTTTTTTATAGCTGCATTGATATGTTGGGACCAGGTTAGGTCCTCAGAGATCTTGAGACCCAGGAACTTGAAACTGCTCACTCTCTCCACTTCTGATCCCTCTATGACGATTGATACGTGTTCCTTCATCTTACACTTCCTGAAGTCCACAATCAGCTCTTTCAACTTGCTGACAAGGAGTGCAAGGTTGTTTGCTGCAACACCACTCCACTAGTTGGCATATCTCACTCCTGTATGCCTTCCCATCTTCATTGGATGTTATACCAACAATAGTTGTATCATCAGCAAATTTATAGATGGTATTTGAGCTATGCCTAGCCACACAGTCATGGGTATAGAGAGAGCAGAGTAGTGGGCTAAGCTCACATCCTTGAGGTGCACCAGTGTTGATCGTCAGTGAGGAGGAGATATTATCACCAATCTGCACAGGTTGTGGTCTTCCAGTTCGGAAGTTGAGGATCAAATTGCAGAGGAGGTACAGAGGCCCAGGTTCTGCAACTTCTCAATCAGGATTGTGGGAATGATGGTATTAAATGCTGAGTGTAGTCAATGAACAGCATCCTGACATAGGTGTTTGTGTTGTCCAGTTGGTCTAAAGCCATGTGAAGAGCCACTGAGATAGCATCTGCCGTTGACCTATTGTGGTGATAGGCAAATTGCAAAGGGTCCAATGGCTGAGGCAAGAGTTCAGTCTAGTCATGACCAACCTCTCAAAGCATTTCATTACTGTTGATGTGAGTGCTACCGGGTGATAGTCATTAAGGCAGCTCACATTATTCTTCTGAGGCACTGGTATAATTGTTGCCTTTTCGAAGCAAGTGGGAACTTCCGCCCGTAGCAGTGAGTGGTTGAAAATGTCCTTGAATACTCCCGCCAGTTGGTTGGCACAAGTTTTCAGAGTTCTCTTCTGTTCTCTCTCATTAACTAGGCATTTTTGCCTGCAGAACTGTTGCTCACTAGATGTTTATATTTTTTGCATGTAATTATGCGGGCAGTGGGAAAATTATCCCTCCTGTGTTTCTTCATCTTGTTGCTGGAGATTCAGTATCAGTCGACCCTGCCACTTTGATCTGGCCCACACCTTCACTAATCTGGCCCAACACCACTTGCCTTTATTGGGATCTTTCTCCTTCTTTCATCTATTTTAAGGTTTTGGGTTATGAATATGCTAAGGGATTGTGAGGGAGGTTGGATTATTGCAGCCCATTGCTTAGAGACCCTGTGTGTAGTTTAGTGGTGACTTGTTTTCTGTGGTCCCAGCGTGGGTTTAACTTTCTGGGTCTTTCTTGCCTTCTTGGTACCTCATTTTGTTATTGGTGTTTCGTGATAATGAAAAGCAAGTCACTTTTGGTTTGAATGTAATTATGTAGCCAGTGGGAAAATTATCCTGTCTTTCTTTCTTAACCTCATTATTGGAGATTCAGTATCCCTTGACGCTGCCACTTTGATCTGGCCCACACCTTCACTTACCTGGTCCAACATTACTTGCCTTTATTAACCTGGTGTGCGCTGTGACACATCATCAGTGATTCGGGACTTTCAACATCCATGCCTTCGTTAACCTGTCAACACCACTGTTGTAGGCCGAATCAAAGGTAATGAAGAATCAGCATATAGGAAAGAGATTGAAAACCTGGCTGAGTGGTGCCACAACACCAACCTCTCACTCAATGTCAGCAAGACCAAGGAGATGGTTCTAGATTTCAGGAGAAGGAAACCAGAGGTCCATGAGCCAGTCCTCATCAGAGGAGAGCATTAGCAACTTTAAATTCCAAGGTTTGTTGAGATTTGGCATGATATCCAAAACTTTGAAAACTTCTATAGATGTAAATTGACTGGCTGTATCACAGTCTGGTATGGAAAAAGCAAGCCCTTGAATGGAAAATCCTACAAAAAGTAGTGGATGTGACCCAGTCCATTATGGGTAAAGCCTTCCCAACAACTGACACATCTACATGAAACACTGTCGCAAGAAAGCAGCATCCATCACCATCCAGGTCATGCTCTCTTTTCGCTGCTGCCATCAAGAAGGAGGTACAGGAACCTTAGGACTCACACCAGCAGTTTCTGGAACAGTCATTACCCCTCAAACATCAGGCTCTTGAACCAAAGGGGATAACTTCACTCAACTTCACTTGCCCCATCATTGAGATGTTCCCCAACCAAATGACTCACTTTCAAGGACTCTTCATCTCATGTTCTTGATATGTATTGCTTATTTACTTTCTATTATTATTTCTTTCTTTTGTACTTGTACAGTGTTGTCTTCTGCTCTCTGGTTTAACGTCCTCTTTGATCGTCTTTCATTGATTCTATTATGGTTATTATTCTATAGACTTATTCAGTATGCCTGCAAGAAAATGAATCTCTAAGTTGTATACAGTGACATATATGTACTTTTGATACTCTGAACATTCTCTGTAAACTCTAGAGACTGTTTTGCATGAAAATCCCAGGAGATCAGCAGCAACAATCATCCCATGGTCAAAGTCACTTAGATCACATTTCTTCCCCGTTCTGATGTCTGATCTGAATAACAACTGAACCTCTTGACTGTGATTGGCTGATTAGATATTTGCATTAACGAGCAGGTGTACAGGTGTATCTAATAAAGCCACTGAGTGTGTAAGTATTTGGATGGACAAGGACTAGTTAGGGATAGTGACTATGGCTTTGTGCATGGCATGTCATGTCCAACCAATCTTAGAGATTTTTGGGGATGTCACCAGGAAATCTGACAGCAATGGATGTTGTCTGCACGAACTTTAGCAAAGCCAATCTCCTTTGGGAGATTGCTCAAGAAGTTTCAGTCGCTTGACATTCAGGATACGGTACTAATTTGGATTCAATATTGGCTTTGTGTGAGAAGCCAGAGAGTGGTAGTAGATGGTTGTGTCTATGACTGGAGCTTTGTGACTAGTGGTGTACTGCAGGGATTGGTGCTGGTTCTGTGGTTGGTTGTTATCGATATAAACGATCTGGCTGATAATATGGTAAATTGGATCTGCAGATTTGTGGATGACACCAAGATTGAGGGCATGGTGGACAGCGAGGAAGGATATCAAAGCTTGCAGCGGAATCTGAACCAGCTAGAAAAATATGCCCAAAAAGTGGCAGATGGAATTTAATGCAGACACATGAGGTGTTGCACTTTGGTAGGACAAACCAAGATAGGATTAGAGGTGAAAGGGGAAATATTTAAGGGGAGCATGTCGGTCCATGGCCTCCACTTCTGCTTTGAGTAGAGGAGCAAAACCTCATATTCCATCCAGGTAGCATCCAACTTGTTGGGATGAACATTGATTTCTCCTTGCGGTATTTTTTTTTCTTTTATTCTTATCCCGTCACCCTTCCCTCTTCTATTCACCACTCTGGCCTCTTACCTCTTCTCTCCCCTGCCTATCACCTCCCTCTGGTGCCCCTCCTTCCTCCCTTTCTCCCATGGTCCACTCTCCCCTCTTATCAGATTCCTTCTTCTCCGGCCCTTTACCTTTCTCACCCACCTGGCTTCATCTCCTAGCTTGTTCTCCGTCCCCTCCCCCCACCTTTTTATCCTGGTGTCTTCCTCACTTCCCTTCCAGTCCTGATGAAAGGTCTCAGACCAAAATGTTGGCTGTATATTCATTTCCATTGATGCTGCCTGTACTGTTGGGATCCTTCAGCATTTTGTGTGTATGTTGCTCTGGATTTCCAGCATCTGCAGAATCTTGTGTTTAAGCATGCCATATGCCTTCTTTACTAGCCTCACAACCTGTGAAGCCACCTTCAGGGAGCCAAAAGAGCCCACTATACGTCAAGGCTGTTTCTCCACACATATCTGCAACTGACATATATCCTGCTGTATCATTTGACAATTTTCAACATCATCTACGACACCACTGATCTTTTTACCATCTGCTAACTTACCAACCAATCCATTCGTATTTTCACCCAAGACATTTATATATCACAGACAGGTGAGGTAGCAGTACAGATCCCTGTGGATCCCCGCTAGTCATCGACCTCCGGCCAGAGTGCCAGAGACTACTAACAATGTGCAAGGCAATTCTGAACAAATCTGTCAAAGTTATAGTTTTAAACGCCCAGTTATAGGAAGTATATTATTAAACAGGAAAGAGTGCAGAAAAGACTTATCGGGTTGTTGCCAGGATTTGTTGGGGCGGGGACTGGGTTAAAGGAGAGGTTGCATAGACTAGGACTTGATTCCCTGAAACACATCACCCAGGGTGATGTGAAGAAGTTCCTCCTCGTGTTCCCCTTAAACATCTCGCCTTTCACTCTTAATCCATAACCTTTAGTTCTAGTTTCATCAAACCCCAGTGGAAAAAGCCTGCTTGCATTTACACTATCTATGACCCTCATATACCTCTTTTTTTTAAAAAAAAAATCTCCCCTCATTCTCCAATGCTTGAGGGAGCCTGTTCACACTTCTCCTATAACCCAGGTTCTCAAGTCCCGGCAATGATCTTCAAAATCTTCTCTGTTCTCATTCAGTTTTATTGATATGATTTCTGTAGGTAGGTGAGCAGGACTGCACACAATACTCCAAATTAGTCCTCACCAGCATCTTACACAACTTCAACATTACATCCCAACACCTGTACTCCAATACTTTTTATTTATGAAGGCGAATGTGCTAAAAGCTCTCTTTACAAACCTGTCTACCTGTGATTCCACTTTTAAGAAATTATGGATCTGTATTCTCAGATTCCTTTGTTTTAACACACTCTAACTGGCTGAATCTCTGACTTAAACACAAGGAATTCTGCAGATGCTGGAAGTTCAAGCAACACACATTAAAGTTGCTGGTGAACGCAGCAGGCCAGGCAGCATCTCTAGGAAAAGGTACAGTCAACGTTTCGGGCTGAGACCCTTCATCAGGACTAACTGAAGGAAGAGCTAGTAAGAGATTTGAAAGTGGGAGGGGGAGGGGGAGATCCAAAATGATAGGAGAAGACAGGAGGGGGAGGTATGGAGCCAAGAGCTGGACAGGTGATTGGCAAAAGGGATATGAGAGGATCATGGGACAGGAGGCCCACAGGGAGAAGGAAAGTGGGGAGGTGAGGAAAAAACCCAGAGGATGGATAAGGGGTATAGTCAGAGGGAGAAAAAGGAGAGAGAGAGAAAGAATGTGTGTGTATATAAATAAATAACGGCTGGGGTACGAGGGGGAGGTGGGGCATTAGCGGAAGTTAGAGAAGTCAATGTTCATGCCATCGGGTTGGAGGCTACCCAGACGGAATATAAGGTGTTGTTCCTCCAACCTGAGTGTGGCTTCATCTTTACAGTAGAGGAGGCCGTGGATAGACATATCAGAATGGGAATGGGATGTGGAATTAAAATGTGTGGCCACTGGGAGATCCTGCTTTCTCTGGCAGACAGAGCGTAGGTGTTCAGCAAAATGATCTCCCAGTCTGCGTCGGGAAGGCCACATCGGGAGCACCGGACGCAGTATATCACACCAGCCGACTGACAGGTGAAGTGTCGCCTCACCTGGAAGGACTGTCTGGGGCCCTGAATGGTGGTAAGGAAGGAAGTGTAAGGGCATATGTAACACTTGTTCTGCTTACAAGGATAAGTGCCAGGAGGGAGATCAGGAGGGATGGGGTGGCGAATGGACAAGGGAGTCGCGTAGGGAGCGATCCCTGTGGAAAGCAGAGGTGGGGGGAGGGAAAGGTGTGCTTAGTGGTGGGAGCCCGTTGGAGGTGGCAGAAGTTACGGAGAATAATATGTTGGACCCGGAGGCTGGTGGGGTGGTAGGTGAGAACCAGGGGAACCCTATTCCGAGTGGGGTGACGGGAGAATGGAGTGAGAGCAGATGTGCGTGAAATGGGGGAGATGCGTTTGAGAGCAGAGTTGATGGTGGAGGAAGGGAAGCCCCTTTCTTTGAAAAAGGAGGACATCTCCCTCGTCCTGGAATGAAAAGCCTCATCCTGAGAGCAGATGCGGCAGAGACGGAGGAATTGCGAGAAGGGGATGGTGTCCTTTGTCCAATTTAGAATCTCACCTGTGGACCATACCTATTTTTTTCCATATTTGTTTTGAAACGAATGGCATTGTGATCATTAGATGCAAATTGTTCCCCTACACAAACTCCCTGTCATTCCCTAATAGCAGATCAAGTATCACACACTCTCATTGGGACTTCTATGTACTGAGGAAGGAAACGTTCCTGAACACATACAACAAACCCTATCCCATCCAGTCCTTTGCAGTATGGAAGTCCCAGTCAATATGTGGAAACTTAAAATCACCTTATTATTCTTGCAAGTCTGCAACCTCTTTACAAATTCGTTCTTCTAAATCCCTCGGACTGTTAGGTGGTCTGTAATATAGCCTATTAACATGGTCATGCTTGTCTGATTTCTCATTTCCACCCCTGACACCTCACTGGACAAGTTCTCCAACCTGTCCTGACTGAGCACTGCCGTGACATCTCCCCTGGCTAGTACTGCTACCGCTCCCCATTTAATCACTCCTGTCGGTCGCATCTGAAACAAGTGAACCCCGGAATATTGAGCCACCAGTCCTGCCCTACTAGTAACCAAGTCTCACTAATGGCCACAATGTCATAATTCCATGTGTTGATCCATGCACTGAGCTCATCTGCCTTTCCTACGATACTTCTTGCATTGAAATAGGTGCAGTTTAGGACTGTAGTCGCACTCTGCTCAACCTTTTGATTCCTGACTTAGTCTTATGTATTATCAACATCTGTCTCCCCAACCTCTCCACTATCTGTTCTGGCACTCTGGTTCCCATTCCCCTGCAACTCTTCGTCATAATTGTATCACTATGTTGGGAGCACCAGATCCATAATTTCATAATTCAAATTTAAGTTCAATTTCAGTTTATTGTTATTCAACTGTACACATGTATACCGACAAATGAAACCACATGCCTCCAGACCAAACTGTAAAACACCATACATATCATTCACACATGAAGTTCCACAACCACAAATAAATTAACAAACAGTAAGGCACGTGTATAGGCAATTTAAAAGTACGTGCGCTTTATTTATATGTGATGTGGTGGAGAGTTCAGTAGCCTCATGGCTTGGAGGATGAACCTGTTTCCCATCCTAACAGAGACTCGGTGCAGCCACCGCAAGGGCCCGGTGGGGAAGGACCACGGTATAGGTTTCTACACCCGCTGGAGTAGGAGTGGTCGGGTGGCGGGGAGTATACCCCTCAACAAGGATGTGGTAAGGTGAACTACTGGAGTGCCACGTGGGTGGATATGTACTGACTACAGTGGAAACGTATGTAAAGGATGGAAAGTTATTGAATGGTTTATTGTATATAATTTTATTTTTGAATAAAGTATATTTTGAAATATAAAAAAACAGTCCTTGTCCAATACCTCCTGCCTGATGGTTGGGGTTCAAAGAGACTTTTGGAGGGATTCCATAATTTCATGCAACATTTATGTTTGTAATCTAGCGTGCTGCTGCTGTAAAAAAAACATTTGTCATGGTATTTGTACCTTGGATATGTGTGTTTGTGACAGCCTCTCAGTTAATGCCCCCGCCCCCCAAATGAGAACTGGATGTCGCTATTACAAATTTAGAACAGCCAAGAATCCGTTTACCAAACCTCTAAAGAGCTATTAAGTAAAATGAAACAATAAATTAAATGGTACGTTTAATAATTTACAGCCGAGATGATTCAAAATGCCTCTAGCAGTGGCTGTTCATGCAAATAAGCAGCACAATAAAACATAAACGTCAGCGTTTTGCTTTGTGTCACACGCGTTACGCAAATTCAAAACAACATATATGTTTTAAAGCGTCTCACTGCCAGTTTGAAAAGAAAGTCGCGCGTCCTTTTAAAGGTGTCAACCCCACTTGATCGCGAGCGGCCGCCGGCGTCTGGTGATTGACGGGAGAGTTGGACCAATAGATCTGCAGGACCCTGGTTTCCTATTCGTGGAGCTGTGGTGACAGAGCCAATTGTCTTGAGGTGTGGGCGGAACCTAGAACCAGTTATCGGGTTAGTAAGAGAGGCGGCTAACGGCGGGAAGTTTCAGTGTGGCGACGCCTGAGGGAGTGAGCGGAGTGAGTGCGGGATCAGAGGGACGGCGGTCGGAGGGTGAGCTTTGGACGGCAGTAGAGGATAAGGATGAAGATGAGGATGTCGCCTTAGAGGAGTGGGCGGTGCCTGTAAAGTCAAGTCTTTGTTGCCATGGTTACTGCTACCGATTTCGTCGACCCATGACTCTCTCACCCCCGATATCACTTCATTCACCCGTGACCCTCTCACTCTCTGAGTTACCTCATCCACTTCTTCGTGAATCAGGTTTAATGTCCGTGGCATGTGTTGTCTTACTGCAGCAGTGCATTGCGATACATTGCAAAAAAGAGAAAGAAAAGTAGTGAGATAGTTTATTCTCTATTCATGGCATTGGGGAAGAGGGCATGTCTGAATGACAGATGCTGCCTTTCTGAGGCATCACCTTTGGAATCACAATTCAGGATCAGCACATGCCGTGAAATTTGTTAATTTTACGTCAGTAGTACAGTGTAATACGTGAAAAATATAACAAACAATTACAGTTAATAGATATTAAATACTGTATTAAATTAAAGTAAGTAGTGCAAAAGCAGAAATAAAGTAGTAGTAGTGAGGTAGTGCCCTTGATAGAGCTGGCTGAGTTTACCACTTTCTACAGCCTTTTCCAATCTTGCCTCTCCCTCCAACCCTGTGGCTACCCTCCTACAATCTATGACCCTCCCATTCTGTGATACCCTCCCCTCTATGGACCTCCAGCCCATCGTTCAATAACCCACTCCTTGCCCTGTGGCATCCTTTCCCCTACTTCACCCTGTCATCCAAAGACCATCCGGGCCTTTCTGACACCCATCAGAGATATTTATCAGAAGCGCTGTGTATGCAGGGCCTTTAGCATTGCCATTGGTCTCTCCTATCTGTCCAACAATCTCTTCGACCTACCATCAGGCAGGAGGTACCACAGCATTGGAATTAGGATGGGAAAATCTCCCTCCCCCCAACCCGTAGGACTACAGATCTCCCTGTCACCACCCAGGTTTCCTCACATATGAAGTGCCAGCAGCACTATACTGTTTACTTTTTAACTTGTATCATATATGCACCTTATTATTTGTTAATTTATTTGTGGTAATGTTATCTGAAGTGTTAGGTGTGTGAGACATCACATTGTTTGGTGGTACACATACTGACAGTTGAAAGACAATAAACTTGAACTTGTGACCGTCCGCACCTTCTTTACCCCATGATACTTTATTGTCGCCAAACAATTGGTACTCGAAGGTACAATCATCACAGCGATATTTGGTTCTGCGTTTCACACTCCCTGGATTACACATATTAAATATTAAACATAGTTAAAATTAGTAAATATTTATATTATAAATCATAGATAGAAAATAGAAAAATGGGAAGTAAGGTAGTGCAAAAAAAACCGAGAGGCAGATCCGGAGAGGTCCTTCTGCTCCAATGGAACGTGCCCCTCCACTGTCTGGGTTAGATTTCATGCAGGCCCAGTGATTTATCTGCCTTCAAGCACCATCAGTATTTTCTCTCTTAGATTGTTTAATCTCAGTCAGTATTTCCCACTTTTCCTTTGGAATTCCTATCCCCGATCCCATTCTGACACGTCGGCCCACGGCCTCCTCTTCTGCCACAATGAGACCGGGTGGAGAGGCAACACCTCAGCTTCTGTCTAGGTATCCTCCAATCTGATGGCATGAACATCGATTTCTCCTGCTGCTATTTTTATTTTTTCCTTTACACTTCCCTCTTCTATTCCCCACTCTGGTCTCTTATCTCTTTAAGATCAAGGGCTACATCTGCAGCATGCTACCACCCACACTGGACCCCCTACAATTCGCCTACCGATGGACAAGTGACGCAATAGCCACAGCTGTACACACCATCCTTACACTCCTGCAGAATAGGGATGCTTATGTGAGAACACTGTTCTTGGACTACAGTTCAGTATTCAACCTTCCAGGCTTGACAAGAAACTCAGAGACCTCGGCCTTCACCTGCCTGGTGCAGCTGGATCCTGGACTTCCTGTCAGATTGCTGGCAAATAGTAAGAGTGGGCTCCCTCACCTCTGCCCCTCTGACCCTCAACACAGGAGCCACCCAGGGCTGTGTCCTAAGCCCCCTCCTTTACTGTCCATACACGCATGACTGTGTTGCCATCCACAGCTCCAACTGGCTAATTAAATTTGCAGATGATACTACATTGATTGGCCCTATCTCAAATAATAACGAGGCAGCCTCCAGAGGAGAAGACATCAGCCTGACAGTGGTGTCAAGAAAACAACCTCTCCCTCAATGTTGCAAAAACAAAGAAGGTGGTTGTGGGCTACAGGAGAAATAGCGACAGGCCTATTGACATCAACGGATCTGGAGTTGAGAAGGTGAAGGACATCGAGGAGCAGATAGGGAGACAATTCTGGAATGGTGCAGTAGCAACAGAGTCGTCGTGATGGGAGATTTTATTTTCCCCAGTATTGATTGGTGTCTCCCCAGAGCAAGGGGTTTAGATGGGGTGGAGTTTGTTAAGTGTGTTCAGGAAGGTTTCCTGACACTATATGTAGATAAGCCTACAAGAGGAGAGGCTGTACTTGATCTGGTATTAGGAAATGAACCTGGTCAGGTGTCAGGTCTCTCAGTGGGAGAGCATTTTGGAGATAGTGATCACAAATTTATCTTCTTTGAAGAGACAAGTTAGGAAAACGTTTAACTGGAGTCGGGAAATATGAAGCTATCAGGCAGAAATTTGGAAGCATAAACTGGGGGCAGATGGTCTCAGAAATGTATGGAAGAAATGTGGCAAATGTTGGGGGGATATTTGCATAGGTACATTCCAATGAGACAGGGAAAGGATGGTATGCACAGGAACTGTGGTGTACAAAGGCTGTTGTAAATCTAGTCAAGAAGGAAAGAAAAGCTTACGAGAGGTTCAAAAAACTAGTTAATGTTAGAGATCTAGAAAATTATAAGGCTAGCAGGAATGAGCTTAAGAATGAAATGAGGAGAGCCAGGAGAAGGCCTTGTCAAGCAGGATTACAAGTATGTGAAGAGCAAGAGGGTAAGACGTGAGAAATAGGACCCAATCAAGTGTGACAGTGGAAAAGTGTGTCTGGAACTGGAAGAGGTAGCGGAGGTACTTAATGAAGACTCTGCTTCAGTATTCACCACGGAAAAAGGACCTTGGTGATTGTGGGGATAACTTACAGTGGACTGAAAAGCTTGAGCATGTAGATATTAAGAAAGAGAATGCGCTGGAGCTTTTGAAAAGCATCAAGTTGGATAAGTCACCAGGACCAGATGAGGTTACCCCAATCTACTGTGGAAAGCGAGGGAGGAGATTGCTGAGGCTTTGGCAAAGACTATCATCAATGGGGATGGGAGAGGTTCCGGAGGATTGGAGGGTTGCAGATGTTGTCCTCTTATTCAAGAAAGGGAGTAGAGATAGCCCTGGAAATTATAGGCCAGTGAGTCTTACTTCAGTTGATGGAGAAGATCCTGGGAGGCAGGATTTATGAACATTTGGAGAGGCATAATATGATTAGGAATAGTCAGCATGGCTTTGTCAAAGGCAGGTCGTGCTTTACGAGCTGATTGAATTTTTTGAGGATGTGATGAAGGTAGAGCAGTAGATGTAGTGTATACGGATTTCAGCAATGCATTTGATAAGGTACCCCATGCAAGGCTTATTGAGAAAGTAAGGAGGCATGGGATCCAAGGGGACCTTGCTTTGTGAATCCAGAATTGGCTTGCCCACCGAAGGCAAAGAGTGGTTGTAGACGGGTCATATTCTGCATGGAGGTTGGTGGTACCTCAGACCCCTACTCTTCATGATTTTTATAAATGACCTGGATGAGGAAGGGGAGGGATGGGTTAGTAAATTTGTTGATGACACAAAGGTTGGAGGTGTTTTGGACCGTGTGGAAGGCTGTCAGAGGTTACAATGGGACATTTACAGGATGCAAAATTGGGCTGAGAAGTGGCAGATGGAGTTCAACCCAGATAAGTGGAACAGCAATGGCAAGTGTTTCTGGGAATAATGCGGAAGGTGCAGGATCAGTTTGTTCCAAAGAGGAAGAACGATCCTAAGGGGAGGCCGTGGCTGACAAGGGAAGTAATGGACAGTATAAAAATAAAAGAGAAGTATAACATAGCAAAGACGAGTGGGAAGTTGGAGGATTGGGAAACTTTTAAAGAGCAACAGAAGGTAACTAAAAAGGCAATACGTGGAGAAAAAAATGAGGTACAAAGGTAAACTAGCCAAAAATATAAAGGAGGATAGTAAAAGCTTCTTTAAGTATGTGAAAAGGGAAAAAAATAGTTAAGACCAAAATTGGGCCCTTGAATTGGGACAGAAGCGGGTGAATTTATTATGGGGAACAAGGAAATGGCAGACGGGTTGAACAGGTACTTTGGATCTGTCTTCACTAGGGAAGACACAAACCATCTCCCAGATGTAATAGTGGCCAAAGGACCTAGGGTAATGGATGAATTGAAGGAAATTTATATTAGGCAGGAAATGGTGTTGGATAGGCTGTTGGGTCTGAAGGCTGATAAGTCCCCGGGACCTGATGGTCTGCATCCCAGGGTACCTAGGGAGGTGGCTTTAGAAATCGTGGACGCATTGGTAATCATTTTCCAATGTTCTATAGATTCAGGATCGGTTCCTGTGGATTGGAGGGTGGCTAATGTTGTCCCTCTCTTCAAGAAGGGAGGAAGAGAGAAAACAGAGAATTATAGACCGGTTAGCCTGACGTCGGTGGTGGGAAAGATGCTGGAGTCAATTATACAAGATGAAATTACGACTCATCTGGATAGTAGTAACAGGATTGGTCCAAGTCAGCATGGATTTACGAAGGGGAAATCGTGCTTGACTAAACCTCTGGAATTTTTTGAGGATGTAACTATGAAAATGGACAAGGGAGAGCCAGTGGATGTAGTGTACTTGGACTTTCAGAAAGCCTTTGATAAAGTCTCACATAGGAGATTAGTGGGCAAAATTAGGGCACATGGTATTGGAGGCAGAGTACTGACATAGATTGAAAATTGGCTGGCTGACAGAAAACAAAGAGTAGCGATTAACGGGTCGCTTTCGGAATGGCAGGCGGTGACCAGTGGGGTACCGCAGGGTTCAGTGCTGGGACCGCAGCTGTTTACAATATATATTAATGATTTAGATGAGGGAATTAAAAGTAACATTAGCAAATTTGCTGATGACACAAAGCTGGGAGGCAGTGTGAAATGTGAGGAGGATGTTATGATAATGCAGGGTGACTTGGACAGGCTGGGTGAGTGGGCAGATGCAGTTTAATGTGGAGGTTATCCACTTTGGTGGTAAGAATGGGAAGGCAGATTATTATCTAAATGGAGTCAAGTTAGGAAAAGGGGAAGCACAACGAGATCTAGGTGTTCTTGTACATCAGTCACTGAAAGCAAGCGTGCAAGTACAGCAGGCAGTGAAAAAAACTAATGGCATGCTGGCCTTCATAACAAGGGGAATTGAGTATAAGAGCAAAGAGGTCCTTCTGCAGCTGTACAAGGCCCTGGTGAGCCCACACCTGGAGTACTGTGTGCAGTTTTGGTCTCCAAGTTTGAGGAAGGACATTCTTGCTATTGAGGGAGTGCAGCGTAGGTTCACAAGGTTAATTCCTGGGATGGCGGGACTGTCATATGTCGAAAGATTGGAGCAACTGGGCTTGTATACTCTGGAATTTAGAAGGTTGAGAGGGGATCTTATTGAAATGTATAAGATTATTAAGGGATTGGACACGCTGGAGGCAGGAAGCATGTTCCCGCTGATGGGTGAGTCCAGAACCAGAGGCCACAGTTTAAGAATTAGGGGTAGGCCATTTAGAACAGAGTTGAAGAAAAACTTTTCCATCCAGAGAGTGGTGGATATATGGAATGCTCTGCCCCAGAAGGCTGTGGAGGCCAAGTCTCTGGATGCTTTCAAAAAAGAGATGGATAGAGCAGAATCAAAGGTTATGGGGATAAGGCAGGAACTGGATACTGATAGTGGATGATCAGCCATGATCACAGTGAATGGCTGTGCTGGCTCGAAGGGCCGAATGGCTTACTCCTGCACCTATTGTCAATTGTCTATAAGTGTGAGGTGGTTCATTTTGGTAGGTCAAATATGATGGCAGAATATTATGTTAATGGTAAGACTCTTGGCAGTGTGGAAGATCAGAGGTTTCTTGGGGTCTGAGTCCATTGGACACTCAAAGTTGCTGCGCAGGTTGACTGTGTGGTTAAGAGGGCATACGGTGTATTGGCCTTCATCAACCGTGGGATTGAGTTCATGAGCCGACAGGTAAGGTTACAGCTATATAAGACTCTGGTCAGACCCCACTTGGAGTACTGTGCTCAGTTTTGGTCACCTCGCTACAGAAAGGATGTGGAAACTATAGAAAGGGTGCAGAGGAGATTTACAAGGATGTTGCCTGGATTGGGGAGCAAGCCTTATGAGAATAGGTTGAGTAAACTTGGCCTTTTAGTCATAGTCATCATCATATTTTATTGATCCTGAGGGAAATTGATTTTCGTTACAGTTGCCCCAACCAAGAATACAGTATAAATATAGAAATATAAAACCATAAATAATTAACTAGTAATATGTAAATTATGCCAGGAAATAAGTCCAGGAGCCTATTGGCTCAGGGTGTCTGACCCTCCAAGGGAGGAGTTGTAAAGTTTGATGGCCACAGGCAGGAATGACTTCCTATGACGCTCAGTGTTGCATCTCGGTGGAATGAGTCTCTGGCTGAATGTACTCCTGTGCCCAACCAGTCCATTATGTTGTGGATGGGAGACATTGTCCAAGATGGCATGCAACTTGGACAGCATCCTCTTTTCAGAAACCACCGTCAGAGAGTCCAGTTCCATCCCCACAACATCACTGGCCTTACGAATGAGCTTGTTGATTCTGTTGGTGTCTGCTCCCCTCAGCCTGCTGCCCCAGCACACAACAGCAAACATGATAGCACTGGCCACCACAGACTCGTAGTACATCCTCAGCATCGTCCAACAGATGTTAAAGGACCTCAGTCTCCTCAGGAAATAGAGACGGCTCTGACCCTTCTTGTTGACAGCCTCAGTGTTCTTTGACCACTCCAGGTGATCAGTGTTCTTTCTCCTTGGAGCGATGGAGCAGGTTAGGTGACCTGATAGAGGTGTATAAGATGATGATAGGTTGCATGGATAGATTAGATTATGAAGATACTCAGTCCTCGTTTATTGTCATTTTGAAATGCATGCATTAAAAAATGAGTGTTCCTCCAGAATGATATCACAGAAACACAGGACAAACCAAGCCTAAAACTGACAAAACCACATAATTATAACAGTGCAAAGCAATACCGTAATTTGATAAAGAGCAGACCATGGGCACGATAAAAAAAGTCTCAAGTCCTCATAGCCCCATCATCTCATGCAGGTGGTAGAAGGGAGAAACTCTCCCTGCCCTGAACCTCCAAGCGCCGCAAACTTGCCGATGCAGCGCCATTGGAAGCACCCGACCGCAGCGGACTCTGAGTCCGTCCGAAAACTTCGAGCCTCCGACCAGCTCTCCGACACCGAACACCGAGCACCATCGTCTGCCAAGCGCTTCGACCCCGCCACGGCCGCCGAGCAACAAGCAAAGCCGAGGACTTGGGGCCTTCCCCTCCGGAGATTCTGGATCACACAGGAGCAGCGGCAGCAAAGCAGGCAAAAGTTTCACCAGATGTTCCTCCGGGCTCTCACGTCTGCTTCCATCAAATCAGAATTGTGCACGGCACCCTACTTGACAGATAACAGATATTCATCACCGGAGTGGCTGCTGCAAGCTATGTCGTGCTGCCATCTTCTCCTCCCTCCCTCAGTCAGGGCTGAAATGGCTAGCACAAGAGGGCACAGTTTTAAGGTGCTTGGAAGTAGGTACAGAGGAGATGTCGGGTACGTTTTTTATGCAGAGAGTAGTGAGTGCGTGGAATGGGCTGCCGGCGATGGTGGTGGAGGTGAATACAATAGGGTCTTTTAAGAGACTCCTGGATAGGTAGATGGAGCTTAGAAAAATAGAGGGCTAAGGGTACCCCTAGGTAATTTCTAAAGTAAGTACATGTTTGGCACAGCATTGTGGGCCGAAAGGCCTGTATTGTGCTGTAGGTGTTCTATGTTTCTGTGTTTCCTCAGTATACACCTCACCCAGAAGCTCACTTGGTCTGTACATACCTGCTGTGTGGTAGAAAAAGCTCAACAGCACCTCTTTCATCTCAGACGATTGACGAAGTTTGGCATGAGTCCCCAAATTCTAAGAACTTTCTACAGGGGCACAATTGAGAGCATCCTGACTGGCTGTGTCACTGACTGGTATGGGAACTGTACTTTCCTCTATCGCAGGACTCTGCAGAGTGGTGTGGACAGCCCAGCACATCTGTGAATGTGAACTTCCCATGATTCAGGATATTTACAGCGACAGGTGTGTAAGAAGGTTCCAGAGGATCATTAGAGACCCGAGTCATCCTAACCACAAACTGTTCCAGCTGCTGCCATCCGGAAAATGGTACCATAGCATTAAAGCCAGGACCAACAGGTTCTGGAACAGCTTCTTCCACCAGGCAATCACACTGACTAATTCACACTGACAGAATCGTATTTCTTAGCTATATTGACTGTTCTGTTGTATGTCTTAATGTTGTGTTGTTAATCATATTACTTATTACAAATTACTCTAATTTGCACATTGCACATTCAGACAGAGATGTAATGTAAAGATCTTTACTCCTCATGTATGTGAAGGATGTAAGAAATAAAGTCAATTCAATCCAAGTCTCGTCACCTGCCTGTCACCTCCCCCCAGGCCCTTCCTCATTCTTTCTCTTCCATGATCCAATCTCTCCTATCAGATTACTTCTCCGGACCTTTGCCTTTCCCATCTATAACCTCCCAGCTTCTTATTTCACCCCCCCCCCACCCACTTGGCTTCACCTACAGGTGTCCCCCGCTTTTTGAACTTCCGCTTTACGAAACCTCACTGTTACGAAAGGCCTACATTAGTTACCTGTTTTCGCTAACAGAAGGTGTTTTCACTGTTACGAAGAAAGGCAGCGTGCAGAAAATTCAGCGCGCGAAAAAAATCAGCGTGCGATGAAAAAAATCAGCACGCGCCCCGAGCAGCCGCTCTCCCCGGATTCGGAATGGCATTCTCGCTGGCATTGCTTAAACACGTACCTGTGAGCAGCCGTTAGCAAGATGAGTTCTAAGGCATCGGAAAAGCCTAAAAGAACTCGTAAGGGTGGTACACTTAGTGTAAAGCTAGGCATAATTAAGTGTTTCGATCGTGGTGAACGAAGTAAGGACAAAGTGAGTTTGGCTTGTGGAAGCTGACGAAGATGATGTTGAAGAGGTTTTGGCATCCCATGACCAAGAACTGATAGATGAAGAGCTGCTGCAATTGCAAGAGGAAAGGATAACAATCGAAACCGAATTCAGCAGCGAAAGTGAAGTCGTCCAGGAACTGAACATGAAGCAACTGCGTGAGATTTTTGCTGCAATGATAAAGTATGACTTTAATTTTGAAAGGATACACCCGTTTAGGGCATATTTGCAAGATGGTTTGAGTCCTTACAAAGAACTGTATGATAGAAAAATGCGCGAGGCTCAGCAGTCAAGCAAGCCTTCCACATCAGCCATAGCAGACGACGAACCTCGACTTTCGACATCGAGATGGGCAGTCATAGGAGAAGATGAGCTGCCTGCCCTGATGGAAACAGACGACGATGAGATGACACCCCAGTGTCCCATCACCCCAACCCCCAGGCCGCGGACAGATACTGATTCGCGGAGAATGTAGCGGTAGCCGGGAGGCACACAGCACATCTTTAAAAAAAAAGCCGAAATAAACATGCTAACTAATTAAGTGCCGCCGGGCACGTAAATGTCGGCCCAGATCAGAGGGGATTGCCGATTGCATCGCCTCTGATCTGCGCCGACATTTACGTGCTGGGCGGCACCTAATTAATTAGCATGTTTTTTTTTGCTTTTTTCTTAAAGATGTGCTGGGTGCCTCCCGGCTACCACTGTAGCCCTGCATGCTTCGCAGATCGGTATCGGTCGGCGGCCCGGAGGGTGGGGGCCACTACACCACCCCAGACTCCAATGAGTCAGTCTAACACACCATCATAAGTGTGCTCGATGTCTTCACGGTTCCTGTAAGTGATACTACACTGTACATACATTATTTCTACTTTATATCAGCTGTGTATTTTTACGTGTTATTTGGTATGATTTGGCAACTTCATAGCTTAAAGGTTACTGGAGAGAGTGTTTTTGCCAACAGCGCTTGCATGAGATTTTCTGCCAAGAGTGCTTGCGTCGTGTTTTGCCAAGAGCGCTTGCGTGAGATCTTCGCTATGGGGAACAGTGCCGGCAATGATTGTGGAAAAGTATTTCTACTTTATATAGGCTGTGTATTTATTATATCATTCCTGCTTTTACTATGTTACTGTTATTTTAGGTTTTTGGCATGATTTGGTAGGTTATTTTTGGGTCTGCGAACGCTCACAAAATTTTCCCATATAAATAAATGGCATTTGCTTCTTCGCTTTATGACATTCCGGCTTACGAACCGTTTCATAGGAAGGCTCTACCTTCGGATGGCGGGGGAAACCTGTATTACCTTCTGGCTTGTACTCATTCCCTTCCCCCCATTTTTTTCTTTCCCCTTCCTTTCCAACCATGATGAAGGGTCTCGGGCCAAAATGTCGACTGTTTATTGATTTGCATAGATGCTGCCTGACCTGCTGAGTTCCTCCATCATTTTGTATGTGTTGCTCTCGATTTCCAGCAGTCTCTTGTATTTATGATTTACTGCCCCCTTTTTTGAGGACAGTCACAGTATTTAGTATTAAGAGTCTTGTTCATATCTTGCACCACAGTACAATACTTAGCTTAACGATCTCGAATGAAGTCAACTTGATATCTTTCTCCACATGGTAAGAATACACTAGGAATTCTCATGTTGATGTGGAGAATGATGGGAGACGTGATAAAGGTATACAAAATTATAAGGGGTATAGAGAGGGTAAATGCAAGCAGGCTCCTTCCACTGAAGTTGGGTGAGACTAGAGCTCTAGTCATAGGCTAAGGGTGAAAGGTGAAATATTTCAGGAGAACCTCTTCACTCAGAGTGTTACTTGACTTTAACACGTGAGAAGTTTGGATAAGTACATGGAAGGGAAGGTATGGTGGGATATGGCCCAGGTGTGGGTTGATGAGACCAAGCAGAATAAGTTGATCATGGACAAGGATAGATCTGGTCCTAGGGTTGAGGTTCTGAACTGGAAGAAGGCCAAATTTGAAGAAATGAGAAAGAATCTAAAAAGCGTGGATTGGGACAGGTTGTTCTCTGCCAAAGATGTGATCGGTAGCTGGGAAGCCTTCAAAGGAGAAATTTTGAGAGTGCAGAATTTGTATGTTCCTGTCAGGATTAAAGGCAAAGTGAATAGGAATAAGGAACCTTGGGTTCTCAAGGGATATTGCAACTTTGATAAAGAAGAAGAGGGAGTTGTATGACATGTATAGGAAGCAGGGAGTAATTAAAGTGCTTGAGGAGTATAAGAAGTGCAAGAAAATACTTAAGAAAGAAATCAGGAGGGCGAAAAGACACGAGGTTCCCTTGGCAGTCAAAGTGAAGGATAATCCAAAGAGCTTTTACAGGTATATTAAGAGCAAAAGGATTGTAAGGGATAAAATTGGTCCTCTTGAAGATCAGAGTGGTCGGCTATGTGCGGAACCAAAGGAAATGGGGGAGATCTTAAATAGGTTTTTTGCGTCTGTATTTACTAAGGAAACTGGCATGAAGTCTATGGAATTAAGGGAAACAAGTAGTGAGATCATGGAAACTGTACAGATCGAAAAGGAGGAAGTGCCTGCTGTCTTGAGGAAAATTAAAGTGGATAAATCCCCGGGACCTGACAGGGTGTTCCCTCGGACCTTGAAGGAGACTAGTGTTGAAATTGCAGGGGCCCTGGCAGAAATATTTAAAATATCGCTGTCTACAGGTGAGGTGCCGGAGGATTGGAGAGTGGCTCATGTTGTTCCGTTGTTTAAAAAAGGATCGAAAAGTAATCCGGGAAATTATAGGCCGGTGAGTTTAACGTTGGTAGTAGGTAAGTTATTGGAGGGAGTACTAAGAGACAGAATCTACAAGCATTTGGATAGACAGGGACTTATTAGAGTCAACATGGCTTTGTGCGTGGTAGGTCATGTTTGACCAATCTATTGGAGTTTTTCGAGGAGGTTATCAGGAAAGTGGATGAAGGGAAGGCAGTGGATATTGTCTACATGGACTTCAGTAAGGCCTTTGACAAGGTCCCGCATGGGAGGTTAGTTAGGAAAATTCAGTCGCTAGGTATACATGGAGAGGTGGTAAATTGGATCAGACATTGGCTCAATGGAAGAAGCCAAAGAGTGGTGGTAGAGAATTGCTTCTCCGAGTGGAGGCCTGTGACTAGTGGTGTGCCACAGGGATCAGTGCTGGGTCCATTGTTATTTGTCATCTACATCAATGATCTGGATGATAATGTGGTAAATTGGATCAGCAAATTTGCTGATGATACAAAGATTGGAAGTGTAGTAGACGGTGAGGAAGGTTTTCAGAGCCTGCAGAGGTACTTGGACCAGCTGGAAAAATGGGCTGAAAAATGGCAGATGGAGTTTAATACAGACAAGTGTGAGGTATTGCACGTTGGAAGGACAAACCAAGGTAGAACATATAGGGTTAATGGTAAAGCACTGAGGAGTGCAGTGGAACAGGGGGATCTGGGAATACAGATACACAATTCCCTAAAAGTGGTGTTACAGGTAGATAGGGTCGTAAAGAGAGCTTTTGGTACATTGGCCTTTATTAATCAAAGTATTGAGTATAAGAGCTGGAATGTTATGATGGGGTTGTATAAGGCATTGGTGAGGCCGAATCTGGAGTATTGTGTTCAGTTTTGGTCACCAAATTACAGGAAGGATATAAATAAGGTTGAAAGAGTGCAGAGAAGGTTTACAAGGATGTTGCCAGGACTTGAGAAACTCAGTTACAGAGAAAGGTTGAATAGGTTAGGACTTTATTCACTGAAGCATAGAAGAATGAGGGGAGATTTGATAGAGGTATATAAAATTATGATGGGTATAGATAGAGTGAATGCAAGCAGGCTTTTTCCACTGAGGCAAGGGGAGAAAAAAAACAGAGGTCATGGGTTAAGGGTGAGGGGGGAAAAGTTTAAAGGGAACATTAGGGGGGGGGCTTCTTCACACAGAGAGTGGTGGGAGTATGGAATGAGCTGCCAGACGAGGTGATAAATGTGGGTTCTTTTTTAACATTTAAGAATAAATTGGACAGATACACGGATGGGAGGTGTATGGAGGGATATGGTCCGTGTGCAGGTCAGTGGGACTAGGCAGAAAATGGTTCGGCACAGCCAAGAAGGGCCAAAAGGCCTGTTTCTGTGCTGTAGTTTCTATGGTTTCTAAGTTAGGCATGGACTAGATGGTCCATGTTCATCTTCTGTGTGCTGAAGGGCTCTATGACTCTTTGCGGCTGGTTGAGCTTGGCTTCACCTTTTTCACAGACCTTCACCTTTGTCCTTCTCATTCATCCTGCTGCCTTCTCTGCATCTTAACTTTCTTTATTATTGCTCTTTTCTTGTTGAGGTCGAGGTGCTTGCACCTGTGAAACTTTAACTCTGTTTCTCATCCCATAGATGTTGCCTGAGGACTTGAAGGATTGTGAATAGCAGTGGAAAACATTGAAAAGAACAAGCCTCCTTGGTTGTGTGTTTCCCTAGGGCCAATAAAAGTTGGGATTAAGTGGCACAGCTATTCTGGGAGCAGCTGCAGTCTGAGTGGACAGGGTTAGAGGAGGGAGCTGAGGCTTTGGCTCCGAGGCCAAGGCTAAGAGGAACATTTTTCTGTTTCATTATTAAGTTTCATTCGCAGGACCCGGCCCGGGACAGAGCAAGAACAGGAAAATTGAAAAGAAGCGATTCTTGTTGCCTGTGCGAGAATTTCACTCGCAGGAAAAGAGGTGGGTCAGCTGATTGTTAATTTTATTTATTTAAAGATACAGTGCGTAACAGGCCCTTCCGGCCCAATATGCTGCACCACCCAGCAACCCACCTTAATCACAGGACGACTTTCAATGACCAATTAACCTACTATCCGGTAGGTCTTTGAACCGCCCGCAGTTCACGGGGTGATTTGAACTCCGAACTCCAATGCCCTGAGCTGTCATAACTTTGTACTAACTGGTACGCTACCATGTCACCTGTCAATTAATAGATGATTGGCTAAGTACTAGCAGCCAATAAAAAGAAGTAGGGTCACGCACAGTGGCCCGTTGGAGAGGGTTGATTTCTAGTCTGAGTCCTGATGGCTGTCATAGTGTAGACTTTGGTGAGGAGGTGAGTAACATTGAGGTGAGCGTAGGTTCATTCTTTTTGTCTTTCTTTCCACCCTCAAAAGCTTTTTAGTTATTGCAGATGAGCTCAGTTCTGTATCGTGCTTCTCCTGTGCAATGTGGAAACTCAGGGAGGGTATTGGAGTCCCGGATGACTGTGTGTGTGCAGCCCCTGACAGTCCACGTGACGGCCCTGGATCTGTGCATGGATTCACTTTAGATCAGGGGTTTCCAACTTTTTTTATGCCACGGACCCCCACCATTAACTGAGGGGTCTGTACACCCAGGTTGGGAACCTCTGCTTTAGAGTTTCTGCGATGCTGGGAATGTTGTGGATAACACACTTAGTGAGTTCGTCACACTGCTGTTAAAGGGCCGAGGGGGGAAAAAGTTCAAAGTAAATTTATTAACAAAGTACATATTTATCACCATATACAACCCTGAGATTCATTTCTTGTGGGCAAACCCAGTAAATGCAAGAAACACAATCGATTCAATAAAAGACCACACCCTACAGGACGGACAATGGCCTATGAGCAAAAAAAAAACAACAGACTGCAAGTACAAACAAAGAAACAGACAAGAAACAATCACAATAATAAATTAGCAATAAATATCAAGAACAGATGAAGAATCCTTGAAGGTGAGTCCATAGGATGTGGGAATAGTTCAGTGATGGGGCAAGTGAAGTTATCTTCTCCGGTTGCCTTGGAACCCTTTCCCACATACCTCTGTGCCTGAGAAGTAGCTACATCTGACGGACGATCATCTGGCTCCTCACCGTACTCTGCTGTGGGTATGCTGGAACCGGTAGAAGCCAAGGTACTGGCCCTAAATGTAGCACTGATATGTCCTGGTCACTGTTGCTCTCAGTGCAGTGTATGATAGCCTTACCGTCCTTTGGTGTCCCATTGAAGCACAAGATGTGAAACATACTGAGTGCTCTTTTAGAAAGTGCTGCCAGGCTGCCAGTGGTTTTTCTCTGAAACCGCTGCATTTCCTTTAGGGAGTGAAGTTTCCTATGGACGGGTAATTGTCTGTGGCAGAGCTTTCTATTTCTTTTTATTGATCGTGATAGGGGTTTTGGTTTTCCGTCTTTCTGCTGATGACCTCTCTTTGAATGAGGTGTTGCCAGAAGTTAAACGGATAAAACTAGGGTAATTTCAAAGTTTGTGTATCGGCAGATGAATTTCATCTTGTTTCGCTTCTCCACTGTGGGATTCATTCCTCTTACAGCATCTGAGAAATTCAGTCCTGGTAGGTAACCCTCATTTTTTGTTGGTTGTAGTTCCAACGACAGATCCGCACGTTCCAGTAGCTCCCACGGTTCTGTGTGAGAGCTTTGGAAAGTTGTCGAGACTGCTGAAAAGACATTCTTCGATTGACCAGCCTCTGCCCCAGCATTTTTAGACCCAGAGCTGCATTAGCAGTGTACACTGCCTTAACCCTTGTGGCATGTTGGAAGCCAAGCCAATTACAGAGAAGGTCCAGCTCTTCACTAAGTTTAAGACTTCGTCCTTCCACAGCATTGTGAAAGCTTGCCTTCCAGGATAGATAGCTGGCTGGTAACTTAGTGTGTTACCTCCCAGGCGCGAGGGTATGGGATGTCTCGGATCGGGTGCAGCGTATCTGAAGGGAGAGGGTGCAGCTTGATGTCTTGGTAGACATTGGTACCAATGACATGGGTAGAAAGAGGGAGGGAGGTCCTGAAGACAGAATTCGGGAAGCTGAAAAGCAGGACCTCCAGGGTAGTAATCTCAGGATTGCTGCCTGTGCCACATGCTAATGAGCACAAGAATAGCATGATCAGGCATATTAATGCGTGGCTGAGAGACTGGGCTTCAGATTCCTGGATCATTGGGGCCTCTTCTGGGGGAAATATGACCTGTACAAAAAGAACGGGTTACACCGGAACACAAAGGGGTCCAATATCCTAGCATGCAGGTTTAATAGAGCTGTCAGGGAGGATTTAAACTAATTTGGCATGGGGATGGGAACCGGAGTGATCGGGCTGAGGAAGGGGAAAATAAATAAATCAAAGATGGCGTGCAGCAGAGATGATAGAAAGGCTAGGCAGGAAATGAGGCATAATCACAGTAGGTGGAATGATTTACAACAGAAAGCAACAAATGCTGGACTGAAAGTGTTATATTTGTGTCAAAGTGTTATATTTGACACTAATAAAATAGACGATCTTGAAATTCATCTACAGGGTGGCAAGTATGACGTTGTGGCCATCTCTGAAACTTGGCTAAAGAATGTCTGCCATTAGGAGCTGGACATCCAAGGATATACAGTGTATCGGAAAGATAGGTTAATAGACAGAGGAGGGAGTGTGGAAACGTTTATAAGAAATAATATTAAATCATTAGAAAGGGATGACATAGGATAAGAAGGTGTAGAGTAATGGTCGCCAACCCATCGATCGTGATCGACTGGTCGATCTTTGAGACTTTCCGAGTAGATCCCGAAAAAGATCAAAAATAAATACACAAATACTGCTGTAATGTGAGCATTATAAAAATAAGTAATACTAATTAGGATAATGGTAATATAGCAATCCTTTCACTACTGGAAGCTGTTTGTAAAGAGAGATTGTTTCCGGGTTGCGGGGTTTTAGTTCTGTTCTTTCTCCCCAGTGTGCATGTGTGTAGCTCCCCCGCCATGCACCGTGTTTTCAGCGTAGCTTGTGCTGCATCAAAGTGACCAATTAGATTAGATAAGAGTATAAACTGTCGCAAACATCAATATACAACACTCGCTGGTGATATCCTGATAGCATGGCGGAGGCTACACGAAAGAAGGCAAAAACTTACAAATCCCATCCAGAATAGGAAGAAGAATTTCTGTTTACCTTGGTGAAAGACAAGTGTGTATGTCTGTTGTGCCACCAAACACAAGCACAGACTAAAAGAGGGAATCTGGAGCGGCACCACAACACCAACCACCAGAAAAAGCCAAAATAAACAAGCTAATTAATTAAGTGCCGCCCTAATTAATGTCCTAATGTCGGCCCAGATGATCTTTATTTTGGCTTTTTTCTTAAAGAAGTGCTGGGTGTGTTCCGACTACCGCTGCACCCCTGCATTCTTCGTGGCAATGTATCGGTCAGCAGCCCAGAGGTTGGGGACCACTGGAACACAAGAAGCCTTTTACAGATGGCGATTTTTATTCAAGGAAGCAATGGCCATTACTGCAGAGACTGCTTTTAATGACTTTAAAAACAAAAACGACATCAGAACCGCAATACATAATATACCGCTTGGCCCTGCAACAGTGACAAGGAGGGTAGAGTCACTGTCAGAGGACGTGGATATTTTTCACTACAGTTCGATGAATCCCTGGATGTAATGCAAACAGCTCATCATGTTGTATTTGTCAGAATGGCTTTCCAGGATCTTACAGCAAAGGAGGACTTCCTCACTCTTCTGCAATTAAAGGAAAGAACGAGAGGTGAGGATATTTACAATGAGTTTAAAAAATATGTCTGTGAAAATCACATCCCCATTCATAAACTTCTATCAAATCTCCTTTCATTCTCTTACACTGTAGGAAATAAAGCTGTAACCTATTCAATCTTTCCTTATAAATCAGGTCCTCAAGTGCCAGCAACATCTTTGTAAATTTTCCCTGATACTTTCAATCCTGTAGGTAGGTGAGCAGAACTGCACACAATACTCCAAATTAGGCCTCACCATCATCTTATTTCTTTTGTTCTCATTATGACACTCAGTGGCCACTTTATCAGGTACACCTGTACACCTGCACATCAATGCTAATATCTACTCGGCCAATCCTGTGACAACAACTCAATGAATGAAAGTGCGCAGACATGGTCAAGACATTCAGTTGTTGTTCAGACCAAACATCAGAGTGGGGGAAGAAATGTGATCGAAGTGACTTTGACCGTGGAATGATTGTTGTTGTCAGATGGGGTGGTTTGAGTATCTTAGAAACTGTTGATCTCCTGAGATTTTCACATACAGCATTCTCTAGAGTTTACAGAGAATGGTGTGAAAAACCAAATAACATACAGTGAGTGGCAGTTCTGTGAGTGAAAATGCCTTGTTAATGGTAGAGGTCAGAGGAGAATGGCAGACTGGTTCAAACTGACTGTGAGGCAATAGTAACTCAAATAACCACATGTTATAACAGTGGTGTGTGCAGCAGTCTGCTGGTTGAACGGTATCTGTGGCTAGGGGACTGGTGAGGAATTGGGTGGAGACATCACCGATTCCTTACCACTCCTCTCCCCACTGGGATGCTGCTTGACCTGCCAAGTTTCTCCAGCAGATTGTTTGTTGCTCCAGATTCCAGCACCCGTTGTTTCTTGCGTATCCAGTAAATTCTTTAGTGGTTGGGAGCTCTTTTGCTGATGGTGTGGAATCGGCCCTTCAAGCCGACCACCTCAGTAACCCCCACAATCCCAATTTAACCCTAAACTAATCACTTGACAATTTACAATGACCATTTAACCTACACAGTATGTCTTTGGACTGAGGAAGGACACTCAGGGAAAACCCACACATTCCACGTGTGGGACGTACAGAGATTGCGTATGGATGATGCTGGATTTGAACTTGAAACTCCGACACCCTGAGCGGCCATTGCTTTGCACTAACCGCTACGCCACTGTGGCATCCAAATATACGAAGTGTGTTTCTGTACGTGTGTGGTCTTCTGTTGCTATAGTACATCCACTTTGAGGTTCAACGAGCTGTGTGTTCGGAGACACTCTTCAGCACACCACTGTTGTAACGCGTGATTATTTCAGTTACTGTTGCCTTCCTGTCAGCTTAAGCCAGCCTGGTCATCTGCCAGGTAAGACGCACTAAACATTCAGTAAACCCTTCAAGTTATACTCTGTTACTACTGCTTGTGCGCAAGGCCCTCTCTTCCTGCAGCAAACTTCCACTTTCTGTGGCACCATCTGTGATTTGGGTCACAGTGACCCACAGAGCAAAAGGAGAGCGGTTGCTTTCCATGTGCTAGATGTGAACTCCAGTGATGCCGTGGTCTCATCAGCTAAACAGCATCTAGTGAGATGGGCTGTGATGCTTCTTAAATGGGCCAGTCGCTGGCTACCACGAGGGAGTGGCTTTCGATGATGGACGCTCACTGCAACAGCATCGTAGTTGGTACAGATACTGTGGGCCGAAGGGCCTGTTCTATATAGTATTTTACCTCACTGCCACGGGTGAGATTTCAGTCAGCAAACAGTGAAATGATTTTTTTTTCTTTCTCTAGTGACACTGTGACGTTCCCCTTTGTGCTTTTGCTGTTGGATAAGGACTTGTCCAGCCAAAGTATTTCATGAGGAGGACTGAGAGGGGACACCCTGACAGGAGGCTGTTTGTCTCCCTACACCTCCAGGCAGGCATCTCGCAAACGGGAAGGGAGTGTGGAAAGTCGGGGTGGATCACGCAGCTGGGTGACAACCAAGCCAGCGAAGTAAATGGTGCGGACAAGGCGGTGCAATGGCACTAATGATACGGTCCATGAGACCGACAGTGACAGGCTCCTGATGACTTCCAATGGGGGCAATGGGCAGAGGAGGCCCAGGCCCAGAAAGTCAAGTGGCAAGAGAAACAACTGCCGGCTGAACAAGACGCCTAATGCCCGTGCGGTGAATCTCTCTCTGCCCAAAACAAAGATGAGGGGCACCAGCTCCGAACGTGCTGAAGGTCAGGACAAAGCAACAGGTCCAGAACCAGAGGACCAGAAAGAAGAGGAAGTCGACCAGTGGGGTCAACAGCTTCCGATTGAAGTGTTGGTTCATATTTTCCGTTACGTGGTGTCATCCAGAGGAGCTGTACCATTTCTCTGCAGGTGAGGGGCCAAGGTGGGAGAGGGTGCAGAGGAGATCTACTAGGTTGCTGCCGAGATTAGAGAGCATGTCTTATAAGGATAGACTGAGTGAACTAGGGCTTTTCTCTTGGAGTGAAG